>NC_089756.1:26328017-26383017 GCF_040412425.1 Macrobrachium rosenbergii | reverse complement strand
TTTGTGCAGTTGATTAGCGGAACTACGATTGATCAATGCCAATGCGGTGATTGATATTCTATTGCAAATGTGTGTTAATTCGATTCCTTTTTTTTTGAATTTTTTGTAAATAATTAGGTTTAAGGTTAATTTCCTACTTTGTCTCTTACTATCACCGACCGAGTGTATGTGGTTTCTATCTCAGCTAATTCCTTTCTCTTTTACTTCAGTGTGCTAGTTAGCTAGGCGAATGTGTTTTTTTTTTGGAATTATAATTGTTTATATTTTCTCTTTTCCTAAATTGCAGTTTTCAAAGGATTCCTTTGTAATTTTAAGATAATGGAGTTGTAATAAATAATTAAATTGTTCGTTTAGTGTCTCTGTAACCTTCTCTTTGAAAGTGCTTTTGAACTGTTTTTGTTCTGGTACGTGGCCTACTCATTTCATAGTGGTAAGGGCTTTAAAAGTAGATCAAAAGAATCTCTGAACTCGTCACCATCTCATAGGGTTCATTACAATATATATATATATATATATATAACATAATATAACATATATGCATACATACACACACACACACACACACACACACACACAATATTACACAAACCTAAAAAGTAACTAAAAATTCATATTAATTTTACTTGGATTAAATAATTAAGAACTGAGGCTTGTAGCTGTATATAAAAAGGAGTACGTACGGTATACTGCAAAAAATTATTTCAACTTGAAAGTCAAAGGTAAAAAGGTGCTTTATGAAGCGGAGTAAACATCGGGTCACGTGGAACTTTTTAAAAACAAACGTGTATTGGAAGCATTTGATTTGTAACAAGAAATGCATTGAGGCTTTCAATCCAAATGCCGAGATCAAAAAGACTGTGAACGCAAAAAATCACTGGAATGTATTTCTTTGTATCAACTCATAATTTTCTGAGAATAATGTTTTTGTTTTCCTGGCGATTTATTCTGTATGTTCAAAAATTAATTTACTTTCTTTACCAATCTTATCTCAAATTAATTTACTTTCTTACCAATCTATCTCATGTTTAACTATCTGTAAAGGAGCATCGTGCTTACCCCATATAAAAAATGGGAAAAAAGCACGTTAAAAGAAGAAGAAGAAGAAGAAGAAGAAGAAGAAGAAGAAGAAGAAGAAAGGAGCATAAAACCCTGTCATGAAAGTTAAAACACTCTTGTCCATCCAACCGCGGATAAAAGTGTTGAGGGCATCGTGAAATTCACGTCGCAAATAAAAATAAGTAAAAAATGCATTTCGGCACAATCGAGGTTTCTGTACAACGTGTAATCAAGGCCACCGAAAACAGATCTTGCTTTCGGTGGTCTCGGTATCATGCTGCAAGAGCCGCGGCCCATGGAGCTTAACCACGGCTAGGTGGTGGCCTGTCCTATATAGTTGCCACACGCACGATTATGGCTAACTTTAACCTTAAATAAAATAAAAAACTACTGAGGCTAGAGGGCTGCAATTTGCTATGTTTGATAATTGGAGGGTGGATGATCAACATACCAATTTGCAGCCCTCTAGCCTCAGTAGTTTTTAAGATCTGAGGGCGGACAGAAAAAGTGGGGACGGACAGACAAAGCCGGCACAATAGTTTTCTTTTCAGAAAACTAAAATTGGAGTTGCCTAAGCTTGCAAAAGACCATGGCGATTAGGTACAGGCAGCAATGTGCCATAATAAAGCCCGATACTCAACACACAGGGAGTGAGGAGGGACCAAAAGCATTAATGCAGGACTTAATTAACTGCTCCAAAAAGACTAACGATGGATTATGCAATCCGGCGTGACAGCCTCATCCAAGAGAAGGGAAAGCCCAACGGGAAATGCCCAAGTCAATAACCTTTCTACATTTAAATAATCACAAAACTGTGCCTACAAATATGAGACATTACGAGAGTACTATTATTCTTATTATTATCACAACTCAAGCAATGGACGCCCTCTCACTAACCAAAAACAAAAGACCTAATTCACAACGTAAGGTAACCCTTCATAAAATGGAATGTCTTTATGTGGAAAAATCATGACAAATTTTTATAGAATATATGAACGTAATAAAGAATAAATATAAACACATTAACAAATAAATATGTGACATTTAGAACCGTCAGAACTATGAAGGCGAAGGGACACGGCAGGGAATTAACATTCACCACAACATCAGGCAAGAAACTCGACGATTCAAGAGGACGATAGATGAATAATTAAAACATGAGCATACTGTGCTGTGGTCACCAACAAGTCAAGTGAGAGCAAAAAGCTACGTGCATGTCGACACACATGTTCTCACAACTTCTGATTAAGTCTGCAGACACCGAACGCCATTTCACTCTAAAACCCATTAACTCCTAAACAAGGGTTTGAGTAACTGAGCATTATATAACACCCCCCTCTCTATATCTCTCTCTCAATGGGAGAAAAGAAAGAGAGAAGACGAGGGATGTGGTCCCACAGTCCCCCTCAAAAGGCTGTGGCTGTGAAGCAGGATAAATCTCGAGTGTAAATCCTTCGAGATACCGTTCACAATGGATGAAGGGGTTGTGCCTTATCATCCCCTTCTCTGAAACACGCTCCTATTATTCCCCAGACATCCCTTACACATGAAATCTCCCTCCTACTCTCTTCCATCTTTCTTTTTCTTTCCCAGAGTAAAAAATAAGTTGCATTAGACTCCTACGTACTACAGTAATGCATAATCTTCTCTCTCTCTCTCTCTCTCTCTCTCTCTCTCTCTCTCTCTCTCTCTCTCTCTCTCTCTCTTTCTCTAACATCATACAAAAGGCCACTGACAAGATTCAATGAGCTATCAGTTCAAGTAGAAACATCACAATGGTTACAATTTACAAAGAATGGGAGATGATACGATGCCGATGAGTTTGGTGTAAACGTAACACGAGGTTGAAAATAAAATGGAAAATTATAATATATACATACATATATATATATATATATACATATACATGTACATATATATATATACATGTGTGTGTGTGTGTGTGTGTGTGTGTGTGTGTGTGTGTGTGTGTGTGTAAGTGTACGTATGTCTAATTATTTAATTTGAAAGATATAAATCTGAAATCATCGTAACCGTAGACAAAACATGTCAAGTGTACATAATACTCTTAACACACATTTAAGTTTCATAAGCAATGGTAAAACCATCTTATGCGATCTAATACCGCATGGATTAGCTGCGTAGTGAATCTGCCGAGCTACAATAACTAATTTTACGATTACAACTGCTTCTTGGGACGCCGTTTAGTACTAGCCCCTCGGGGATCAAAGTATTATATACACTCATTTGTATATTGCGTGGTCGACAAATTATATTAATAAACGATATCTCCATGCGGCCGTCTACTGTACATTTACCATACGGTGTTTAGTACTAGCACCTCGGAGTAGGTGACGCGTAGATAACAAGTCAAAGTAGCACCCAATAATCAGATATACGTTACACTTCTGTGATCTTAACACTAATCATACTTATATCTTGCTTTTCGTAATAATGTTTTTTTTTCAACAACAATAATCACACGTAGTTCAGCTAATATAATAATTGTCACATACCTTTCATCTTACATGGCAATCATAGCAACGATTAATTTGAAGTTATACCATTTATCACAAACATATCGTAACAGTCATAACAACATTCACACACATATATTTCATTAGTTACATTAATGGAATGGGATGGAATATAAAATTTAGGCCAAGGCCAAGCAAAGTTAAAGTTAAGTATATCTTAGTTTAGCCAGACCACTGAGCTGATTAACAGCTCTCCTAAGGCTGGCCGAAGAGTTAGACTTATTTTACGTGGCTAGGAACCAATTGGTTACCTAGGCAGGACTACAGCTTGTGTGGAGATCCGAACCACATTATAGCGAGAAATAAATTTCTATCACCAGAAATAATTCCTCTAATAATTCATTGTGACCGGGGGCTGAACCCGGGCTACCAGCAAGTGCTAGGCGACAACTCTACCGACTTGGCCAACGAAGAACAAATATGGCACCTGGGCTATGGGGTCATTCAGTGTTGAAAGTTAAAATGAGAGTAAAATAGCTTCAAAAGTGTAACAATAGGAAAACCTCGCAGTTGCACTCTGAAACAATTGTTAGGAGAAAGTGGAAAGTAAGGCGAAAGAGAGACTAAGAACTGAGGTAAAGTAAAAGAAATGAACGTAGTTACAGCTAGAGGCAAGTTGGAAGCTGCAAAGAACCTAAAGTAATCCCTACAGTGCACTGCGTGAGATGCATTGCTACATTATAATAACACAGAGCTTATCAGTCAGTGCCATCTGGTGACCTACTTATTCTGAAACATAAGTCGCCAGCAGCACATAACAAAAAATACAATTTTTTTTAAACAACCAAATTAATTATGCAGAGCATTATGCTAGGGAAAGGAATTTCTTGACGCAAGCTATCTGATGAACTACAGTAACTTTTTTGTAACAAAAGTTACCCATAAATGCTAACCTGACAATCAAACCTACCTTAAATTCGATGCGCATAACAGCTACTAAACTTCAATGTCTTAATGCTTTTTTTTTATTTCACTGGCCTACATACCTACTACAGTACCTAGAGACTATGAATGTTGTACGTGCTGACTCCTACAATCGTGAATGTTACAGGTATTAAGGCCTTGCATCATGAAGAAATAATATCTTTAACAATCTTCCTGCAAACTTTTCCTTAGTATTCTCTCAGACCCATCTGTATGTCTTAGCCACTTCATATGGAATTCATTTCATCGGTATTCATCTCTGAAAACATCACTTCAAGATCCTAGGATCTACCAACAATCTACTGTAACTTAACAACAATACATACTTATGTGTAAAATCCTAAACAATCTCTTAGCAGGTGTAAATATTTTACAATTTTGTAATGGATTAACTTGGTGTTAAGAAGGTTCCAATAAGGAGCTGGCTGAAAAGCAGTCTCCCAATGGTAGGTGTCACATCTTTAGAGTCAGGTCCTATTAACTGAAATTTAGAAATAAAATTCTCAGTGGTTCAGAAGCCCTCAAATATCCCTGCTATAGCAAATAACTTCGTTTCAAACGCAGCTTATTTATCCAAGGTTTCTTGTATGTGTGTTAAGAGTAAGTTTGATCATTACATTTCAATAAAAATACTGTTTTAAAAGTTACATCCAACCTCAACAGAAGAAGAAAAAAGCTCTCAAATAAATTCATGGGGTTTGGATGAAACCAAACAGCAAGAGTTTTGTCTTACGAATAGTAAAAAATAATTTATTTACATGAAAACTGAAGCTTACAGTGTTGTTTGTACTAAACTCTTGAGTATTGGTGATACTATAATTTGCAATACAATTTTTAACTATGTTTTTCATTTACAAGTATGTATGTCATTTTAGATTATGTTGCATAATGCACAGTTAATGCATACACCATTCCTGGATGATTTTAAAAAACAGTCTTATAAAATTCACAATTAGTTTATAGCTATAACAATTAATCAGATTACTTTCATGGTATAAAGATATAATATTGTGAATCAGAATGTTGCTCTTCATTACACAATAGGAATAATTCTTGCAAAGTATAAAAAACTCAAATACAGTACAATACAGGTACAGTATTGCTATTAAAATGGTTAGGGTCTACACCTACCTAGATCTAACAATTTTGGATAATCCTTTTAATTTTATAGGATTAAGAGGCCCCAAAATAATTCTTGATCTAAATAAGTAAAAACAAGTAGAAATTATGCCACTTATTTATGGAACTTAAAAGCCATTTGACAGAGTACCAATATAAATAATCAAAAGGCACCAGAAAGACTCATTAACACCATAACTTGAGTGAAGACAGTGGTAGCTATACTGTAAGACTCTCAGATAAATTTTGGTGTCCATCAAGGATAAGAGCTGAGCCTTATCACACTAATGGAAGATGCTACAAAGGAGTGCACAAAAGGGGTCCATGGGGGTTGCTTTATGCAAATGACCTGGTGCTAACAACAGTCTGAGGAAGAGGTGGTGGAAATGTTTAACAGGAGAAATACTGGAATGGAGAGGAGGACTGAAAATCGACATATGAAAATCAAAGCTTATGGTGACTGTTAAGGAAGCAAAGAAAAAAGTAAAATGAGTAAAGTTGCCATCTTGTTGTTGAATACTTGGTGTCAAAAGAGGTGCTCAGGATTACAAAATAAACTTGGGAGTAAGATTTCTGATACCGAAAATGCAGTACATGAGTAAATTAGGCAAATGAACGGGAACTGAGAACCTGTGTTAGTATATGAGGCCCTAAAAGAGGTGGAGCATTTCTGTTACCTTGGGGATACACTGTACTTTGAAGAACATGAACTGAAAGACAGTAAGAAAAAAGGCTAGCAGCAGCATGAACGAAATGGAGAGATAGGCTAGCTGGTAAATACTGAGGCATTTTGTTATTTTTTTATTACCTTACAAAGCAATTCTGAAATATCATGACTTCAACTTGACCATCAGAAACATTTCTGAGTGATAAGACCCTAACAACACTTCTAACCTAACCAATCATATTATATAAACATTTATCACAATGACGAATAATGCTCACCTTCTAGGGTAATACAGTACTATTTCTTACCCTAAATAACAGTCAAGTTGGTCCTGTAGACAATGTCTCTGTAACGCCTGGGCATAAGAAATTTCAATTATAAATGGTGAAAAAATATGCTGCTTAATCTTGGTCCAATGTAATAAACAAGTCTTTGAACTAAGCCTAATCCGACCTAGCCTACACTACCCCAGGATATATTCCTAAGAATAGGCGAGTAGTTGCAGATCGACAGGATCCAGCTCTAACACTACCTCCAAACAGAAGCTTAGCCTATTGTTTAGGATGTTTAATGTTACTTGGGGGGTTCCATGGAGGCGAAGCGCCCCCGAGTCAGGTCAGGGTACAACGCCCTACGTGAGGTTAGATAGGTAAGGCCTGGTTAGGTCAGGACATGGCATTCTAGGCTACCTTAACTATACACGGCTAGGTCTAATTACCTAGCCGCTTTTAATCATAATGCCCCAACGAAAATTTGAACCTGCCCAGGATCTTTGCCCACTGGGACCGTTTCCATCTTAACTATAAAATGGATACTTCTTAACCTAGAGCTCCTTAACCTAACCTTGCCGCCGAGTAAGCCTTATTTATAGAACTAAACTATCGCAGAATCTAATATGTATTTATGCGCACTTTACGGCTTGTATGATACAGTAATGCATAATAAAGGTTGGAATATACTTTAAGCTAATTTTGGCATATAATTAAATAAACAAGCCTAACTGCCAACATCTCTAACCTACCTTTTCATCGACTTCTTTGTCTCAACCTTCAGCTTTGAAAATATGAAATGAATAATCGATACACCACACAATAATTTTTTTCAGTAATCCACGTTAAAAATAAACCCCACTACGATTACGTTACTATCACAATTCTTCGTATTACACGCAGTAGTAAGGATACGACAGTCCATCACTGATATGATATCAAATTAGGAAACAAAACAATACTAGATTGCCTCTCCAATTAAGCATTTAACGAAAAACAAAAAATTTTGTAAACTTACAAAGCAAATCTTTTAAACATACAACAAAGGAGGTTGGTTTACAGTATATGAAATGTTAAAATACTAATATCTTGAAAAGCCACATCAAAATGTCTGACAACAGTGTTGTTAACATATTCAGGATGAATTATGACCAAATTATTTTGACTTCACTGTCACACACCTTGCAAGTCCTTGTCATTCGTTAATCGAACAGCATATTGTGGGTTTCTTCAGAACTTCAAAGATGAAAAAAGCGTAAAAATAAAGAAACACTCCTTCAGGTTGGTTTCAATTTTCAATAAAAAATCTTAACGATTACTGTTAAAAAATTCAATGCCTGGTTAACCTTTAAACTCGATTTTAAAAAATGCTGCAAATTCTGTGCAAAAATAATCTCTCAGTTTAGTGTAGACAAACCACTTGTTAGTCGTTTAAAATCTCTGGAATCAGGCCTAAAAACTATCAAATACAACACTAAAAAGCTCTCTGTTTAGAGTTAACGAAATTCTCTAGATTCATTATAAAAAAACGTTCTAGATTCAGTGTTATCGACAGAACTATGCAGGACCAGCCTGCCAAGTGCCTTGAGATCACGGGATTATGGATTATAACCTTCAACAATTTCGAAATAAATATTTTCTGCTTCGGGAGCTCTAATGATTATAGCTGATGTGCACATTCACCTTTCCGAGATTCATTTTCATGGCTGGTGAAATACTGATAAATGTTAATTGTTCCCGGGATGTTTCAAGAGTCCAAAATCTTTAACTCATCGTTTTGTAGCAAAATAATGAAATTCGTTGATGATTGCCATCATACACTCTTAGGCCTAGTTTTCATCGTTTCATATTGCTGAAAGAGAGGAAATTACAATTAGTATATAGACCAACTTGACACACATGTATATGACATTATAGCACTAAAAAAATAAAAAACTCCACATACACACGAACTCTTATTCCTCACCCAAGAAAGCCAAGGTCTTCCAACTCTCCTAATGCCCAGAAGAGCCCAGGTGACAACACTATCACATAGACTACTACTTTCCCAAGGCAGGTGCAAAGGACATCATTATCTCATCTAACGTTTGTAATTTACCTTATGGCATAGTATCTCACTCTGTCCTGCGACATGGCTTTTAATATTCTTCTTAAAGTTTTCTTCCCAAATAATTCATGTCCATATACCAGTACAGATCATAGTAGATTAATGTATAATCTTACTTTCGTAAGAAATTTTAGTTTATTTTATTCCCAAATCTTATTCAGCCTGACTTCCACACCCAAACTCAACAATCCTGCCTCCATCGGTCCACATTATGTCTATTTAGATATATCATAGTCACATCTTTCTAAATATAGAGTAGTCAAACATTGTCAATGAGTACTTATTACACACACGATTAAGCTACTCCATTGCTAATAACCAGATCAGTAAACTGGACGACCAGACGCATATTGTGGTGGACATCACACTCCATATCTCTGTAGCCTTACCGTAAGGACGCCACTAGCGATGAGAATGGCCTTGGTCACTGCATCGGATTCCTTGGGAAAAGTTACAATTAGGAATCCTCTGCATTCTTCCATTCTCCCCCACTCCAGGAATTTTCTGCTGGGTATCACCTGTAATGCTAGAGCTGTGTTAGATCAGAGTTGCCTGCATCTATACGAAAACTTTAATGGTAAAGAAATCTTTCGTGTTTCCAAACAGAAATCTTTGATGACTAATTCTTTCCTTCTGCAAAGGGCCTTTGGAATTCTCTGCCATTTTAAGACGCATGCTAATGACATCTCTTGGATTTATGGCCCACTATTTTTCTTCCTCTTTTTCCCTGATTAGATATGCACTACAAAATGGCATAACGTTGGTTACTCGTCCAGTCCTCTGTACCAAATAAACTAAAGGTAACTTCATGTAATGTGGACTAAATCAACCACTATGTGTGTGTATGTATGTATGTATGTATGTATATATATATATATATATATATATATATATATATATATATATATATATATATATATATATATATATATATATATATATATATATTCATTGTTAATACAAATGCTGCAATTAAATGACAGGCAAAGATGCAGAGCCTAACTGACAAATTAGTAATCAAGCACAGGACGTGGAAATCAAAAATGCATTAAAATAAATTACTATTTGACTACTTAAAAGTACCTTGGCTTACAAAAAACTATCATATTCTGACCAATGTTGGTGACAAAAAGAGCTTTGTTTAGCTCTCGTAGGCTCCTGTCCCCTCGTTCTAAAGAAATTACATTTCATCTGACGAAGGGACAGGATCCCTTACAGAAGTTCTGCATTGCTGTACTAATATGCTTCTAGAAACTACACAAGAAGGGTCTTCTTGTCCCGTGCAGAAACCATGTTATGGACCAAATTACTTGTATGAGAAACAATACTGAAAATCAGATTTTTCAAACCTTTTTGCGGATCAAATACTATGAAAGATAATCTCATTGTGGATCAAATACTCTGAAATATAATTTCATTGCGGATCAAATACTCTGAAAGATAATAATATTTCATTGTGGATCAAATACTTTGAAAGATAATTTCATTGTGGATCAAATACTCTTAGGAGATGCATTATTGTGAATTCAATATGAAGTAAATAGAGTGAATCATTTATGCAGATCTAATAATTTAAGACAAACCATATTGCTGAACAAATACCTCAAACAAAAACAGAAGAAATTTATTTAGTCCCGTTGCCTACATATGATGCTGAATCTAATTTCATGAAGTTCGTACTCATAAGCGTACTCGGAAGACTTAGATGACCTTGACATACGAAGACAAAGAACTTTAACGTACCCAAAAGACAGCAGAACCATGACAAGTCTAAAATAAAAAGAGAGCAGTGCTGTACCTAACAGACCAGGGAGTCATGACGTACTCAGCTAAATGACAAAGTAAGCAGCAGCCCATCTGTGAGACAAAGAGACTCGTCCTGCGTCTGAAAGACCGAGATATCGTGAAATACCTTAATGGCAAGAGAACACAACAACGGTCCTTAAGGACAAAAAAAAAAAAAAAAAAGTAAAAAATGCGCCGAAGTTTCTTCGGCGCAACCGAGTTTTCTGTACAGTGTATAATGCTGTAAGAAACTTTCAGCTGCCTCCCATGAAACGCTCAGCCTCGGCCCATGGTGGCATGTGTTGTTGACACATATAGCGGTGCCAGACGCAAGATCATGGCTGATTTTAACCTTCAATAAAATAAAAACTACTGAGGCTAGAGGGCTGCAATTTGGTATGTTTGATGATTGGAGGGTGGCTGATCAACATACCAATTTGCAGCCCTCTAGCCTCAGAATTTTCAAGATCTGAGGGCGGACAGAAAAAAGTGCGGACGGACAGACAAATAGCCATCTCAATTAGTTTTCTTTTACAGAAAACTAAAGCTGCAAAGTACTCAAAAGACAAAGAGAGCCGTGTCACACCTTAAAAAGAAAGATAAACCTGTCATTTACATTCATGACAAAAGACAGTCGTAATGGTCACAGAACCCATTTAAAGTTGCACGTACCATAAAGACAGAGAGAATCGTGACGAACCTCACAAACAAAAGAGAGCTGTAACGTACCTGAAAGACAAGAGAACCTCGGGGCGCCCTAGGATCCTCAAGGCGTATCGTGCATAGAATGTCTCCTGAACAGTTCCTAACAAGCGCCTTAAACTCACTCTCTTGGTCTATCGTTCCTAGAGGCACGTCTGGGTGAAGCTTGACGTACACATACTGAAAGGAGGAGGGAGAGAAAGGGAAAAGGAGGCTGGAGAAGACAAAGGAGAGAAGAGGAGGAAGGAGAGAGACAAAGAGAGAGAGAAGAAAGGGAGAGAGAGAGGAACAACGAGGGAAGAAGGAGCGTGGAAGAGTATTATTACACTAGACGGAGTTATAAAATTCGTAGAAATAATCAGAGAGAGAGAGAGAGAGAGAGAGAGAGAGAGAGAGAGAGAGAGAGAGAGAGAGAGAGAGAGAGAGAGAGAGAGAGTTAAATGGTATAGAATTAATATGAAACGAGCAATTGCCGTTACACTGCTAACCTTCAACCTATTAAGACACGGATTGCTGCTATGTTTGACGAAAGCTATGACTTGCTCTTTTTGGGAGTTCACGGCCTTAAATACAACTTCAGGTCCTTCCATGCCACAGCAGATACCCTCTGAATCTGCACTGACTGTGTATAGCAAGCGATGGGTATTATCTGTCACTTTAAACCCGCCTGAAGTGAGATCGGGAGACAGAAAAGAAAGTTATCAAAGGTAACAATATCGCAGGTAACAGAGAATGATATTTCCAGCAGTTTTTTTTTTTCAAAACTATTGCTTTTATCATTAGTATTTCAAATTGTGCATAAAGCTAGATGAAATAAAAGCCAAAAAGTTCATCAACTTACTTAGCACGCTTGTGCAAATTAGATCTCCCGTGATGGGATAAAAGTTAAAACAATGAAGAAGGGAAGTCTAGTAAAATGCAAATGAAATTAATAAGTATGAAAAAATATAAAGTATCAGCAGGCATTGACACAAGTATAGTTAAATATTGTTTTCTTATAATCGCCATAGAGGTATAAGCATTTAATAGTCTTCTAGATATTTCTAAAACAGAACGTCAGTTTCGATACACATTCAAATCCATTCATTTGTGAGACAATTTCAGTTCAACAGAAATGCATTTTCAATTCAGCTGGAAGACAATTATTCCATTCATATGGAAAATACTCTGCATTCAGCGAAAAAGCAGCTACCAAACTGAAGTCAGTTCCATTTAACCAAAAGATAATTTACGTTAAAGTGAAATATAATTTCCATCTAAGTGAAATCCAGTTGCCATTCAAATGAAAACAGGTTTCATTTAGATAAAAGACTTTCCATCTAAGCGAAAGGACGTTTGTCATTCAACTGAAAAACAATTTCTATACGACTGGAAAGCAACGTCCGTTTAGTTCAAAAGCGAATTCCATTCAGATAAAATCAAATACATTCGACCGAAAGACCATGCACGCTCAAATGAAATATTGTTTCCATTTAAAGGCAAGGAAATTTGCCCTCAAGCGGAAAAACCACTTTCATTCGGCTGAGAGACAAAAAAAAACCATTAAACTAAAGCACAATTTCCATTTAGCTGAAATGCAATTTTCTCATTAGATCCCCATGACTGACTCACCATCCACAGGCTGAATGATCACTTGTACTAGACTGTCGAGATGTTGAATGACGTAATGGGTGAACCACAAGGGACGCGCGTTCAGATACTGGATATTTCTGTCGATCTCCTTCCCTGTCACCATGTTTGATTGCGATGGGATTCTTGACAGAGCGGCGAAGTTCTGAAAGATGAAGATGATTGAGGAAGATGACAGATATGAGCTTCAGTTCTGGAAGAATCAGAGGACAAATGTTCTTCAAGGGTTGTATGTTTCAGTAGCTCTTTACTTCCTCCTGCTGCGAAGGTTTGGAATTCTCTTGGTGCCCCTGTTTTTCCTGGCCCTTATGACAACCTTTCTCAGCTTTTTGCCTTTAAGAGGCATGTCGCTCACTTTGTCGTCAGTGTTGAATCCCATTCTCCTTTTTTATTACTAATTTTTCTTGTTTTTTTAAAGACTGGGCTACAAAGCTGAACTAGGTTTTCGTCTCTTTGGCCTTTGATCTTGGATAAAATACTGAATCATACTTAAATGTCTAAGGAAAACCTCGAGTCAAAAATCAAGGTTGATGACTGATTTTTTTTTAGATATTGTACAAGAAGAAGAAGAAGAAGAAGAAGAAGAAGAAGAAGAAGAAGAAGAAGAAGAAGAAGAAGAAGAAGAAGAAGAAGAAATTATATCAAAGAGGACAAGAATGAAAAATAAGAAGACATAGCCTACTGTATGTATGGATACCGCGTCATACTTATAAAAAGAAAATACAATAACATTAATATCTACAGAATTCTGCAAGGGGTGAAGGGGAAAATTAGAAAGAAAAACAAGAAGGAAACAAAGATATATTCAATTTTAAAATTTCGCATAATTATACTCGAATATATGAGACACAGTTCATCCCTGACAGAAAGTTTAAGAATCCTGTAAGAATACTAAATAAGAACCGTCGCGGGAGAAAATATGAATTCCATAAATACTGTAAAATTACTTCAGTTTACACGAAGTAGCTCAAATCCCAATGGGACGGACAATGGCAGCCTTTCCTGATCCATACCCAAAGAAAACAAGATAGGCGAAGGAATAAAGGAAAAAGGTTGGGAATTCATCACAAAGGAAGAGAGGTTACAATTCGAGGAAAACAGGAGCAGGAGGAGAATTCTAAAGCGTAGCAGCAGAAGTAGAGAATCAGGCACTGAACCACGTATTCCCAAGAGGATTCCGTGTTCCGGACCGCAAAATTACCTCAGTGCATGAACACATGAACACCATCTCGGGTGGGAACTCATCAAGAAACAAGAGAAGTCACAAGTCGAGGAAAACAGGAGCAGGAAGAGAATTCTAAAGCGTGGCAGCAGAAGTAGGGGAAAAGACACAGAACCACGCATTCCTAACAGGATTTCATGTTCAGGACCGCAAAATCACCTCAGTGCATGAATAGCAACTCGCTCCGACTTCGACCGAACGAACCGACCTCGAAAGAAAATTCTGAATTTTACGGAGTGATTCCAGCGTGACGTCATCAGACAAAGACATCAAAGAATTCGTTTGAACATATTGATACGGCTTCGTCGTCCCATTGGAGCTGAAAAAAAATGTAACTAAATCAAATAAAGGTGAGCTCTTTTTGTACGAGGACGAACCGCAAATAGAAATAAATTTTCTCTCTAGCCGTTCCGCAATCTCGATAACAAACAGCTATTTGATGAGTGTTTGAACATTAATAATAATGATGATGATAATTATTCATTTGCCTAACATTTAAATGTTCATAAATATCAAATGTGAAGTGGTATAAACTTGAAGCGTAATGATTATAATAGCCACAGAAAAGAAAATGATAACACTAACAATCATGATTAATTACCTCTTCGCAATAGATGCCATGTATTATGCAATAAATTTTAATGGTAAATGAGAGATAGTTTTCACGGACGGACTCCGCCATTATTCACTTGTAGTAGTTTAAACGAACTGAGTCACTTCTAAAATTTCGAAGGGGTGACTCGAAGGATTGGATTTCAAATAAAAAGTGACATCTACAGTAAGACGACGCCGAGGATGTAGGACACTTGTATAGAAGGAGACCAAAGGAACTGACGAGTACTAAAAGACAGAATGGAATGGAACGGAATACAGAGTTTAGGCCAAAGGCCAAGCGCTGGGACCTATAAGGTCATTCAGCGCTGGAAAGGAAAATGAGAGTAGGTAGGTGAAATGTGTAACAAGGGGAAAACCTCAAAGCAGTTGCACTATGAAATAAATGTTAGGAGAGGGTGGATAGCAAGATGGAAGAAAGATGGTGTGAATGGAGGTACAGTAAAAGAAATGAAAGAGGTTGCGGCTAAGGGGCCGAAGAGACGCTGCAAAGAACCTTCGGTAATGCCTACAGTGCACCCCGTGAGGTGCATTGACGGCACTACCCGACTACGGGGTCTAAGGACCGTGTCCTTACAGAGTGCCGTGGAAGACACACTGAGAGATGTTACCATATACTCTCTTGAAGGATTCACTTACATTGGAAAAACCTGGAAGGCGTTTCGACAAGTGCAGACGAGGAAGGTGTGACGGCAAATGTGGAATCAAGTGTGTCTTCTTCTTGAATTTTTTTTCGTCCTCGTAAGAAGGTACTGGAGTCTCACAGGGAGATGGGGACACTGTTGAGGAATGGAAAGACTTCATTTGCATACATGCAGCACATACTGTATAAGGACACACGACACACACACACTCGTATATATATACATGTATATATATGAGTGTGTGCGTGTTAATCTTATATAATAATATACATATATACACACACACCACACACACACACACACACACACACACACACACACACACACACACATACATATATATATATATATATATATATATATATATATATATATATATATATATATATTTGTATATATGGCAGCAATTTGTTTACTATGCAGGTTTCGTTGAACGGTAGATGATTGCTAACTTTATTTTGGTATTAGTTCTTTCCAATGTTCTGTATTCACTCTTCACTACTCGAAGTTCGTAGAATTATAAAAGAAAGCCACTTCTTAATAATTCCTTTATTCTTGATAGTTGTTCCGTTTTTTTAACCATTGACAGTTGCCCATTGTTTTACTTGTTACATGTTAACAGTAATTCCATGACAATTTTAGTATTTTAACCACTTGTTTACTCACTTGTAATTGTTATGTTTGGTCATGAAACGATGAAAATATTTTAGTCGAGCATGATTATGGACAAGTACGGTCCGAAAGCTCGCTATGGAGACAGAATAAAAGGGTATTAAGAAGTGATTCTTTACTATAATTCTACGAACTCAATAATAATGAAGAGTGAATACAGAACATTCAACTATTAAAAATAGTTAAGTTCACGCAGTCACCTATCGTTCAACAGCTCTCATAATCCTTTACATATATACATAAACTCTGTGTGTGTGTCTGTGTGAGAAATAGTATAAAGTTACACTCCATTACGGGAATGTACAGCCATTCATGGAATTTTCTATCATTAATAAAACAGATTTCTAGGGCCTTTGTTCCGTCACCAAGACAAATGAATTAGAAAGCACAACAAACAAAAAATGCGCCGAAGTCTCTTCGACTCAATAGAGTTTTCTGTACAGCGCATAATACTTTATGAGCCGCGGCCCGCGAAACTTTCAGTGGTGACATGCCCTACAGCGTTGGCAGACGCACGATCATGGTTAACTTTAACCTTGAATGAAATAAAAACTACCGAGGTTAGAGGGCTGCAATTTGGTATGTTTGATGACTGGAGGGTGGATGATCAACATACCAATTTGCAGGCTATGGAGCCTCAATGGTTTTAAGATCTGAAGGGCGGAGAGAAAGTGCGGACGGACGAACAAATAGCCATCTCAACAGTTTTTCTTTTAGAAAACAGAATATTGAGTAAAATGCCGATAAGAGCTTCTTCGCTGAACTGACTATTATTTACTAGCATTATTTAATAAAAAAAACTGAATTTTTACATTCATTTTTTAAAGTCAAAGTCTTAAGTAATTATATTTGCTTATGGTTGAGAAGCGTAAATTCTTGAATTACAGATATAGCTAAACTAAACACGTGGTCCTGAAAGCAATGTATTATTTCAAGTTTCATAATTATCCAAAAGACATTAACTAACATAATATAAAGAACTTAAGATAAGTTATATATATAAATATATATATATATATATATATATATATATATATATATATATATATATATATATATATATATATATATATATACTAATACATATATATATATTATGTGTATGTATATATGTGTATGTATTCCAACACTTTAGCTATATTTTTTACCCTCGCCCTGCTTGCCTTTTTCCTACTTTCTCTCGCTCCCTTCCAGTCTGGGCTAAATAAGGACGCCAGATTGCCGTTGCATCGGTCTCCGCCGTCTGAAGAGAACTCGTTAAGCGCACTTGCCAAAAAAAAAATAACCAATTTCTTCTCTTATTTCTTCGCCGTCTAGTTCTTTCCGGTGTTCCTGCATCTGCCCAGTATAGAATCGATCCTTGCCATCAGTATTGCATGAATTATTCCTTCGCTTATGTCACAAGTGTTATGGTTTTTATTGATCTTTCGAGCGTGTTCTCTTGGACTAGTCCTGCTTATAGTGCAGGTTTCTCGCCAGCGCGCTTTCGCGGAGCCTTTGCCATCTTGTCACTAAAATTCTCACAGCGTAGCCGCTGCGTCTGGACCGTTTCTTTGGTACAAAATTGACGTCATGCATGTCTGTTTAAGCTGATCACCACGCGAGCACGTTTTCTGGTCCCGATCGGTGAAATTTGCGCCGGCGAGTCAATATTTTCGTTCCCCTCGTGTAAAATTTGAAGATGCGCGTGTACGTTACACTGATGTTGCGCAAGCAAGAAAATTGGGCGGTGTTTACTGACGCTCATTAACGCGTTGTTGAAATTTGTACCAAGTATAGTTTTTTTTTTTTTGGACAAAAAATTATAGGCGTGCATTTTCTAGTTAACTGATGTCACATAAACACGAAAATTTGGGGCATCACGTATATTTTTAAAAAATTAATTTTTCAAGGTGAAGCCAGCCATACGCCAGCGTGGGTTCATATTTCGGGAGAAGGCTGTAATATATAAATAAATAAATATATACTCACACACATATATATGCATATACACACACACACACACACACACACACACACATATATATATATATATATATATATATATATATATATATATATATATATATATATATATATATATATATATATATATATATGATTATAATCACTTAAACATAACACAGTAAAATAAAAGACTGGGCGTAAGGACCCACTTTGGTTTCTGCCTCAATTCTCAGTCATAATAAATTAGCCAAAAACCGGTTAAAGCCTATACATCAGTCTCTTATTTTTTTACTATAATTTTGATATATATATATATATATATATATATATATATATATATATATATATACCTATATATATATATATAGATAGATAGATAGATAGATGATGAATAGATAGATGAACTAATTTATCCAAAAATAAATCAATCAATTGTGCCTACTTAGTTTCTGAGGCTTGGCGGACAAAGCCCCCATTTACTTTAAAAGAAAAAACACGTCTTTCTATGACTCTGAATCAGTTTGTGAATCCCAAAAACGTACCAGTTCAACGTGTAAACATTAATGTTGAATAAGGCCAGGAAGTAAATAACTAAATAGATAGTTCGATAAGACATTAACTTCCCGTGCAAAGTTCCACACACACAATAAAATGTCGATATGAGAAAGGAGAAAAGGCATAAATCAACACCGAGGCAACTAAATCTTACAGTGTTAGTGTGATAAGCTCCGACAATTCTTAAGTTTTCTTTCTCCCTTCAAAAATTGTCGAACGTTCTTACTCGCTCAAGTCTAAATATATTTAAAAAGTTGGCCTTGTAAAAAAAAAAAAAAAATCTCTTTATTCTTATCTTTTTTATTAATGCTATTTTTATTAATGATGATAATGAAACTAAAAGCATGATAGAGAATTGAATTGACTGCAGTCCTGACGTGCAGGTTATATTGGAAAACATAATGAGACCATTCGAGGAACTCAGGCACTTATCGTTAACCTGGATTCGCTTTAGTTTATTCAGGATTTCCTAAGTCTCAAGTCTCCTTCGATTAAGACTTGAGATAGAAAGTAGCAAACTCGTTGAGAAAAATTACATAAATGGAATGACAATACCGTCTTCTCATTAGCAGGGGTGTTTGCTATGTTCAACGGAAAGCTTTCGCAATAGTTATGAATATACATACATACATACATACATACATACATATATATATATATGCATACATATACATATAAAACATTCCTTATATGTATATGTATACTATATATATACATATATATGTTTATGCATATATATATATATATATATATATATATATATATATATATATAACTATATATATATGAATAAAAAAGAATACACATAAAACACTATTTAAACATTGCAACCATATATTTCATTTTTACCTTCTGTACCCTATTCTACCAGTGAACAGAAATTTTAGAGCAAGTGAATGTATATCTAATTTTATTCATAAACTATTTTATAGACTTGCTACACTAATGTTATTACAGGAAAGACATTCATATATATATATATATATATATATATATATATATATATATATATATATATATATATATATATATATATATATATATATATATACATATACACAGTATTTTAGTTTATGCAACATCAGTGTAGAATGTCCACAAGCAATATCTATCTATCTATCTATCTATCTATCTATCTATCTATCTATCTATCTATCTATCTATCTATTTATATGTATATATATATTTATATATATAGTATTTATGATATAAATACTAAAAAGTGGAGCGAAAATATTAAAAAACCGCCAAAATAAGGGGGAAAGTATAAGTATGCTTTCCAATCATTTAATGTATTTACAGTACAATTCTTCAAAGGAGTGACTGAATATTTTCAGAAACGAAGAAGTGGTAAAATGTCAGTAAAAAGTCAAATCATGAAATATGGAAGCAGCCTGAAAGTGTCAGCAGATCTATTGAAATGAAAACACAAACAGCCAACAAAGTAAACACTCACAAGGTCATATACATATGTATGAAACGAATAAGTATATAAAACGAAATCATTTTTGTTCACAATACATGAAAACATACGTATGTACGCATAGATATCTACAAAGACATTTTAATAAATCTTTATATAATGAAATTGAAATGATTTTATGCAGAAAATCTGATTAAAGAAAAAATTAGGGAGAGCTTACTGATGATCAGAGACAAAATCTAAACACTTACATTTTTTTGGTTATCAAGAGTTTAATTTGTACTTTTCTGACTAATTTGACTGAAGATATATATAAAGTCAATACTCTAAAGTTGTCTGAAAACTTTCTTTTACCATACCCCTATTTTGGTATTGAATATAATGTGTATGCATACATATATATATATATATATATATATATATATATAATGTTAAACTTGATCACTCTCACAATAATACTGTGCATTCATAAGAATAATATGACCTCATTTAAACTGTATGGTATCTAACAAGAAGTTGTATTCTGAGATTACAAAAAAAATTGTACATGCTCTCAAGGACTAATCTGTCCCCATCATATAGTAGCAGTAAAATACCATCTTGTTTTAAATGACATCCTGTTATTCTATATATATATATATATATATATATATATATATATATATATATATATATATATATATATATATATATATACTCTTTATATATATATATATATATAACAAAGCCCTTTTAAATCGTGTTTACACAGCAAAATATTTAATTAATCACCTCTTGTGTCTCGTAGAAGATGCACGTCCTGGACATCCAACATCGTAAAAATTAATATTTTGAAAGTGTCGTAACAAGTCGCACTCACAGCCTTTTTACCACAGCTTTTCTACGAGAACTGAGAAACACTACTCGCTCCCTGCGAACCCTCAGGAATTGCGCTCCGACTACTGAAATCCGTTTAAAAAGTTCAAGAAAGAACTAAGGATCAAATGGCATATATGCAGAGAAGGACTCTCGACCATGTAGGTCTCGAGTAAATGTCAGTCCAGTGGATGCTGTGCATTTTTCAAGAGATCCCGAAGCCACGGAACTATGATTCATTTGTATTTATAGACACCATGACGGTCTGCTGGGATGAACCAACGGGATGAATCTATGTATTCTACACTTCAAAGGAGAGATTTATCAAGGTTTTTCTGGTTTTAAGATTACCTTATAAAACCGTTTGGAACGTTTTGTCACCGAGTTCAGTTTAGTAAAAGTATTGCATTATGCAATCGAAGTGGTGTCACTAACCTTCAAATGTTAACGTTCGGAGAAAGGCGTGCAATGAAATATTGACTACTAGTCAGAGGTCGCAAGCTTGTTTTCAACGTGCGTATGATCACTATTATTCCACTGAATATTATTAAATATTCGGAGCTAAAAATATATGAAAAACCGAAGTAACTGTTAGCAGACTCGATCATTTTTTAAAGTACATTTTATATGTGACATTTTCAGATAACTTTCAAAAA
Source organism: Macrobrachium rosenbergii (assembly GCF_040412425.1). NCBI lineage: Eukaryota > Metazoa > Arthropoda > Malacostraca > Decapoda > Palaemonidae > Macrobrachium > Macrobrachium rosenbergii. The sequence goes on along the minus strand of NC_089756.1, from coordinate 26,361,636 downwards.
CTAATCAGAACTCCAATGTCACTGTCATGTGAACGAGTCCCCAAAGACTTAATATTGAGGGGTTCAAGGGTCTCTGCATTCAAAGGTGTGATTGTTATTGATGAGGAACTGAGATAAATGTCAGGTCATTGTTGTTGTCGCGCAGTCTGCTGAAGACCGAACATACACACATTTGAGTAACATCCAAGTCGCCCCGCCCCCTCGCCCCCAACCTTACATGAACTCTGGGGGAACAAGGGAACAAGGCAAATGACTGCTGATGTCTCGGCAGGTGCACCTATGGATCCCCCAGCCTCAATCCCTAGCTCATATGAACAATAAAGTCGCACACCCAGTGAAAATCTAGTGTGTTCTGAGCTAGGCTTGAACTCGGGATTTACACTGTTGAAAGTTGCCGGTAATATCACTGAGGTATCGCCAACCTGTGTTGGTTAATTTACCGAGTTATCTCCACTACTATCTACGGTTACTGAGTCGTCTTCGATACAATCTTTTATTACCTCACGCAGGGTGTGTTCCCATAGCCAATGTTCTCTAGCCTGAGCTGTTTCATTGTCATGGAACCATGACCTTCCATTACATAGGCGTGATGTCGGGTGCTTCGACTGATGGCACTTTCCAGTATTGCGTTGATCTATTTATCTTTTCCGTTTTATAATATTAATCTGTTCACCGACGTTCACTCCCCTATTTCTCGCGTTGTCCTTTCCTCATGTAACACGAAGGCGTTTTATCTTTGAGGAAGCTCATTTGGTTGTTACAGAACACTGTATACACAGTACGAATGATACATTATGCCACAAACACTTGACGCTAAAGACTATCGCTAGACTGATGGCAGCTTTTCGGTTTTTGTAATGAAATTCAGTCTTATTTATTACAATGATCAACAACGAAAGTTCCTTTCACGATTTATCAACTTAAAGGTTAATAAATTTGACACACAACTTCTTTTATTAGCACCTGCCATATATTTTCTCCTGATTGATCATCAAGTTCTTTGTTGCATATTGGCTTTATTAATCCATATCTAGCAATGATCCTACGCTTATTTATTTGGTACATTATGTGAGACATTCATTTTTTCTCACGATATGACGTCCTAAAATATAATCTGTACTTGAGTCTTGCGCTAGGTAGTTATTGAACCTCATTAAGAATAGGTTTGATCATATCCCGATGGAGATTTTTACATTATTAATTTGGTTGCTTTGTTAATAAAACCTTAATCACATTTGAAAATATTCTGATAGAGGCTGTTACAGTATTCTAATTTTGTGATGACACAGTTGTGCACAAGCATTTACAACGTATTGATATGTAGGAATTTCGTAATCAAAGCTACATTTCTTAGGTGATGGTGTCCTGTTTACACTCCATTTGATGTTTCATTCGTCACATTTAAACGTTCATCAATTCCTGGCCCTGACGTATGATAAGAGGTCTGAAATGGATCTCTGTAAACTTTCAATATAGAAAAAATCATGGGGATTATAGGAAGACTATAGGGCAAGTTCTCCACAGGTACTAGAATGCACAGAAGGATAGTGAGCAGTTACATAGGTTAGGTTATCACATCCGTACTACAATTATATTTGGTGTTACTCCCTGTCGGCCGCCCTCTACAAATGTTTATTATCCAAGTTTATTTTGTAGTTTGTGAATGGTTGAACATACCTGTATTATTCAATGAATGGACAATCAGATCTCGAGGCTTGCGGTTATTCACTGCTTGCAACTCTGAAATTGGTTAAGCTCGCTTTGCGGAACCCAGCTCGTCTCCCGGAGTCCTGTTTTGTGTCTTTGGTTCCTGGATGCAGTCTCCATTGCTCACTCTCTTCTTGCAGGTAGGTGGGAGTTGTTTGCTTATACTCTTTAAACATGATTTAACTGCAAACTACTGATTTATGTAACTACGCTGTATGACTTACTATAGTTCTGACTACCAATTGCTAAACGCCCACACGGTTCCATCTTACTGCTTAGGAGAGCTACTTGCCTGCAGGCAGTGTTGCCACATTTCCACACCACTAACTTCCACGCTCGCATAATAAATTTTAAATTCAAGCAGCCATATGTAAAATCTAACGTATATAAAACAATATATGCTTTCCTTCACAGTCTAAAGACGATTTCCCTTAACCTGGAAGAGGTTACATACTTGTAAACAAGGTTTACTCCCTCAGGTTACAAAAAATTGAAAATTATTTTCTTGGCTTAGCCAATTCCAAATGGTCCCAAAAGAAAATAGCATTTAAAAGGCACACGACCCACATTTAAAGGTCCAAAACCGGAAGTTTGCATTAGGGTTGTAGCCCCCAACTGGCTGCCGAGACATAATACTCGTGGTGGTGTTGTCCATTTTTTTTTTCCACCAATACGAACAAATTATAATATAAATTTCTCTTACAAAATTGAAATTAGAAACAAATTTATTTTACATTTTATTCAGTAATACAACTTACAAACTGCATTTTCTTTTTTCTCTCTCACTTTTACAAATTTCTAAGAGTATGATATTCTTCGAAACATGGTTCCAGACATGGTGGCCTATCACATTCATGGCAGTGAAAGCGTCTTCTCGCTGCTGTGGTCGAAGATTTGTATGTCGGCAGACACAGCAAGCCCTTTGTCCTCTGTGTTCTTTGGCACCTGGTTGCACTGGTATCGTACGAATGAAATGGCGTGCAAAAAGTTGGGTTGAATCTCCAGCAGCAGAGTGACGACCAGGTGAGGGCCATTCAACAGTATAATCTTATAACAGCTGGTGTATCACTTCAGTTATGAAATCTGGCAGTGTACATTTTTTTATGGTTCTTGAGCGTAAACAGTATTTGTGCATCCAACATTGTGATATCTAACATGTGAAAAAAGAATTTCTTGTACCATTTTAGTGTCTTACAAGCACAATCAATAGGCTCCTGTCTTCCTGGGATAAAGATACTGAAAGAGGGCTGGAGATGTATACCAATTATCGACAAATAATACATGATTATTGTCAAGATAAGGCTCCCTAAGGGTTAGCACCACACCATTTCTGACACTGCCACCCATACCTATGCAGTTCATAGAAATGGGCAACGAGCTTGTCTTCCTCCTGTTGGCAGTGGTGTCGAGGATGGGATGGGGGAATCACTGAGAGCATTGTATTGCCATTGGTGTGATTATTATTATTATTATTATTATTAAGATAAAAAATAATTGGAAGTAGCCCAAATCAAATAAAAGAGCCCAAGTCAAATCAAAAGTAACCCAGAAAAGTAGCAGGTAGCAGATTGTGAAATCTGGTCACCAAAGGTTTAAAAAGCAGCCCCATTTGCAATTTGTAGCCCAACCTGGCAACCCTGGGCCGGTCTCAGGCGCTGTTGCATTTCTGGAGACTTGCCAAGTACCCGTCCAACATAAACAATACCCATACAATGAGCCATGAAGGCACGCAAATTTAAAGACTTAAGAACGTGTGGGACGACTTCTGCAACACGTGACATGGTTGACCTCTTACGGGTTAAACTTCCCATATCAAGTTAATCACATTCAATTTTTACATTTATTAAAACAATAGTAGAAGTTTGTTTCCGGTCCGAACTCCAGTTCAACATGAGGACTAGTACTAAACACAGCGAAACAGTGATTCATCCACCCTGTTTTGCTGTGTCTGGTGCTAGCCCCTGGAGATTCAAAAGTATTTTGCCATGTTTAGTACTAGCCCCTGGGGGATCAAATGTCCCTAAGTGCATTTCGCAGAATAGAAACTTAGAAGAATCCTCAATCATTTACGTGTATTTTATTTTTTATTGTGATAAATATTAGTTTGCAAGAATTATGTATATAGAATATACTTTTCATTTTTTGATGAAGATTCGAAAGATATAATAAAAAATCGAGTAGGGATGTTCGGACCAGAAACGAACGTTATCCAAAACAATTTTAAATAGACTTAAGTTACCTTAATTAGGTGGAAACCTAAAGCTGTCACTCAGTTGTCATCTGCATTCGACTGCATGTATCAGTCAGGTCATTGCTCGATCGACTTCCGCTGTTTCATAATTCAGCATAAACAGCCATTCTTTGATGGCTCTTTAGTCAGTCATTAATTATTATATAAACATATATATAAATATGCATATGACCAAGAACATAGGTAAATGAATCACATAATATAAGAAACATATATCTGACCACAATAAACCCCCAGAAAGAGTGTGGAAATTTTTCTTAACTTGGTGTGGCAGACCGTAAAATGAAGATGCCACTTCTGCACACGATCATCTTTTGCATCAAAACTTCCACACTGGAGGCCACATTTCCACATTTCAGAAACGCTGCCTGCAGGTATCGATAGTTTTCACTTGAACCTCCTTATACCAAAGTACAACAAGATTATTAACTTTTAAACCTGTGACTTCTAGGCCTATTTGTTTATTGAAGTTTAGGTTATTTATGTTTAGAGTCAATGTAAAGACAATTACAGGCATGGAATTGCCTTTACACTGAACTGAAGAAAAAGCAATCTTTTAGGCTTTTTTTTTTTTTAAATCCTGGGTTTTGATGTCATGAAGGTACATATTGTATATTTTATAAGGGTGTGTCTTTTTAACATTAACATTATACTGTAGTTGACCGTCATTTTGGTGACTTTTGGATTCAGGTGCAGAGGCCCCTTCATGCCACATCTGTTTCCTTCTCACTGAACTGAAGGAATTTTCTACACAAGACTCCTCTTTGCTGTGCACACATGAGAGCCTTGCCCCCTGTATGGAATTCATCTTCTGGGTTTTGGGTTTCATGCAAGAAACCTTTGCTGGATTGGTTGAGCGGATTTTGTCTAGCTGCACTACCCACCACCCTATTCTCAGTTTTAATTGGCTGTCTTTAACAGTAGGTAAATTGCATCCCAAATAATATAAATTTTTGTAATAAAACCTCCCCACAACTTACTGAGCTGTCAAGGAGAATTCTGATAAGAGCTAAAACATTCAAAACACACTTGATGGAGAATAGGTGAACTAAACTGTCATGTGGGTAAGCCAAGCGATCTTTTTTTTTTTTTTTTGAATGCCAAACACACCTGTCTTTAACAGAAGGTAAGCATCCAAATAATACATTTTATCCTGAAAATTTATGTGTTTGTGTTATTATGTTGCTTTCCACAATCCATAATGAAAAACCACCGCATTGAAATATAATCTTTATTAGATAATGGAATGATGAAGCCATTATGTAACTCTTGAGAGTATTACATGATTGGAGCATAGATACTGTACACAAAATATCCAGACACAAAAGAGGCCACCATGGGTTGCTGAGAACCACCCACAAGATGTCAAGATCAGCTATAGACAAAACTAGTAGGTATCTAACTAATTGTTTACTTGCATTATGGTGATACTTATTTACTGATACTGTACTAGTATTTAATTGCATCTTAGCATACAATTTATTGTCATTACTTAACCAAATACCTTAGATTTGAAATAGGCAAATTATATAAGAAGTTAGAGTAGATATACAGTAGTAGATAAAAACCTGGTAAATGAAGGGGTAGGACTAGAAGTGGAAGAGTTTAGCACTATAGTGTGTATAGACCATCTGTGCTCCCAGCACAAGCTGGAGACTGTAGTTGGAGCTTGATAATTTTGTGTTTAATTTATGGTAGGAAGGTAGGTTGGCAAAATCCCTCACTAAACTGTCATTACCTGGCAATTTTTCTTTGGCTGCTGTCGAGAGTGGACTTTTTGCTGTGCACATCTCATCTGTGACTGCCATGTTGGAAATTTTTTCTATAAATGTTGATGACTGGCTTGTGCTATGATTGCATATAAGTGGGTGGTTGAGCAACAAAAATAAGCAGGGCATGAGCATGTGAGAGTGACAAAAATAAGCAAGACATGAGCGTGTGTGTAACCTCTCTTCGTCTTCTGTTACATTGATCCTCACTGCTTAAGGTCTTTCTGCTGAAGTAGGATATGCAATCCAACTCTCCTTATCAGGATTGCACTGGCTAGTTGCTTTTGCAGTGGAAAGGATTTTGAGAGAACTGTAGAAAAGCCAAGAAATGTTCACCTGTGTCTTGACTTTGACACCTGAATCTTTTTGCTACCTCCCTGCCAGACTGTTCTGTCTCCTTTCTGCCTCTCCTGTTAATTCTTCTCTGGCTTAGTCTGAGAGTGGTATGCACAGGGGGGCCGGGGGAGGGGTGGATACACAGCATGGGCTCCCCAACAGTGATGGCTCAGGCAGTGGAAGAGATTTAGGGAGAACTGTAGGAAGCCAAGAAATGCATTCACCTGTGTTGCTGCTTGTGACAGCCATATCTTATTGGTACCTTTCTGCAGGACTACCCTGTTTCCTTGCCTATCTTGCTCATTCTCCTGTGGCTTGGAATTAGATGGGTAAGCACACACAGGTGGGTACCTAGCATGTGCTCTCCAGCAGTGATGGACCAGACATGCTTGCAAAGCTCATCCTCATGTGAGGCCCTTGTGCATGCTCGAGGTGCATCAAATCATGCTACTGCTTAGCCAGCTATTCTAGGTTTGATGGGTTCCCTCAGATACCTGAAGGTATGACCTTCTCTGAGCATTTCTGGAGATCTCAACTCAGCTTTTTTGAACCACTAAGCCTTAGCTAAGGGATTCACTGCTTATCCTGCTAAAGAGGCCAACTCTGTTGACTGGTAACCAGTACCTTTTTCTTCCTGCCTTTACTTTCTCCTCTCCCGTTGTAGGAGAGGAATAAGGTGAAGAAGCATGAGCACATATCTTTGTTGTCCTCCTCATTTTCATCCTTCTTCTCTCCTTATCCCCTTCTTCCTCTTGTAGGAAGAAGGAGTCTTGGAAGACCTTGCTCAAGAAAACCAAGTAGACTTCACACGAGTGTCTCTCTTCTCCAAAGGTTGACATTGGTGCGTACATACTTTAGGAAAACTATCCACCACAGGTGTGTTTGACTCTGTTGTCTCTTGAGTTTGCTTTTGACCTCTTGTTGTCCCAACTCTCTGAGACACGGAGACTCCCAGGACTCCTAGTGCTGCTTAAGTTTTCCTGAGTTACAAAGAAGAGCTGAACAGAGACCACCTACTTGCAAACAAGTTAGGTTCTGGCCGTCTGTTTGTATGTTGAATTGTTTGTAAGTTGGCTACTGTACTCTTCATGTCTATTTAAGTACAGTATGATATAAAGTCAATACAGCAATATACATTTTTTCACCTTAAAACACAATACACTGTATGTACAGTACTGTATGTACAGAATAGGTGTACAAAACAAAATTTGAACCAAGGGGTGGCAAAGGGGATTGCTCTAAACACAATTTTAATTTACGGTCCCATTTGTTTGTACTTACAGTATTGTTAAAATGAAAACGTTCAGAGCGAACTACAGACTGCTGTGTGGGTCAGCTATGACTTGCCAAACTTCATGGCCCTAAGAGTGACAATCATACCATTGAATAGGTTAATGTGTTTGTAGGAGTTCTAAACAAGTACTCGTAGTAGGTTGTGCTACATTAGCATCAATGAGCAGTATTGATAGTATTTATGAACCAAACAAAAACTTCTTTCAGTTTTCTTCTGAAGATGGAATGAGAAACCCACAAGATTCCTGCGTAAAACTTGTTTACTTGTAAATATTTACATATTACTTGAATCTCGAGTACTTTCAGGTCCTAACTGTGACTCTTTTTCAAGAGATGTCAGCCAGCCTGACCACCTTCACAGCTCTTGAAAAAGGGTCACAGTTAGGACCTGAAAGCACTCGAGATTCAAGTAATATGTAAATATTTACAAGTAAACAAGTTATACACAGGAATCTTGTGGGTTTCTCTTTCCAACAGTATTTATTCTGCTTTTTTTATGGATTTTGTATCTGAATTAGGATAAAATATACTAAGATTGAATATAACCTTTATTTATAGCCTTTTCATAAAACTAACACGATACTGTGAGAAAAAAATTAGCAGGTACTATCAAATCTTTCAACCCAGTCCTTTTACTTCAGTGTTGTTGTCTTGATTCATAACCACTCATACAAATTAATTTAAAGTGACAGTGAATAGCAATAAAAGTGAACATTATCAGCATTAAATAAAAATATTTTATATTCCAGATGCTTATAGAGCTGTGGGATTGAAGTACAGTTATGTTGTAATATATGGCCATTCGTGGAAATTATTTAAAAGGATGATGAAAAGCACATGCGTGTAAGTATTACAGGAGGATTTTTCTTACTCCAGAAATTTCAAGTTTGTGTAAATGTAGCAATAGTTTGCTCCCTGAAGGGAAACAAAGCTTATACTGTGTCTTGCATGGTCCCCTTGTGACCCCAGTTTGCATTTGTTTTTGTCATTTACTTTTTGTCTGTACCTGTTGGTTTCTTCCCATCCAGATGACCAATTTCTTTACTTTACCATACTTCTCTTTCCACCTCTCACATAAGAGCAGGGTCCTAAAATATGCATGCAGTAATTAAAAAGATGATGTCCTGCAAGCATGTACAGTATAGGGAAACATCAAATGGCAGTGAAAATTAATTACATTAAAAAAATTTATGTTCATGTGACATTAGCTATACCCTGTTAATGTAATTTTATACTGCCTTTTTATACTGTTTGAGTATCCTATTATTGTAAATACAGTACAGTATTTTGGTAGTCCCTGTACAATATAAAAAAATGCTGAACAGATGCTTCATTTTTTACATTTCTGAGTTTGCATAGATGAACAAGGGTGTCTACAAGTTTAATGCTGGCAAAAGTACAGTAATCATTAATGTAATTGTTTTTTAGGACATTAATGTTCTATACTTTTAATGAGTTAACAGTCACTGTAAACTTTGATAGTTTCTTTAAGTATGAAAATTAATTTGTTGGCATAGTTATTCAAGGTGTCAACACTTTACTTGCTCAAATGATTACATACAGAAAATTATTCATAGGAAACGTTTTTCCTGTTTGTAAATTTTTAGTAGTACAGCTTCTTTCCTTGCTATATCCTGGATACTAAAATTATTCAAAATTTGCTGCAATGCTTTCATGTCACACTTTAGATTTCATAAATAGTCAAGAAACATTGGTCACAGTGATCTTTGGTGTACGTAGTTTTGCTTTGTCAGTAACAAAGATATTTCACAAAGCATTGTAAGTGCAAATATGGGAAATAAAGTGTGTTTATCTGGAAGACTTTTATCATGTTAGAACCATAAAGTTGTTATTATTACAACTCTTATCTATTCATTTGTTTGCTTTTGACATCCTGATGAAGTTTTGAGAGAACGCTATCATTCCTTATAGTATATTAATTTAATTTGCTGTTTGGCAGAGTAATTACTTTTTTAAGGTAATTTAAAATTATCCCCATATATACCTAGTGGAAATAGAAACAAATACTGTAATAAGGTCGAGTTACAGCCTTTACATTAATCAAACAAGAACTAAGTACACAAAGTTTTTTTTTTTACATAAGTTTATATAACAGACTTACCTTTAAAGAAGATTTTTTGTTACATAAATTAAAAAACCTTTAAAGAAGATTTTTTGTTACATAAATTAAAAAATACAGTAGGTTCTTTTAAAATGTGCTTAATTAAGTGCAGACATTTTCTTTTGAGCCTCCAGCAAGAAAATGTGTAAATCACAATTCAAGGTAAAACAAACCTGATGCAAAAATAATATTATAGTATATATGCCTTAAATTTCTATTTTGTATTAAGTTCTATTGTCTTCTAACATAGGCTCCTTTGTTTTGTCTTGAGATTCAAAGTTTTCATGAGGTGGTGGTTTTTCATCCAAGGGTGTTTTTACAGCCTCCTCAGTCAAAGCCTGTACCTGTTCTGCTTCCGCCATCACAGCTGCATCATCTTGCTCCCTCGTACTTCTGCAGTAACAAATTTCAGTTAAAAATATTACCATGTACTCTTTCATATCTATACTTGTGAATTAGTTTAAGATTTTTAATTTTTAACAGATTTATGTGGCTGGTGTTTTCTTTCAGGAAAAAAGAATGCATTCTCGGTGTCCATGGCTAAATTTAATGGTAATAAAGTACAGGTATAAAAATTACAAATCTATTTTACTTCTTGCTAAATAATTACTTAGAGTTGATATCTCGAGTGCTTAATATGCTTGATAAAAGTGGAGTAGTTAGGCTTTCCATTATGCTTATAAAATGCTCTTCCATGAGTAATGTATTTTATATACTTCCAGCTTTACTGGATGTCTACATGGTATATGGGTCTAATTGTTTTTTTTACTTTGTTATTCAAGAAAATCATTTATGTTTATGTGGAGGACACCAAGACTAACCAAGATAAATAATTAGATTGGGATTACAAAGGCAAAGGGTACCAGAAAGACTCATTAAGCTGGTGATGTTATTCTACCATAACACTAGATGTAGACCGAAGACAGTGGCAGGTGTATCAGAAAATTATGAGACAGATGTTGATGTTCAACTTGGATCAGCTCTGAACCCCTTGCTCTTTATTATAGTACTGGAAGAAACTACTGTACAAGAGAGTGTAGAATAGGGGGCCCTGCTGGGAGCTGCCTTATACAAATGACATGTTACTACCAGCTAAATCCAAGGAAGAGGGATGACAGAGTGGTAGAGCCCTAGTCCCAAGAGAGGAAAAAGAGCCTCACTAACCTGCTGCCACCCACATAATGATTGCTCAAGTCAGAAGGCAGCTATATCTTGGAATTAGAATACATTATAGCTCTACTGTCACCCCTTGTTAAAATGAAGAGTGTAGGGAATCACATCTCAAGTCACCATAGTTGTTAGGCTAGTTGCTCAAATGAGTAGCCGCCTACATCTACACTGGTCCAGCATCTAATCAGGCTAAGCTGCTGCTTCGCAAAGGGCATAAGAACAAATGGATGGAAACCAGTCACTACCATTAGACTCAAGCCTTACGTTCTCCAATTACCTTAAGCGACATGCTTTTTTGTCAGAAAGGCGCTGGGTGCTTACACAACCTGCTAAGCAGCCACCATAGATCCAAGAGAAAATTAGTGGTAACTGGGGGTGAAGTCCCAGGGTAGGTTTAAGTAAAGGCAGTGTGAAGCTTCAGACACTTGCTTTCATTATCTAAGTGTCATCACCTATGTTACAAAAAATTCACTCCGAAAATATGTGTAATGGTTCCATACCTGTCTTCATGAGTTTACGACTGAGTTGTACAACCGACTAATTGTTGGATGCATTGGAAGCTGGTCTGAAACATCAGAAAGTCAGAAAGGAAGGTGTTCCAATACATACTAGTAATTATATTAGCCAGTACTAGCAGGAAATGCCAACACTCTTGATGTAAGAGGTTGCATCTTACTTCAATAGCATACAAGGCCCTCACTGGGCATAAAATCCTCTCATCCTGACTACTAGAAGGTCCTGGGTAGAGGAAACAAACTAGAACATCTCTCCTGAGTGTCACACTACAGAGGACATGAACATCCTGTTTGTATGTGCACAGCACAGCACTTTGCACACACCAAATGAGAATGGTAGTATAACTCAACCCCAGGAGCTTTGGGAAAAGCTCCTGGACGGTCAAGGACAGCAGATATAATGCTATCATATAGAAACAACTTGTAAGGACTGTAAAAGGAGGCCTGTCATATGTGAGCCTTCTGTCTATATGCTCACAGTCTGAGCGTCATATGCACCCTGGATGAGATGGCAGTGATGACTCAACTGTGCATTGCTAGAGAAGCACATGTGAAAAGCCACTGCACACACACACACACACACACACACACACACACACACACACACACACACACACACACACACACACACACACACACACACACACACACACACACACACACACACACACACCATTTTGAGCATTCCTCCTCTCTGTGAAACCATGGGAAGGACTGAGGTGCTTGCACATGGTACGGGACATAACATGCTTGAGCCAAACAAGTTACCACACACACCCATATATATGCATGGTCCACAGACTATACACACACTGAGCGTGTGATAAAAATTGCTCTACTACGAAAGGGTGATGAATCTGTTCCTGTACTCATAAAGGTGATGAATCTGTTCCTGTACTCATTCTCATTACCCTGTCTGATCAGTATCAAGGGTACCAGGTGAAACACACAAGCTGAAGAAAACCCATATTCAGAGCTAATTTCTGAGCTGTATCCAGTCTAACCTTGTGACTCCCTATGACTGGTCATGCCAAACTAGTAGATGGTACAGGGAACAGGCACACACACACACTCTTAGCTAATGGCAAGCCATAAACTGATCAGGAAGTGGAATGATTGTGAATGAAGAGATCATCCCAATGCTAGTGTGCACTAAGTGGAGATCTGTCATAAGCAAATCCACTGTTGGTACGATCAGGACACCTAGCAGGCAGTGTTGTCTCAACCAGCAGTGCTTCTGGGAAGCATGCAAGGAAAAGCCTAACCTGCTACCTGCACACACATGGTCCATAGACCAAATATGTTCTGGGCAAGCAGGCAGTGTGGACTTCACCTAGTGTGCATCCATAAAAACATGAGAGGAAGAGCTAACTCTGCTGGTTGGACCAAGAGTGTTTTTGGAAAAATATGAGACCTGGAAAAGCAAGGCAACTGCTACTGGTGTCTCAGCAGTGAGACCTATGTTCTCTCCAGTGTCGCCATCCATAGCTCGCTGGGACCGTAAAGTCACGTATCCTAAAATTCTATCAGGAACATGAATGGGAACTAAATTTGGAACCAGCACAATGGAGAGTCACTGGCAATGGCACTAAACCACTACTTTGCTCATTTAAGTAGCTACAATATTGTGTTCTCAGTTTACAAGTCCATATTGTAATTTAGATAGATGGTTTAAAGTTTAAATATATTTTAATTTAGATAGATGGTTTAAAGTAAAAATAAAATTACAGTATTTCTATGTTAATAGTCAATGTTCACTGTAAAAGATGGTTTAGTTAAAACTGTTAGTAGTTCACTCCCCTTGCAGTAACACAAGTTAAAACTAAATTACTACAAATGCAATTATATATTATTTATTTTTCACCCAATAAATGAAAACTCACCAACAAAGAAAACTATCCAAGATGCCAAATCACAACTAATAATTTTTTTACATTTTACTCTGTTAGATATCAGATTCACCCAATACCAGAAACCTTGCAGGAATGGCAATATCACAATTCTCACTGCCAGTACATAACAAACCATAATTTTCTGGCGTAAAATCCTCTTGTCTAAGAGTTACAGCCCAAAAGAATTTTGGTTCTGACAAATTAGTGGAAAATCAGGGCTACACCGAGAGTGTCATAAAAGCCTCAAAAATAGTAAATTTTGGATGATGTTGAGAGCTTCATACAAGGAGTAAAAATTGAAGGTGTGAAAAAATTGTGAATACATTTACATTTGAAAATTTACTAAAACCCCATTATTTTATTAATAATGAAATTTGAAAGTTCTCACACTGAGGAAGAAAGACTGTCATGTAATCTTCAAATGTTTGTAGCCAATCTGTATCAAAGTCATCACCATGCCCACTGCTATATGTAATAACCCCACATGTACCCTGTTTGGACACTAGAGGCAGCAAGAATTGTAGTTTTTTGCAGAATATGGCTCTAGCCCCACTGTCTTTCACTCTTTTCAACTGTTCCCTTTCTTCTCTTCGCCCTTGGGGGGTAGTGCTACCAGTGTACCTCGCATGGTGCACTGTAGGCTTTACTCAAGGTTCTCTGCAGCGTCCCTTCAGCCCGTAACCTGCAACCTCTTTCATTCCTTTTACTATACTTCCATTCACATTCTCCTCCTTCCATCTTACTTTCCACTCTTTCCTAACAATTGTTTCAACATTATTTTCAGCGCTGGATGACCTCATAGGCCCCAGAGCTTGGCCTTTGGCCTCAGTTTCATATTCCAGTTCCTTTCTTCTCTTCATGCCTAACTGCCCAACTAGTGTAACATTTTCTTGCTCCAATTTTCACCTTTCATTTTAAGAACAAATCCTTCTGGGTAAGCCTTGATTCTTTATGTAAAATAAATGTGGTCTGGCTGAATTGCTTTATAATAAGAACAAGGATGAGTAGTCAGACCTGTCATTAGTATACAGTATCCACATTGTTACAATTATTCTGTACTTTTTTTCATGATATATTGTATTTTTATACCTGATACACTGTATTCACATTGATATCAGTGTTAATTTTAGTGAAAAGGAGTACTTTTTAAGTTTTAAGACTGAGAGACTGATTATAAAGGATACATTATCAGTCATTCATTAAAAATGTACTACCACATTGATGGTATCATTATTTGTGTTTTGCTCTTCTAGAACTAGCTATTGTCATTCTCAAATACGACATATGTATATCTGCTGGATTTTTGTTCATGCACAAAGTGGTGAAAACTGTAACTTTTCTTAGAAAGTGGAATATCATTCTATGTGTGTTGATTTCTGGTAATGTTTAAATACTGGAATACTCTTTGATCTGATTTTCTAATTTGGTGCTGTCACTGCTTCTCTGCAAATATTAATATCTAACTGGTTTCACTTGATAGGAAGTTGTTGTATTCGCAAAACATTTTTTCATCTGTCAACCCGTATAAAATTATGGTAAGTTTTGGTGTGGTAAAAGCATATCTGTTCTTATTCCTATTATGCATTGTTAATGTAAATGCCTTGATATTACTTAACACTGCAGCTATATATGGATGATGACTAACATTTTGATCTCTTCATAATTGTGTGAAGAGTGTAACCAGTGAATTTTGTTTTCAGTGTATGACAGTACCCCAAATTTAATTCAGTAATTTTTTTATTTACAATACTTTTTAATCATGTCCAAAGTATGTGTGATTCCTATCATTTTAATTATGTCTTTGTGAGTTACTTCTAAAATATCAAATTTTCTGCTGTTTTACAGTAACTCGTGTGTGGTTAAGGAAAAGAAGTTATGGTCCTACCAGCCTGCGGTTGACCAGTAAGTTAAAGTTATGGAACAAATCTTCTGGTACATCACTGGTTTGTATTGCAAAATGACACAATTTTTAGTTCAACATCTTTATGTATTTTTTTGAGAAATGACTATTCAGTGATAACTTGGGCACTTACAATTTTATCTGTGCTGCATAGTGAATTGACCTCCTTACTAAATGTGTTCTGTGCATGATGAAACATGTTTTGTTCATTTATACCCTAATTACCTTCTGTCGGTTCTGGTTTAAAAAGACAGGTTCACACTTGATTTGATGCACTTAAAGCTAATTAGTTAGCACTGTACTGTATAATTGTTATTTCCATCATTATCACACTATCAATGCATCTAAGTACCTTATTAGCAGAAGTAAAACTTTGTATAGTTCTACTTATTTAAATACTGTAGTTTTCAGATTTGGCAATTTATTTGCAGACTCCCTGCAATATTTTCAGTAAATGATCAACCTAGCTTCTTGAAAAGTTAGGGTAGTTTAGGTGAAGGTCTAAAGTTACTTCAGACTTATCTTGGAGATGAATAATTCAGATTTCTCTGAGTTTGCAAAAATTATGTGCCCTAATTTGATTTGCAAAATCATCCTCTTGTTAAAGCTTAATACACTTTATCACTGTATATGTACATCCTTTTTAGGATCCTACTTTTGTCATTTGGGTACCTCTTTGGCTCTCTCCTTCATAGGATTAATTTTTCTTGTTAGTGACTGCCCTTTCTTATACTTCACATCATCTTTCTTCACACCTAAGTTGCATCATACTCTTTTCTGTTAGTAGCATTTCGGTCAGCAGTCCTGGCTGCTCAGTTCATTGTTGTTCTTTTTTTCATTTTACCTTTGATGTGACTACTTTTTTTATTTTCATTTACACAGTCAAGTATTTGATAAATTGGTCAGACTGAGAATAACAAACTTTTATATTAGATGATCAGTGACAATATGGAAAGGGAGGTGCTGTACAAAAATTTTTTAATTCATATTAGTTCTTTAGTTTTAGACACTAATTCACATTTCTGTTTGTTCTTGGATAAGAAATGAAAACTGGGGCAAGACAAAGTTAACAAAGTTGGACAGCTACCGTGGAAGAATAGAAGACAGAAAGGAATGCAGCGAGCAACTAAAACGATCTAGCAAAAAACTTTAGTCTAGCTACTTTGCATTCTTACTAAGGAAATGTTTGCAGTTTATTTTGGTTACAGTTGCACTTACTTTCATACAGATGTGTAATGATACATCTATACCTAGTTTCTAGTGTCCAGTTTAAATTGTAAGCTATGAATTTTCTTTTCATTTGATTTCTAACTAACAGTTAATAGGCAGTTTCTTGAAATGGATAATACCACAAATGAAAAGAGCAATGTGTGTAAAATATAAAGTACAATCTTCAGATAAAAAAGTATATCCTGCATGTAAATTATTGGCCTGTAATGTGAAAATACAATACAGTTTTATACTATATGTAACAAAATGATCAGTTGATTCACTAACTTAGTCAGATTAACTGACTAAGTAACAAGAAAATATGTAAAATGGATACACACAAAGCATTCTTCCACAACAGTTTTTATAAACATTCCATAATAGGAAGGTGAGAAGTTAGCTGTCTGTAGGCTAATTAACAGAGTAACAAGAGTAACCGGTCCATTTATTCATGTGTAGTGGGAAAATTTTCTATGGAAACCAAGTTCCAACACTGAAGGACAACCAACCATAACTAACTTGCACTTATATATAATTTCAAGTGTGCAGCAAAGAGACACTGTCAGTAACCTAATTGCAAGTGTCCATAAACTGGCTATATTCCTTACACCTACCTTAAGCATTATTTGACCCTTAATGATGATGCTGTGCTTGCTAAGTAACAGGCACAGCATTATACTGTAATAGAGCTTTTTACATTAGCAATCAAGCTAATTTTTAAAAGTCACAGGTGTTGACTTGATTTTCATGGCAGAAGTAAATAAGATCAGATGTACTTTTGTCAAAGTACTTCTATTTTTGGCCAAATTACTCTAAAGGAGCTCTTGTTTTCTATGTTAATGTAAAAGGCAGGTATGTTTTGGTAATTTTCTACATGCACTGAGTACAAATGATGCAGACAACTTGAAACACATCAGCTGAATAATGGAAGTTATTTTTGTTATTAGAGCAAAGTATTCAACCCACTTCTGTCCATTGTACTCTACCTGTTAGATGGTGGTGTTGAATTACTGTAAGATGATGAAAATTTTAATTCCATTGCAATGAGAATTTTATACAAATATACACTTAGATTCCATCTTCTTAAGTTATAATTCTTTATTAAAGAATGAATTTGCTAACAAGGATTATAAGAATAAAAGATATACTGTATATACAACCTTCAGTTATGTATATAAGGTCTATATAAGATTAGATAAGATTAGTTGTTTGAATTACAGTTGTGTTGAAAATTGGCCCTTGGGTCTTGAAGTTGCTTATGGCATAATAATCACCTTTATCACTAGACTGTATCAGGACAAAGCTTTATCACTAGACTGTATCAGGACAAAGGTAATCACCTAGGAAGTTTGTAAACAAAACCTTCAAAAAATTACTAACAAATCTCAGATTCAGTTTATGAACAATTGGGGAATCACTGTCCAATTCTGTATGAATATTCTAGTAATTTCACTCAGATGTATAATTACTGTAATATACCCTTGGGATGAAAGAACATTATCCAGAAATGTTCAATGTAGGATGAAATCAAATTGCTTAGTATGTACTGTATCCTTGAAAATTCAGAATTTTCTAAAATTCAAAATACAGTGCTTGAAAGAGTATAACCACTTCATTTTGTTTACCTGAATGGTTTACTGACAGTTAATGTATAGTATCTGATGTAAGGTAATGAAAGTTTGTTATAAAGTAAAATGTATGACAAAAAAATATATCAGTAAGCAATTATAAAAGTCACTCTTGTTTAGATCATTCATTTTCTTTTCCTTATTCCGTTACCTCCTTTGTCTCCTTGGGTTACCACCTTCAATTTCATGTGCTCAGTGTTTATAATTAAATGTAAAAGCTAATGGAAAATGATGCAACAGTACTTAGTAATTATTAATAGTTCCCTAAGAGTTAGAATATAACTGCAGAGTAACCACGGTACCTTTTCCTTGTGACAAATCTTTTCATATTTATGTACTATATTCTTTTACCATGATTCCTTTTAATGTTTCATTTTAATTTTTGGCTAACAAACACGCAAGTAGATTTCAATGTTTCATATAAACAATACCTGTACTGTATTATGAATTATACACATGACTGTGTGAAACTTTAGAAAATCAAATTAGCAATGAAAGTTTCTATTACAGCAGTACCTATAGTTTCCGTAATTATTAAAAATTGGAGTACAGGTATTTGCTTTCTGAAGAACAAATTAGCTCCTTTGGGAAAAACTTTTTAGCATGAGATATAGGTATCAGTAGTTTATGGTGAAATTTTACAGATAAGGACCAATGGAGATGTAATAGTGATAGCTGCTAAAGAACAGCTTTTAATTTACCAGTGTCTAAATCTATTAAACTATAAAAAAATTTTGCATGTTTTCACTTACCTCCCAAAGCTTTCTCCATCCTCAATAGTTTCTGGCAATCGCCTTCCAAGTGTCTCAGGCAGTAGAAGTGAAAGTATTCCTGCAGCAAAAGCTAAGGAGCCAAATATGAGCAAAGGCAGAGGCTTCCATGCATCACCCTGTAAAAATCAACTTGAGTAATTCCTATTTCCAGTTACAACTTCATAGTTGAACATACCTACATTGTTATTTGTTCTTACAAAAATACAAACCTGAAGTTCTTTACATACAATTTAGCTGCCGAACACAAGCTGGAATGGCTGCTTAACTTTGGGACAAGATCATTAACTTACCAATGGATTGGGGGAAGCCCTGCCCACCCGTCGCACTGCACTCCACCTACTCTTTACTTCCGGCTGCCATCATGTGAAGACATCTCTGCCTGACTTGCCATTCACTTTCAATTTATGCTTTTTTCTTATTTCTTTAATGAAATATATTGTGATATTTGTTTGAGTTTTCTTGCCATGCAAACCCCTCAATCACTTCATTGGAGAGGAAACCGTAGGTGTTTAGGCACTGTCCAGGAAAGGACAGGCCATGTAACTGGTTCCTTTCCTCTGTAAAGACTAACCCACACATGTGTGCTTTATGCTGCAAGCATGATTGTACAGTAATCAAAGCAACCCATGCTCAGAGTGCTCGGTTTGGCCTTCTGAACACTGGGTGAAGTTTGCCATGTTTCTCGTTGGTCCTTTTCTACCTTCTGCAAAACTTATGCCTGATGTTACCACTCCCAAGGGACCAGTTTCCTCTTAACTGACTCCTACTGTTAATTTGGTAGAGGGGTGGGGTGGGGGGCAGCAACCAGCCCAGTTTTCCTTCTGGGGGTCTCTCTTAGCTCAGAGGAGGAGTTATCTTTTGGTGGATGCTCGTTCTTGGGTCACTGGAAGAACTCTCACCTAACCTGTTTTCCTTTTCAGGTGTTGGGGAGGCCAAGGGACTTGAGGAGTTATGGTCCACCCTAGGCATCTCTGGGGGAGCCGAGTGTATCTGCTTATTGATCACTTGAAGGCAATGAAGGGCCTTCTGTTAACTGCTTCGACCATAACTGTGACAGCTTCAAAGGTCATGGTGTCCACCAGCTCCAGGAATGCCCCTATTTCCCTGGTAACCCCACACGTGGCATCGGTGATGTGTCCGGTCACCCAGGCCAGGTAAAAAGAGGTCCCCAACTCAGTTTTCTTCACCTGTAGAGGTTCCAGCTTCTAAAAAGACTGGTGCATGCTCAAGCCCCCACCCATGTTTGTGTGAGCAGGACCGCTCTCCCCGACCCATGAGGATATCGTCACCGAGGGTTGACAACCGCCCATGGCCTTGCTCTCTTGTCACAACTTCTGTTTTTTACAGGCTGGGCAAGGGTGCTCGTGATCCCTAACCTGTCCCCTCCACCTCCTTAGGGTTTTCTAGGAGCTGGACAGGTCTGGGGCTTGGGATCAGGACCATTCTTGCTCCTACCCCAGCCTGCCCACAGAGGCTTACGTTCTTGGATTGGTCCTTGAACCAGACAGGACATACTCCCAAGTGAATGAGAGATCGCCAGGGGGCTCTGGTGAGTGTCACTCTCCAGCAGAGGGAGCAGCTCAGGAGGACTGGGAACTGGAGGGACCTGAGGTTCCTGTGCCCTAGGACTCACATGAATGCCCCTGAGTTGCTGAGGCACTTTGTGGAGATCATTTGGATGATGTCATTTCACTAATCTTGAGGAAGAGACCGTTGGCTTTTCCTGCAGACCGTTCTTCCGCCATCGAATCACTCTGGGGACTCCAGAAGGAACCCAGAACTTCGATCAGCCTGCCATGGTCTAGGCTTGCTGATGGGGTCCTGGACCAGGTGAATTCTCCTTATGGTCAAGAGAATTCCCTCTGGTCCAACCGTTCATTCAAGACACTTCCTCCACATCTAGCTCACCAGAAGAAATATTGTTCCCTTGGAGAGCCCACTTCCACCCAAGCAGGTTGACCTGGACCAAACTCATCTGTGTCCTGGTCTGTCGCTAGAGCGTCTCCATGTAGAGGGAGTCTCCCTCTCGCAGGTGGAGGCAGCGGTACTGGCATCAGCTGCCATGGCAGCATTCCAGACAGGAGTCTCCCTCTTGCAGGTGGAGGCAGTGGTACTGGCATCAGCTGCCATGGCAGCATTCCAGACAGTCTTGTAGATTGGTCTTTGGTCCCTTACAGTGGTCAGGATGGTTTCTCGGGCACTCGTACACCCGATGGGGATGCAGCATTTAAGAGACTGATGCTGTCTGGAGGTAGGGCTATTACCTACCAGACAGTGAACCTGTGGGCAAACCTAATGCTGAAGAGGCGAGATGCTGTGCTGTCTCAACTCAAAAGATTTGTTGGCCCCAAGTTGGCTTTAGTGCTCAGGAACAGACCAGTACATATTTGATTATCATGAACTAGTTTAACCAAATCACTGAGTAAAAGTTCTAAAACTTACAGGGGTGGCCTTTTTATTTGTCCATTTCTTATGTTACACTTAATCAGTGAAAATACACATAAAAACTCTTGTCCAGCTTCTTTAACTTGTTCTTGTTTCAATTTTCCACCTCTCTCTCCCTCTTTCTCCTTTTTTTTTTTTAGAACAAATCCTATTTTTTTTTTTTTCAGAACAAATTCTGCAGATGAGCCCTAAGAAAACCTAAATATGTGACTCAATGGCCTCACATAATTCTGATATTTTCAAATGTTTATCTAAGAATAGAAATTTATGTAATAAAAGAGTAGCATCTTTGATTTACAGTGCCAAAACACCAGAAAGATACTAACCAGGAGATTTATGAACGGTGCAATAGCTCCCCCAATTCGAGCTACCATGGAAGACGATCCTACACCGACATTTCTTACTACTGTTGGGAATATTTCAGCTGATAACACATAAATAATGGCATATGATGCAGTGATACACAGCTTTCCAAACATAGCAAGGAAGACTAGCAGCCACTGGAGATCTGAAAATCATGAAAACGACACTTACATTCTGGTTAATAATTACAAGGTTTATCAGAACCACGAGTAAAAATTCTCTATTCCTGGTAGGCTGGTTCATAGCATTTATTCCGAAGTAAGAAAACAGGAAATTACTTAACAGAATATGATACTTTAATTTTTGTGTGTTCAATTATAATAAAATAATGATTACTGATAGAAATTAGAAAACTTAACAATGCTAAAAGAAATGATTACTGTATTGTACAATAAGTGGCAAGAATTTTAATTTGCTGATAAGAGTATAGACATTATATGCTCACCGCCCCCAAAAAAAAAATTCAGCTCTTATGCTGTTTAAAGTACTCTACAAACCTTTTGTGACAAACATAGTTGAAAGTAGGGCAATTCCACCCAGGACAAGGAAGGAGCAGAGGGGCAATCGACGTCCTACTCGATCAAGAATGAGAATCGTAATAGCATGTGCTGGTAACTCTACAGCTCCACTGATTATAAAATTGAGGTAGTCATTTCCACCAAGGTTACCGGTATTGAGGGACAATCCATAGTAAACACCACTGTTCACAAACCTGCATATATACATACAGTATGTATACACAAACTAGAAGACAGTATAGAAATGGCAATGGAAATATATACAGTACAGCACTACTTGTATAAAGAATATGAGATTGATAGGCTTATTCAGAGTTGAAAATATAAATGTTCAAAAGGTGAGCACAACATGCAGACCCAAAATTTTCTTACTAATCTGGCTTCATAAACTGAATTTATCTCTTGACAATCCTGAAGGGTTGATTATTCAACTTATTAATACTTTCCTAAAGTAATCTTCATCCCATGGATGTACAATTCTACATAAGTTCTGGTTAAACAATAAATTTAATGTAAGACGTCAAGTGAAATGTCTCTCATCAGTTCAGCAGCATCGATAAAATAGAATTGTGTCTCCTTTGACTGAATTGTTTCTCTACCTCTTAAGACTAAAATACAGTAGCATTTTTCATACATACAATAACTAAAAACAAGTAAAATATATCACATTTGTTGTGAATGCTCATGCATATTAGTGCCTAACATCCTCAAGACTCGGAAGGTAGTAGATTTTTGCTTTTCCTATTGTGTTTTATCTTGCAAAAAAGAGTACTAGTCACCCTTCAGATAAAATTTTGAAGGTAAAATCAACAGCCATAAAATACTCACATTTTCTAGAGATAATAAATACTTTAAAGTAGTTGAACTAGACCACAGGGTCTCATTTTGAGACAATCATAGGGATGATCTGAAGGTTTGTTTTCATAAGACAACAGGGCGGGAAGGGACCGTACAGAATGGGTGAAAAGTAAAAGAAGAAACTGATTCATCTGATGGCCAGTGAGACTGTGTACCATACCAGGCACACTAGGTGATACCCTGTTTAACATGAATTTTCTAGTGTATTGTGATATTAGATATTATCAAATATACTGTACTGTACAGTGTACATACCAGTTGAAATGCAAATTAAGTGTTTTTCTGCGCAGGTTGGGGAAACGGAAAAGATCAAAGAAGTTTCCTTTCCCACCGTCTTTGTTACCTTTTGCTACTGCCTGAAGAACCATTTCCTCAGTCACCTGTCAGTAATGGGTTATTACTGTATCACAGATTTTTAAGAATACATCTGTAGTTTCAGTTACTTTAATGCCTATCTTATTAAAAGAAGAAATATTTGAGTGCTCAGTAATTTTACACGACAGCAAAGTTACTAATAGCTGCTTTTGCTTTACTGTTTATCCAAACATTAAAAAAATGAGTTTTGACTATTCTTCCAAACTATGGATAACATTGACAGAGTGTATATTTCTGAGCAAAAGAATTAAAATTTTTTTCTAATGTTGTAAACAAACATTTTACAGTTCAGTGCAGTACTTACCTTCTTCTTGTTGATTTTGGCAGCCTTCTCTAGAATAACCTTTGCCTCAGCACTACGACCTTTTGTTATCAACCAACGAGTAGATTCTGGAATTACCCTAAAAACAAAAAATCAAAACTCCCTGAGTCTTCATAAGTTACTAGAATGTAATAAAATTTAATTCAGTACTGTACTTAGTACATCATATGTCCTGTAGTTGAACAAAATTTTTGAGTTATATTTCTGGGGTTTCTGGGGTTGCCCCAAGAATTTGTTCTGAAGAAGTGAAAACTGAAGCAAGGTAATTTTAAAGATGTCACTATACTATGAAAAGAAATGCAAAGGGTTTTAAGCAATACACCTGTATTCAATACTAAATTCAGCACATGTAGTCTAAATGAAAAGTTATGACCAGTGTTGTTCTGACACTTGTTAAGATTACTAAATTAATTAATCTATTAACATCTCATCTGGTATCATTGTGGCTTCCAGTACACAGAATTCTCCAGGTAACAGCAATCATTGCAATCTGGGCTTCACATTGAGTCACCTTTATTCTCATGATTCCATAAAGTTTATCAGCTGTACAACTTAGTCACATTTCTAAGCAACATGGCTCAAAGAACTTTTGGTTGAAAAAAAAAAAAGGGCAAAACCAGGACAGAACAGTGTTAAAGAAACTGGAAAGCTAGATAGGACGACACAAAAAGTAATAAATGCCAAAAAAGGACAAAAATCGGTACAGCTGGGGTCAGACATTGCAAAGCGCTTTTATTACATGCACTGTTTATGGTGTACTGTACAAGACTCGGTAGGTAGCACATTCCTATGGGGACTATGTTCCCAGCAAAAAGTGTATACATACTAGTATTAACACCTAACCAGAATCATTACCATCATCATTAAAAATATTTTTACCTTCGCTTTTCTCTTGAAGGGGTTAGATGTGAAATGAGCTCTCTCCAGCTTCTTAATAACACATCTCTTGAACAATTGCTCTCATTCTTAGCACAATCTTCCTACTGTACTCTGGCCACAAAGCTTAACATTTTATAGTCACACCTTTTCAAAGACTCCTCCATTTTCCTTGTCAGTAACCATGTTTTTGCTGCATAGAGTAATACAATCTTTATGTACCCACTGTAAGTCTTTACTTTCTCTAATAATGAGACATTTTTATGAACCATTAGCCTGACTATTTCTCTCCATTTCATCCATGCTCCAGCTACTCTCTTACTGCTCTCTCAACCCCAAGTAGAAGAAATGCTTTACCTCCTGTAAGACCTGACTCTCTAACACAACATGGTTCTTAACTCGTATATACCCCATTTTCTTTTTCAGTGCATTTTAAGTATCAAACATCTCTTCCTTTATGTTACTATTTGCAATCCTGAGCACCGCTTATGACACCATCAATTACATAAAGGACAAAGTAGAGATTTCACCCCCACACTTGTCCCACTATAATCACATGGCCACTTTCCTGACTGTACTTTTTCCTAGGTTTCCCTTCCAGTCACCTTAAGCTGATGTTTTGCTGATGCTGATTTTCAGTCTTCTCCTCAGTATTCCACAATTCCACCATTTTAAACATCACCACAACCCCGTCCTCAGATTCTTTTATTAACTGATAGTAAAAAGATCTCATTTTGCCCTAAGGAATGGTACTGCCCTTATAGTAAATATGTATGATGTTGTTGCAAAATAACTGAGGATTTTGACATATTTCTGACTAGTTGTATTTGAACATTATGAAAATCAGACTTGGTACAATACAGTAAACCATGACAACATTGTGTGTTCACATGATCTTGTATACTGTATACTGGAGGAATAACAATTGTATGTTTACAGATGCCCTTTTTTGTTAATTATATTTACTTTGATTTTTAAGATAGCATCACAGGCATAAAATATGAGATACTGACCATCTGTTAATTTAAGCATAACTACCAGTTTCTATAGCATTCTGTGCAATAAGGGGAATTTCCATTTTTGCTATATTTATATGGTAATGTACAACGTAAACTCTAATCTACTTAGTTCTTCACAAGAAGTGAATTAGAAAACTAATATTATTCCTTACCAGTAATATGGAATAAACAACAGTGCAGGCAAAGTCATAGAGATTTGTAGCCAACGCCAAGATTTGATCTCAAATGCTAGAAAAGCTGCCATGAAATACCCAAGTGTATAGAAGAACTGGCTCAATACTCCAACCAACACTCTCTTCTTTTTTCCAACCAGCTCCATTGCTGAAAAGTTATGAAACTTAAGTTATTTGAAAGATTAAACTTATTCCTCTTACAATGAAAAATGTAACAGACTCATTATTCCAGCTATAAAATTTGAATCGTTTTAAGCCAAAACCCTTTAGCTATATTATTTGAAAAGGTGAAAAGTTCATATAGTGTTTCACATATCTGCCATCACTTTTCCTTTTATCTTCATAAGAATAGGTCAAAACAAAAGCTGATTGTGGTTATATATATATATATATATATATATATATATATATATATATATATATATATATATATATATATATATATATATATATATATATATATATATATATATAAGCTTCCTTTGAGAGTACAGTATTGTTGTATATTGTATACTTGGACAATGTCTTTAATTTTCATTGATTTCCGTTGGTATCTTCCTGCAAAAAGAGCATTGGATGTCAACCATTACTTAGAAGGAAAGGTTCTTCTGTAGGAATGCGAATGTAGAAAGGTAAATGAAAAATTGTATCTCAGAAAAGAGATGCTGTCTAAACTGAACGCAGTCCAGGGTCTGAATAATGCAAGAGTGAAAGGGGTTACTGTATGCTAAGAAAGCTTGTGAAAGTGACTGCTGAAGATGTAAGGAGGGAAATTAAGAGGTTGAAGAATGTAAGTAGACTTGGTGTTGGTAAGATTACAACAGAGAAGCTGTACTGTAGTACAGTGGCAAAAGTATGATTCACTAGCTAATGAGGGTGTTCAAGATACTGTATGTCTGGATGAGGGATATATTCTGAAGTGGTGAATGAGGGGAGCAATTGTTTCTCTGTATAAATGTAAAGATAATAGAAGTGATTCTAGGAACTAAAGGGGCATTATGTTAATTAGTGTACCAGGGAAAGTAAGATCGACGCCAGAAGTAATGATAGAGAAAGAACAGAGGATATGTGGGTTATTTGTTATAAAATGGTTATATGAGAAGTGTGAGGGGAGTTGAGGACTCTACTGTGACAGATGGGCAGGTCTTAGAAGAGGTACAGCATTTCTGTTACCTTGGGAACAAACTGTAAAAAAAAAACAGTAGAAAAGAGTAGCTGTAGCAAGGATGAAGTGGAGAAGAATTACTTGCAAAAAAAAAATATATATATATAATATATATATCCCATTTGTAAGAGAGCAAAGACCTACAATAGGTGCCCATCTCTGGTACATAAGGCCTAAAGTACTCTACGCAGCAAAGATATGGGCTATGATAGGTAAAACAGGAGAATTTGAACATGAGTGGTCACAGAATTCTAGATTCGTTGCTGCTTTTTGGTGGAAAAGATCATATTACAAATGAGAAGTTGGCGAAAAAAGACCGAGATCTCAAAAACTGAGATGGCTGGACAGGTAATGAAAAGGGACAAGCAGCAACAGTTGGTCTGAAATGCTGCGGATGCAGAAGCAGCAAGATGTAGACCTGTAGGAAGTCGCAGGAACTTACTGAGAGGACACAGATGAAGACATAACCATGATGGGAGTTCAAACAGGACAGAGAAGAATGGTGGTGTTAAAGATGTATGATACAAAGATAATTTATTGGGAGAAATTAAAAGTTTTTATGACAGAAGATATAAAAATGGGTCTGAGTACAGGCTGCGTTATGTCTACGTGGCTGTTTAATATCGTTATTGATGTGGTGAATCCAGAAGGCATAACAAATTCATTTGACATAGGTCAGAGTTGTAGGGCAAGAAAATGAGTCCTGAATGTGTGAAGAATGGAAGTTTGTAGATGATACAATACTAATTTGGGATTCTAGCAAAATAAGTTTGCAAGCAGAGAAAAAGGAGATACAGTATAAGCTCTGAGTCCTGAATGGGGTGAAGAATGGAAGTTTGCTGATGATACAATACTAATTTGGTATGCAAGAGGAGAAAAAGGAAATACAGCATAAGCTTGAGTAAGGTTATAAGGGGAAGCTGAAATAAATGAATATGGAGCACTGAATCCTATTATAGATGGTGGAAATTAATTTTTATGAGTATTTTTGAGTAAATGCAGAGGAAGATAGAAGGAAGGAAGGAGATTCGCTAAACAATTAGAGCACAGAAAGTAGCAGGGTGTGAATTGAAAGAGTGAGAAGAACATTTTTGAAATGACTATGGAAGCAAAGATGAGAGTATATTTAGGGATTGTTAAATCAGCACTTTACTTCCATAGAGCTAATTTAAATGGTTAGTCATATGGAAAGAATGGATAGACACACAGGTAAAAAGCATGTACAATTCAGAGCTGCTAGGAGGGAGGAGAAGAAGCAGACGAGAAAGTTCCAGCTAGATTGGGTGGAAAAGAAGGATTCTTAATATGTGTCGGGTTATCTTCTACGGTCATGCTATTCTTTACTCATGCACATTTGTTGGAGTCATAAATTCATTTTAATAATGAGGCTAATACAGGCCAATAATCCAAAGGACTGTTTAGTCCATGCTTGAAGGAAGAGGAAGTGGAGGGGTGGGGGTAGGAGTATGTAAAGTCCCTGCTCAACGGGTTCTCTATGATGAACATCCAGTTTTCTGCGGTGCCTTCACAGCCGACCTGAGGTCGCACATACACAATCTTATCATCATTATTGTGATTTGTATATTTATTACCTGTTCATTTGCCCTTGTACCACGTATATGTGTCAGAGTATTTTTATGTCCAACCAGCTATTGTTAATCATCATGTTTTCTATATGTACCTGTCCTGTTTTGTGTAAAGAAATAGTTTGACCTCAGGTCACTTGTAAATTTTTGTATTCGCGGTCTCTGCGTATACGCAGACGTCCGCACGCTGCTTTATAAGCGGGTTGCTTCATCAGTAAGCCTACCCCCACCAAAATCACTTTCATGTATCATAATAAAGTTTTCATTAACCTACCCATCTCACAGACTCATCATCAACATAGAGTTACGGGCTGCTCTAGGAGCAAGAGCCCGTGCTGGCACAAGGCCAGCTAAATCTAAAACAACATAAGTAAACCAGCAGTACTTGTCTTCCTGCTCACTATTTCGCACCCTCTCACAAGTACATCTTAGCCCATAGGAAGCAACAGATCCCACTGAGAGGTTTGTAAGCCAGGAAAAGCAAATTTCAAATAATTGCAGTGCAGGGGAAAAAACAAGTCACTAACCCATAAACAAAAGCTTGATAAGAACCACTCTTGGATGCACAGCAATATCAGAGATCCAACAAAATTGATCAAGACTGATTTTCTTAACCATAAATAGCCTCATGCTTAGGATCTAAGAGTTTTGGAATTGGAAAATGCATTTTCAAAAATAAATTTCTTGTGTTTCTTGCCAACTCAGTATAGTAGACTGTGAAACTGCCTAATTATAACAAAAGTACTTACATAAATCTGAGATAACTTACCCATCACATATGCCACAAGAAATACACCTTGGAGAGATGCACCAAGAACTAAGCGAAGAGCTGTGAAGACATAGTAATTTGGAATGGCTGCTTGGCCTACACCAACGAAAACCATCAGTACTAAGGCACTTAAGAATATAGGTTTGCGACCAAACCTGTGGAAAAAATTAACATCAGAACATTAATATATAAAAATTTAAAATGAATCTCATAGGCACATTTCAAGCAATAATAGTACTTTGAATTGTTGAATCTCTAAGGGTCTAAAACTTACAAAAGGGCTATTTATAGACTTTCCATTTGATAACTACCCACAGAGTAAATATCTACAAATAATACTGGTCTTGGTATCCATGAAATCTCTAATTATTTATCTTCGCTCAAAATCTATGATTCAAAACTCTGAAGATTAGCATAATCACAGCACAGGAAATTCTCTACACTTCGCAACACTGAATGACTACCTTTCGACCCCTGGTCCTTTGAAAAAATGTGCATTTAGTTGTTTCATACAAAATATATGCATGGAAATTGATGATTTCACAACCACACCGTATTCGTACCTTGTTAGCGTTGATATTTGTGTGGAAAAGGTGATGGCTTTAAATAATTATTACTAATGGATAGTTGAACACTTCATATGTTGGTGCAGTATACTGTTCTCAATGAGATATTCAAAGATCTTTCAAAACACACTGAGATATGAAATAGCCGCTAGTGGTGGGTGCAATTTTGTTAGAAGTAAGTTTAGTATCTCCATGGATAGATTTTAAATGGGATACAAATAATATTTCATGAGATTACTAGAAGAGTTTAGCCATAATCGGACCAAATCAATCAAAATTGGAGACTTGAATTATCTCCCAAAATCCCCTGCCCAGTGCAAAGTTGGCAATCTGCATCCAACGCAAGTGTGGGTTACATTTGAACTTTCGTATAGATCCTTTTTCACGCAGTAGTATGCCGCCTGGCCACTAAGTTACACTCGTTGAATTTTAGCTTTCATAGCTGCTTCCACCTGGCACAGTAATGTGGTTTTTTTTATACGTGTTATGGGATTTGATAACTGCTACGAATAAAAATGTAGGAAAACATCAAACCTCTCTCTCTCTCTCGCTCTGTCAGATTTACATTTCTCTCCATAAGACACTAATTATCGTTTCAACGATTTCTCCCAATTTACACCAGTTACTGTTTCAGCGCCTTCTACTTGAGTACCAGGTATTACCAGCATTTACTCTCTGATCACATTTCTAGTTATTTTACATGTCATATGTGGCTGATATCAATACATGGCGTATCGACACGAAAAAAAAAAGCAAATAAACACAACTGTGAACTTAAGAAGGAATGTCTTGTCAAAAACATTAAATATGCAACAACATCAACAAAAATAACTCGGCGAGAACTTGCTCTCTCATACATGTATTCAAAATGTCCAAATATTCATCGGGAACAAGCCAATAGTATAGGCGTTGACATTCTCGGCAAGCTTCAGTACTAAATTAAATACTAAATTCCCATACTTCTTTTTGTTTGGTTTTATGTACAGCCCTCCACAGGGATAATTCCCTTTCTGGCGGGTCCTTGTACCTTTTCGAAATAAGGTGCTTCTTATATTCTATTATTGTCTTTCAGTGTTTTCTCGCCAGTATCGTAGCTCCTGCAGAATAGGAGAGTCTTTAGTTCCTTTTTAAATTTGCATTCCTCTTGTATGCTCTTCACTTCCGGCGGTATTTTGTTGCATAGTCTTGGTGCGCAGTGTTCAAATGCTCTCTCGCCCGACTTACAATTTGTTCTAGGTTCAAATAGCCTATAAGCTTCACTTACATGTCTGATTACAATATTCTTTTCGGGCCTGAAGAAGCTTAAGCAATTTCTCAGATATGTTGGTTCATCATATTTTAATGCTTTAAAAACTGTAAGTAGTATTTTATACTCTATTCTAGCTTTTACTGGTAGCTAATGTAGCTCAATCAGTGCTGGGGTTATTCTGTCACGGGAACGTAGTCCTTTTGTTAACCTGGCGGCTCTGTTTTGTACTCCTTGCAATTTTCTTAGTAGGTAGTTAGGGAGACCGTAGTATATAACGTTGCAGTAATCAAGCCTCGAAAGTATTTGGATGCAAACTGCTGTTTTCAGAGTATCTTCGTTTAGGTATTTTCTAATAAATGCAATGTTTCTAATATGATAGTAATATGCAATATATGGTTCTTCATCGACAGTTTATTATCAATAAATATTCCTAAGTTCCTCACTGCTGTTACAATATTTATTATTGACGAAATAATAGTTATTCTTTTGAAGTGTTCATATTTTCGTAGTGCTCTGTCAGCTCCAAATAGCATACACTCCATTTTGTCTTCATTAAGTTTCAATTTCTTCGCCGACATCCATTTTTTTATATCTTTCATACGCTAAATAATGTAAACTACTGAGAAAAGAGCACAAAGACAAACACAACACAACTGTGTTTGCAAACCGCAAACCTCCCACACAGGTTAGCAGTCCACACCACTAACCAAAGGTTCCTTCTCCCCAAAACCTCCATTCATGTCTCTCGTGAAATCTAAACACTGGTTCAAATTGTCTTTTTTAAGAAATCTAAAAATAACTTTCCACGCAATCCTGTTAACAGAAAATCAAACCTAAGCAAAAAAAAAAAAAAAAAAAAAATTTCGTTTGAGAGCTAAAAAAAAAAAAACCCATCCAACTCACCTGTCGGAGAGATCACCGAAGAGATAAGACCCTATGAGCATACCGAACATATAAACGCTCTGCACTGCCGCTCTCATGTATGCTCTGTCACACACGAGGTCAAACTGGAAAAACACAAATGAATAGACTTACTTTATAAAAGTGGAGAAATATAAAACACTATGAAACAGGAAAATGATAGTGATACTGTATAACAGACTTCTAGGGTACATACCGCACATTTTAGGAAAACTTGAAAATATATCCACTGGGTGAAATGACAAGATAAAGTAACGCATTTGGTAAGAAATTATAGATACATACATATATATACTGTATATATATATATATATATATATATATATATATATATATATATGTATATATGTATATATATATATATATATATATATATATATATATATATATATATATATATATATATATATATATATATATTATATGTGTGTGTGTGTATATTCACAAACACATACACGCATATATATATAAACTATGTACACCATAACGTTGTTAGCAATCATAAGCCACACCTTCCAAATCATAGATCCTTCATGCAACCACAGTAAAGTTTCTAAAGGCAAATCCAAGTCAAAATTTATGAGAAATCTATATATATATACATGCATACTTATATATATATATATATATTATATATATATATATATATATATATATATATATATATATATATATATATATATATATATATATATATACATATATACACACACACACATATATACTACATATATATATATATATATATATATATATATATATATATATATATATATATATATAAACTGATAGTTAGAATAAAAACAAGCAAACGAACAATGTCAGTATATTTTCGGAGGATTCAGTAGGTGAATTTCAATCACATCTATGGACAGTGACATTATAAAAATAAAAAATAAATTTCCATCTTCCTCTAACGTAAATTTAATAGATGGGACTAACTTATCCAGCTTGAGTAAAAATTCCTGGAGACTTTCGTGAACTGGCCAAGTACAAAAATACCATCCACGTATCTGAACACCCCCGTAGGGGGCTAGTGCCGTCAGTGCACCTCACAGGGTGCACTGTAGGCATTACTAAAGGTTCTTTGCAGTATCCCCTCGAGCCCTACCTGCAACCCCTTTCATTCCATTTACTGTACCTCATTTCATTTTATCTTTCTTCAGCTTGCTTTCCACCCTCTCCTAACAATTGACTCATAGTGCATCTGCGAGGTTTTCCTCCTGTTACACCCGTCAAACCTACCTACTCTCAAATTCCCTTCCAGCGCTGAATGACCTCATACGTCCCAGTGCCTGGCCTTTGGCCTAAACTCTGTATTCCATTCCATTCCACGTATCTAAACTATACCATTTTTTCGGGGGAAAAATTCTTGATAATTTTTTTTTTTCTCAAAATATTCCATGTGGATTTTGCTAAGAACAGGAGATAAAGGATTACACATAGCCATAACTAACATTTGTACACAAAACTCTTCATTAAAATCAAGTTTACAATCGTTTAAATATAATCTTATGAAGTCAATGATTTTTTAAACGGCCATGGGAATAACATAATTTTCCCGTGGTTTTCGCTCGCCTTTCAATTGAAAGACCTGGGTTCGATCCTGACGTGAGTCAGGAATTTACTTCTATATATATACATATGTATATGCAGTACAGTATATATGTATATATACTCCACACACACACACACACACACACACACACACATATATATATATATATATATATATATATATATATATATATATATATATATATATATATATATATGAATGTCTTTTCCTGTAATACTACAGTGTAATATGAAAAAATAAAAGGCCCATAAAACACTATTTAAACATTGA
>NC_089756.1:26250517-26323017 GCF_040412425.1 Macrobrachium rosenbergii | reverse complement strand
TATACATATAATTCCCTTTAAGTATAAGTTATTCCCAAGGTAAAGTGAATTCGATGATGCTAATGAGTTAATCGTGGATTAATATTTAAAAGTATAAAAATGACATAAATAAAATTTACAAACTATCACATATATATATATATATATATATATATATATATATATATATATATATATATATATATATATATATACACACACACACACACATATATATATATATATATATATATATATATATATATATATATATATACACACACACACACACACATATATATATATATATATATATATATATATATATATATATATATATATATATATATATATATACTGCAAAAACAAAAAAGAAAATATACTTACCTCCAAACATGACACTGATCCACTTTGCTGAGTTTGTCATCCCAAGGATAAGAGGCGTTTCTTACTGTTTCATTCAGAGGATATGTCGTGTTCTCATATTCCCACGGTAGGCGACACCTGAAAATCACATATGATTATGTAATAACCATATGTAATAACACCACTGACATTAATTTAATCTGAGTCATATCACACAAAAGTACGCAAAACATGCCAAAAGAGACTCTAAACCTATTACAGCGTGGATTTACTATTTCAAATATAATAGCAAACTAGAAAATATAAAACAAAGAAATAACTGCAACGGTCATATTCCTTATGGTAGTCATAATTCAAATATCAGTTGTAGGAGCTCTCCCATATCAATGAATTAGAACAACAGAAAAGTGACCTGATGTATATTTGCGTGAACAGTCACGAACTCGACGCTCCTCAGCTGGGCTAATTTCTAATCGACAACGATATTTAGGCATTTAATTTATATAATCTACTTGAGTTTTATGGCAATGTAATATGTAATAAACTAAACTAACACCGGTTTAAAAGCAAACAATCAAACAATCTTGATTTCCCTTAGTAGTCTTGGGCATAAGTTTATCATTAGCCGGTCCAATGACACTACTTTACAATGGCTATCTCCATACGTGAGTTCCCTGTTCCAAAGGCGGCATAACAGATATAATATCACCTACAAACAGAACCTTCCATCCATTTTTGGTACTTATCCTGCCATTAAATAAAATGTTGTATACTAAAAGTCCCAAAATAGAGAAACGTGAAGTATCCGTTAGTATCGATCCGGCGTCAGATTTAGTTATCAAGGTGTGCACTTAGCTCTGTGTCAAACGCAAATGAAAAAATAAATTTAATACGCCTCAAAATCCACGAATAGCTAATATATAAAACAGGCCTGTACTGAGGGGTGGGGGGTCGACTCTAGAAGTCCATATTTTCTGTGACTATCCTTTTCATTGAACTGCACTTATATAAAGTAATAGTTAACAATCTTTTGTTTTTTTGGCAAGTCTTCTTTTATAAATTTTGTTATTAAACATTAACCAAAGTCAGTATTTTGAATAACATCTAATCGGGTAGAAGGTCATAGACCTTCTTAATATAACTAAAATAACATTTTCAAGTATTTCATATATAGAAGAAAAGGTCCAGT
Source organism: Macrobrachium rosenbergii (assembly GCF_040412425.1). Classification (NCBI taxonomy): domain Eukaryota; kingdom Metazoa; phylum Arthropoda; class Malacostraca; order Decapoda; family Palaemonidae; genus Macrobrachium; species Macrobrachium rosenbergii. The sequence goes on along the minus strand of NC_089756.1, from coordinate 26,321,483 downwards.
TTTGGGAAAAACGACCCCCCCCCATAAAAAAAGCTCTGGGTACGGGTCTATAAAGTAGGATTTCCTGAAAATGGCATCGTATATTTTAGTTAGATCAAGAAATACCAATAATCAGTGACTTCTCGTGGAAAGTTTTTCAAATGTCACTGACATCTCGACTGATGACCTGCACTGCTCTTTAAGTGTCCTACATTCAAACTGCAGATTAGGAAACATACCAATTTGGTCATTAAACATAATCGCCACTTGTGAGAACTTCAAAGACAATGTATAGTTGTTAAGATAAACATCTGGCATTTATCTACATCTTCAGCTATCCCGATTTAATGGAGGAAACCATTTTACTTACATTAAAGAATCTGGGTTTTATACCATGAAAAATAAATAAAATGTAAATATCCACACGGTCTCAAAACTTAAAGGCGCAATATATTAATTAAGTACATGGCTGCGGTCACACTGCGGACCTATGTTAGAACTCATACCTTAGTTTGACATGAACTTTACTTCCTGTACGTGTACTGAGGTCGTGGAGAAACTACCCATTATTACGATCCAGCTTAGACAAATAGTCCACTAACGTATCATGATATACATCCTCAACAACAGTCAGGTTTCTACTGTTCACACATAAACGATATCTTTCTTCTTGACAACTGGTGTTACAGGTCCCTCAAAACAGAAGTACTAGAGTCTGCGCTGCCGATTTTCTAGGGCGTCCTAACTTTTCGCTTGACAATCGTTGTCAGTTGGAAAGCCTAGTACATTTTTGGACTACTGAGTACCCTTGCCTTATCGATCAAGAAGTTCTTCTTCTTCTTCTTATTATTATTATTATTATTATTATTATTTTTTTTCAGTAGATGAAACTTATTCACAAGGAACAAACACACCAAAGGGGCCATTGACTTCAAATTCAAGCTTCCAAAGAATGTTGGTTTTAACGTCCCACCGCAGCAGACGCCACATTGATGTCACACTACCATAATTGTGCGGAAAAGTCTGAGATATCATAATGAAAACAATAGAGCCACAATTCAACAATTCACTGAAAATCACGATCAGAGGTCTAAAATTCAACAACTGACTGTCAGGAACAGACTATATATATATATATATATATATATATATATATATATATATATATATATATATATATATATATATATATATACACATATATATAATGAAAAGTGGCTTCACCTTTACGTTTTATCATAGTCTTTGTCTCTTTATTTGTTGATGTAATTTGTATATTAAAATGAAGTAATGAGCAGGGAAATCAAGCTAATGACAGCTCATGAATATATATATATATATATATATATATATATATATATATATATATATATATATATATATATATATACACATACACATAAATATATATGTATATATATATTTTTTTACTTAAACCTTGAAGCCATCTACAAAGCAACATGAATTACACAGTCCACTAACTTTCTTTTATTCTACTGCCAAGGTCTTGGGATACTCTCTATACATAATTGTTCTTCCTGACATTTATGATGACTTCTCGTTCTTCAAGAGGCCGATCAGTCTACTGCCTCCTTCTTCCACTGCTTTTTCTTGTTTTCCTCTTCAGAGGACGGGCTACGTAAGGGCAAAGAGTCGCATGTACCAAATTCTGTATTTCATCATCATCTCCAACGGCCCGAGACGCAAAGGGTCTGTAAAATTCCACTACTTTCCGCGTCTTTCCTGTGTGCCTTCACTTCCACAAATCTCCATTCATCTCCAGCCTCTCGTCTCACAGCTCTCGGGTCATCTAACACCTCGTGCCCAAAGGAGCACTAGATTAAATCAGAATTTATTTCTGAATTTAAGCGTGCAAATTCATCAACGATCAAGAAACAGATTAAGATGAAATGTGGCTTGGATCCACTTATCCAGAGTGTGCATATATATATATATATATATATATATATATATATATATATATATATATATATATATATATATATATATACAGTATATAATATATATATATATGTATATATATATATATATATATATATATATATATATATATACATGCAGCTATATACATGTATGTTGATGGACAATTAGATTCGCCTTTCTAGTACATATTTATTTTCCGACGTTCGTAATTTTCGTATATGATTACATCTTCAAGGGCTCTAAAATAGATAAAAACAACACATAATGAGCGTACAACTCAAACACAAATTTTTTTACTTAAAATTATGCATTTAAAACCAAGATATACATACATCTATATATATATATATATATATATATATATATATATATATATATATATATATATATATATATATATGCAATAAACCTGAAAATTAGTAGAAGAGGTAAATCAACACGAGCGTCTGCCGCTGATTTGCGAAATAGTAACGCCCATATGAAGCCATGACCTATGACCTGTCGCTGAACTGCAGAAAAAGGTAAACAGCAAGACCCATCTACCACGACAAAAAAAAAAAAAAAAAAAAAAGCCCTGCTCACGAACCGTCACTGACCTGTGATCGACTCGAGCTCCCAGAAAGACCCAAGCGAGCTTCTGCATGGACACGATGATGGTCGGGAGAGAGAGCAGCAGGAACATTGTCTTCTGGTATCTCCCGAACTCGCCGATTTTTTCCAAGAATGCCTCCATCTTTCCTGTACGTTCTTCTTCTTCTTCTCCTGTGCTATCAACTCGTTTTCTTAGCTAGCTAGATTATCACTTGTATATTATTCTTATTCAACACTTTTGTATCCATTCACCCTTAGCCACTCCCTCGTATACGCCACGCGATGTTTGGCTGTGGTAACTTGTCATGAATTTTGCTGCCTTTAGATTAGCATTTCCTTCACAAAATCGACAATCACTCAACGTTCCTCATGGTCTCATTTATTGATGTGGTTCCATTCCTGAAAAGAAATAAAAATCACAATCTATATATATATATATATATATATATATATATATATATATATATATATATATATATATATATATAAAACCATTTCTAACAGAGAGGCTCCAGAAGAAGAAAATCACTATAGTCACGACCACTTTAACGCACTTGGGTAAGTGTTCATTTATTTGAGTCTTCCTGTGATTTTTCTACTTCCCATATATCCAATTATATGCATACACACAGACAAACACACACACACACACACACACACACACACATATATATATATATATATATATATATATATATATATATATATATACATACATATACATATACAGTATATAACTGAAACACAAAAAAATATGGAACGTGATGACTGTATAAATAAAGACGAAATTCACGAAGGAAAGAGAAACAATGGAGTGCTGTAAGGCCTTTCGACTTATAGTTCTTTACTTAGCAGACTGCTGCGTAAAGGGCTATCAGTTGAAAAGGCCTACCTATACCACGTGTTTCAACTTTCCTAAATGAATTTAATGTTTATTAAATATATTGTGTGTGTATGTAACTGAAACAGAAGGGATTTGCTGTCCAGGAAGACTGCTGATAAGCCGTATGTGTACGTGTATGAAGTGGCTATTGTTGAGGAAGTTTTCTGCACATGGGTCTCATCTTCCATTCAGAGGGTAATATATGAATAAATTGATTGTATCAATGATCAAAAATATTTTCTTCTTTCTTTTCTCTGGAGCAACATCTCTGAGAGAAAGGCTTTTATATATACATATATATAGCCTATGTATGTATATATTATATATATATGTATACATATATATATATATATATATATATATATATATATATATATATATATATAATATTTATATTTATATATGTCACGTTTTCTGTTTCATGGATCGTTGCAACGAGAGTCACTTCAGTAAACTAAAAAGGGTGACGATGAGGCTATCGGTCAGTTCTCTCCAATTTCATGAAATATCACAGGGCCAAGGTCCAGCGACCTGTGGTAAGGACGCACATACTTCTGCGCCGATATCCTGAGGAAGACACAAAAAGAAAATAAAAGCGTTAGTACCTTTCACCTTTCAGTATCAGCTGCGACATACTTGTTAAATTTTATCTTCTGTCTTAATTTCTTATCTCGCACTGGCATCTTCAAAAATGTGTGATACGCATAACCTTTATCTATCATTGAGTAACACTCCTTATCAGAACGGCATAATCAATCTGGGTCAGGTCTGGTCAAGTTCAGAATGTGGGTGCGTATGGTCAATGTCTCGAGTATCATCTTCATGATCAGCATTCTTTTAAATATATAGAATAATGTCTGTTACCACTGAAAGAAAGAGGACATTTAAATAGCCTCCTCATGCATTTACAGTACTGTGCTCTGCTGGAGACCAGTCAAGCTCTGGGTGATATGACTGCTCAGCCGGTGGCCAGCTCGGCTCTGGCTCTACCGCCTTGCTTCGTTTTCCCTACTTCATCCTCTACGATTCAGCTGTTATATATATATATATATATATATATATATATATATATATATATATATATATATATATATATATATATATATATTCATGAAGCTACAAATAATAACTTAATATAAAATTCCGCTACCTCAGGAATACCCCGATGAAATTATCACCGAAGAATTTATAAGTGATAAATGGTTTGGTACTGCCGGGTTACGATCCTCGTCACGAATACTTATCCAGCAACTCAGTCGACGTTCTACCACTGAGCTATTAAGCCACATTTGTAGCTTCGCTGACTGCATATAAATCACGGTGTGATAAAAATTCCATATATATATATATATATTTATATATATAATTATATATATATATATATATATATATATATATATATATATATATATATTATAGTCTACACATTTCTTTGGGGTTTAGGCCCCTACTCATTCTCCATTCCGCCCCCTCCATTTTCTGTTCCTTCCGACTTTGCTGTTCTGCAGACTTCTTCAACATTAAAATGTGAGTAAAAATGTTTACAGCAAGTATGACTTCTGGCGCACATGACTTGCCAGCGACCAAACGTCCTAATCAGTCCAAAATTTGCAGAGAGAGAGAGAGAGAGAGAGAGAGAGAGAGAGAGAGAGAGAGAGAGAGAGAGAGAGAGGACTGATATGATTCTATGGAAGGGATAGACCTCCCTGTTGAAGGGGAAAATGGTTCGAATAGAGGGAAACAGAGTCAAGATTCCAAAACCTCCCAAGATGAACAGACAACACGGACATCATGTCAACGATATATCTGGAAGACCTGGGCAGTATCGCAAGTTATTGTACGAAAACTTAGTTCCCAAACTTCTAATGAGGAAAAATAGAACAATGTACGATGGCGATGACAGAAAAGATAGTAAGATACTCTGATGATAATGTAGTAATCGCGCCAACAGGTTATCAGTAGAAATCCTTATTATCAATAACCAGTCCAGTAATCATTTCAACAGAACGTGAAAAGGCCAGCTGGTCCGCTGGTATAGTGGTTAGTGTCGTGGCATGCCACTCAGATGTCGCGGGTTCGCACATCCCCCAGGGCGATGAAAAATCACAGGCTTTGTATCATGATCACTTACTGCTGCAGTGTGGGGTCTGCGGTGGGAGGTTGAAACCAACATTCTTTGGAAGCTTGAATTTCAAGCCAGTGGCCCCTTTGGGGTGCTTGTTCCATGTGAATAGGTTTCATCTACTGTAATAATAAATAATAACAAGAAGATGGTAAGTAATGGAGCGTGCAAGAGGCGGGTGACACGGGAATAGGAAGCCACTCTACAAAAATTGCGACGCGTCAGCAGCAAAGGCGCCAAAGTTAGTCGTAATGCCAGCTGTAAAAGTACTTACGGTAAAAGCCTTTGAGGCATGTCGTGTGTGTGGCTTAAAATAACAAGGCTTTAGCTTAGCCCTTACAGCGTTCCCCTTTAGTGCCCAGCAAGAACGCTACGGGACCGGGCCATAAGCGTGAAGCCCGACGGACTGATTGATTATGAATTGATAGACTGATTTGCTGTCATCACCTGGTTCCATTTTTAGACTACCCCAGGCATCGATGCAGAAATAAACGATTCTGAAATAAAGTCAATAACACGCACTTAAATTTCTCGCATACTATGCATACGCTTCATCCATGCCTATCATATTCATATTTTATTCATTTAAGTAAATTTAATACAAATATATAGGAAAGTAACGGATGATATCTTGTCAAGTAAAGTTACAAATACCGCCGAACTGGCGAGACCGCCTGCTGGTTGTTCGTAAAAAACCAAGTAAAAAATGGGCCAAAATTTTCTTCGGCGCAGTCGAGTTTTCTGTACATCGTATAATCAAGGCCACCGAACATAGATTTATCTTTCGGTGGTCTCGGTATAATGCTGTATGAGCCGCGGCCCGTGAAACTTTAACCACGATATAGGTCAGTGGTGGCCTGACCTATATCGTTGCCAGAATCCCGATTACGGCTAACTTAAACCTTAAATAAAAATAAAAACTACTGAGGCTAGAGGGCTGCAATTTGGTATGTTTGATGACTGGGGGGTGGATGATCAACATACCAATTTGCAGCCCTCTAGCCTCAGTAGTTTCAAGATTTGAGGGCGGACAGAAAAAGTGCGGACAGAAAAAAGTGCGGACGGACAGACAAAGCCGGTACAATAGCTTTCTTTTCAGAAAACTGAAAAAAGCTGGCGCTACCATAAGACCACCTTTATGTAACAGCACGAAGGAAGACTTTCATATTGTTACGCTTGACCACTTTCCATTACACAAGTATACTGAATTCATCCATTAATACTAGACACCGTTGGCATATATGCTCCCCCTCTTCATTTGTGTGTGCATAGGCGTGGTGACAGCAGCCCCGTCCCCTGTCAGTGATTAGAAACTCACTACATACCTTAAAAGTCTGGTATGAATAAGTTAAGTATATCTTAGTTTAACCAGACCACTGAGCTGATTAACAGCTCTCTAAGACTATTTGAAAGGTTAACTTATTTTACGTGGCTAAAGAACCAATTGGTTACCTAGCAACAGGACCTACAACTTATTGTGGAATCCGAACACATTATGGCGAGAAATGAATTTCTATCACCAAAAACAAATTCCTCTTGTTCTTCACTGGCCGGTCGGAGATTCGAACTCTGCAATGTCACAACGAGGCCTGAGAGGCAAGATCAAATTACTAGCTCTGCAATGATAAGGTCAGCAAACGCAAACGAAAAATATAAGCTACGGAAGAAGTAATGCGAAGGAGGAAGGACGAGGAGAGGGCTCCTTCCCATGACAGACAAGTTGGAGAAAATGCGAGTGATGTTCAGCACCACTAATTAAATCTTACAAAGGAGATAAATGAGTCACTGCTATTATAAAACAAAGACAAAAACAAAAAAAAACCGAGGGAAGGACACACAAGACTTCATTTAATCGCTAAGAGTCAACATCATTAAACAACTGCAAACAAGGGTTGATAAAAAAAAAAAAACACATCTCAGCTCCTTACAAGAAGCCGTTCTTTAACAAGAGGGGGGCATATGCACTTTTTTTTTTTTTTTATCCATTCTTATATAATCCTTCGTAACACAACCTGCTACCAAACACCACGCAGCACCAGAGGAATTTGAACAAGACCAACGCCAACGGTGGTCTTTATTTGAGGAGCTGTTTCTTCATACCAAAACAGCCGATAATGTGGCCGAGTTTCAACTTGGGCGAAGACTACAGTATGTGTGTGGAAGTATATCTTTAACCATCAAGACTGGCCTAATCAAAAGCAACAGAAGAAATAAAAGGAATGACATTATTTTTGCAACGAAGTCTTCGAGATCAAATAGCTGGCGTAAAAATAAGAAGCTACTTTTATCGACCAAGCATAAGCTGATCTTGAAATAATTCCATACTAAACAAGCATCGTCTGCATAATATCTCTCGGGGGCCGATGATCATTGCAGCTGCAACGATCCGCAAAACTGTAGTGTAAGAAATGTAGTCAATTCACGAGAAGATATTTAAAGTCGTTTTACCATCGCGCTTTCTTGATCAAAGGTCGGCTCCCTTCTCTTCAACAAAAAGTTCTAAATAGAATTATATCAATAGTAAAGATAATTTCACACCAACGACAATGTCTCGGAAGTAAAAAGTTGAATTCCATTGAGTATGAATGATCCAGATAGGTATTTTATGATTAGTGTAATGTCATATAATTCCAAAAGTACGCTTAATTATACAACTATACACACACACACACATATACATATATATACTAGAAGTAAATTATATGTATGTATATATATATATATATATATGTGTGTGTGTGTGTGTGTGTGTGTGTGTGTGTGTGGATAAATTTACGAACTCGGTAACACTGCAGACTTATATCGATACCAGAAGTTAAGTATACAGTTTAACCAGACCACTGAACTGATTAACAGCTCTCCTAGGGCTGGCCCGAAGGATTAGGCTTATTTTACGTGACTAAGAACCAAGTGGTTACCTAGCAGCAGGACCTACAGCTTATTGTGAATCGAACCCACACATTATAGCGAGAAATGAATTTCTATCACCAAAAACAATTCCTCTAATTCTTCATTGGCCGGCCGGAGACTCGAACTCGGGCCTAGCAGAGTGCTAGCCAAGAACTCTACCGACTCGTCCAACGAGGAACTATATCGATACCAAAAACCTGGGGTTAGCAGACTAGGTCAGCAAAACACCACCAGATATTTGGTAAACACTGGTGGTGGAAAACACTGAATACGGTGCATCTGGGCCATTCAGTACGATTGATAAAGAATACCTCGCACAATGATGAAAATTTAACAGGTGTCATTCAATACTTTTACTGAACATACCACAGATTTATTTTCATTATATACCAGGGTAATGTGGGTCATATTGCCGTGGGTACTGTAATATGAACGCTTTAGGATACAGCCATTCTTGATATCACATGGGATGACGTCATCAAATAATAAGAGTGATAGGGTCATGCAAGTCATGGTATTAATATAAAGAATGGATGTCTCCATACGGTCTCTACTTATGTGCTCTCATACTGGTCCCCTTAATTTATTATTATTATTATTAACTTGTAGCACAAACTGGCGTTCCATAACACTGGTCACATTACCTGCTCCCCGTGCTATGCCACGGAACGAACGAGCATTCATGAACTGGTTTCGACCTGCTTAGTTCGAGACTGTTCGACCCAGATTGCGTGCGGCAAGTTCATCAACCATAAAAACCGTTATGGCAACTGTGACTGATGTTACGTAAGTGTAAATGACCTTATGTGGTTATCTTGGTATTTTAACGACTGACTGAAATCACGGACCAGAAGTCCAAATCCAACACGCGCGCCGCTTTACATGCGGCCACCGAGATGACTTGGCGGCCTTGGCATGCTCACTGTAACCACAGAAGTGTATTAAAAAGAAACTCGGCTGAGGTTTTCTACATTGACGATAGCATAATTTACTTGCCTGCTGATGACCAGTAATGGGTATCTGGGGAGGCTAAAGTTCGTCTTCTTTTTGCTTCTAAACAAGCTCGCGTTCAAATGGCAAACCCAGAGACGTTAACAAATGTTTCATTGTTTTTTTTTCTTGTGGAGCGTGGTGGTCATGCATTTCTATTTTGTATCTTTGTTCAACGAAAAAATATCTTCTCAGGATCGTGCTCATGCAATGGAAAACCTTAGAAATAAGACCTTGACTCTATCACTGCTTCCCATAAATACAAATTCTCACGTTCGAATGCTACCGCGAAAACATTGCTATTACACTACAAAAGAAAAAAAAACACTGATGTTTTGCCACTAGGGTTGACACCCGCAAAAACAAGCTTGTTTTTTTCAGAAAAACTTCTTTCCTCGAGAAAAAGCCAGAAATTTTTTCTATTTTTAAACGTTTATTCACATTCTATTGCTTCCTAACTACAAAAAATGGTTAACTGTGCTTATATTATGCCTAGAGCTTGGGTAACAAGTCAATTTAACGGTGGTCTACAGTCCGTTGGTCGAAGGCCCGATAGTCGAAGGCCCGATAGTCGTAGGTCTAAGCCGGCATTTCGAGGCAAGCGCCCCCACACCGCCTGATTAATCCCCTCCATGGCTAATACGGCAAAATTGTATTCAGTAAACACCTTTGGGAACGTTATGTTGGTATGTTTTATGGTGTTTGCGGTTAATTTTGCCGTATATGGAGAGATGAGGCTGATTACAGTCCGTCGGACTATCAGACCTTCTGACTTTCGGACTATCGGACCTTCGGACTATCGGGCCTGCTGACTTTCGGACTATCGGACCTTCGGACTATCGGGCCTTCGGACTATAGGGCGGTCCAATTTAACACTGGAAAGAAACCTCTATTAGTGTGAAAATATAAATTAGGGAAAGTCAGGAAAACCAAGGTATCTCAACCATCACCCACTTGAGATTATGAATGTTTTGGGTACGCAACTACATTTATATCACATTAGAATTTCAATACATCACATTTGAACATTGAAATTTTCAATCATCAAAAAAGTTTTACTGTTATTTTTCAATCATATCTTGAAACCATAAAGTATTGGGGTCAGTTATTTCAGTTTCAATACATTTGAACAGGAAGAGAGGTATGAAACCTGTATGACTGGCGACAGTTCCTTAAAAGTATGTATGATACAAGACATAGACGTGTTCAGTATCATACATTTTCAACTGAAACTTGTATCACACATGTATCAGTTTCAGAGGTAAGAAAACTGTATAATTGGCAACAGTTCCTTAAAAGCATGTATGGTACAACACGTGTTCAGTATCATACATGTTTCAACTGAAACCTGTATCATACTCGTATCAATATGCTCTGTCCTAGAACCAAAGTAAATGTGCATAGCTGTAGCATGGCAGTGTGCAGTTGTTGCGCTTGGAGGCTCGATTGACGATTACTGTGCTCATTATAAGAGGTGATATAAGTTATGGTGAAGGTGTGAGTCTTAAATAACATCATAAGTCTGTAGTAACTTTAAGTAAGTCTTCAAAAATGGAGAAATTGGATGCAAGGAAAAAAAAAACATGTTTTTTCCTGAAAAAAAATGTGACGTTTTTTTACAACACTAATTGCCATTAACTACATTTTCCTGTATAAAATCTGACATCTTTACCACCGTCCGTTTTTGCCATTACCCTACTTTATAATTTGCCATTTTTCCTATTGCTAATGTCTTTTATGCATACACATTTCCACCTTTGCGCTCTCTCAAATATTGGCATTTTTTTTTTCACTATTGTCCATTTTCTAAGCACTGGCCGTATTCATCTTGTAATGTTTTAAGCAATGTCCTGTGCATGTCTTGGTCACTCTCCAAAGGTGACTTTATGTTAATCATGTCGGCTTTTAACAGCAGGTTTTCACGGCAGTTCTCTTCTAAATCATAGTGTCGTAAAATAATGTTTTACAAATAAACCTTTCTACCATTATGTTCCTTTACTAACTGGATATTTCCTTACTGTCGTCTTTTATCCTTGGCCCTTTTTACTTTGTCGGATTTTAAACACTGTCCTGTTAGTCATTTTTTTTTTTTTTTAATACCATGTCGGCTTTCAACAACTGGCTTTTTTTTTTTTTTTTTTTTTTTTTACCATCGCCCTGTTTTAAACTTTGGCCATTTTGCCACTGTCCTATTTCAGTTCTTGGTCTTTTATACCACTGTCCTCTTTTATCATACCCATTACTCACAATAAACATTCTAAATACATAAAATGTAACTGGCCTTTTGTTTGCATTGATCACTGCGGATTTTCATAACTTTTAATGAGTGTATACGAAGGAAAGACTAAGCACTGGACCACGGGGAGATTAAAAAAAATAATAATTTAAAAAGCCCACTTCATTCTCCCGTGGGAAATCTAGCAGTTCAAAACATGAGGTTCCCATCTTCTTCTAGTGAAGTGCATGCAGCGTTTACTTCGCTGAGTTGTATTGCACTTCTCTTGACCATACGTTTTCTGGATTCCCGCGTGGGCGTTCTAGTTTGTGGAAGGTTGTTTAGCATGCTAGTGGGCGTTTTGGCTTTGATTATAAGTTCCTCGTTGGACGGGTCGATATAGTTCTCGGCTAGCACTCTGCTGGGCCCGCGTTCGAATCTCCGGCCGGCCAATGAAGAATTAGAGGAATTTATTTTTGGTGATAGAAATTCATTTCTCGGTATAATGTGGTTCGGATTCCACAATAAGCTGTAGGTCACGTTGCTAGGTAACCAACTGGTTCTTAGCCACGTAAAATAAGTCTAATCCTTCGGGCCAGCCGTAGGAGAGTTGTTAATCAGTTCAGTGGTCTGGTTAAACTAAAGTATACTTAACTTTTTTTTTTTTTACATTTAAATTCGAACCTAAGAGTGTTAGTAACTTAGTATACTACTATTAGTTTTTTGTAATAATCTTGGAAATTTGCTTTATAGTGATGTGAAAAGTTAATTCAGAATTGTGTGTTTATTATGTAATACAAAGGCCTTTTATAAAGCGCTTGGGTGTAATATTTCTTATTTAGTTGTATGATGTGTTACACTTTCAAAAGCGAATTTTAGGACTTAAATTTTTCAATAATAATGATAATAATAATAACAATAAAAATAAAAATAAAAATATTATTATTATTATTATTATTATTATTATTATATTGATACACACACACGTGAGTATTTATTATGTAATACAAAGGCCTTTTATAAAGTGCTTGGGGGTATTATTTCTTATTTAGTTGTAAGACGTATTACACTTTCAAAAGCGAATTTTAGAACTTAAATTTTTCAATAATAATAATAATAATAATAATAATAATAATAATAATAATAATAATAATAATAATTTTTTTATTATTATTATTATTATTATTAATACACACACACTCACAAGTGTGTATTTATTATGTAAAATACAAAGGCCTTTTATAAAGCGCTTGGGTGTAATATTTCTTATTTAGTTGTAAGATGTATTACACTTTCAAAAGCGAATTTTAGAACTTAAATTTTTCAATAATAATAATAATAATAATAATAATAATAATAATAATAATAATAATATTAGTAATAATAATAATAATAATATTATTATTATTATTAATACACACACACACACACTAATCAACAGACTTGTGCTGCTAAAACTGACCTACACATTTTCCACTGGTGAAATCGAACTGTCATGAACCTCTGGCTCAGGAGAAAACATCTCGATTCGAAGGAATCAACAACTTCACCATTACCCTATCAAATTTAATGATGTAACAACTTTCTTCCGCAGGCAGGCATACTACTTAGCAACATCTCACCGATCGTACAGATTGGGTTCAATTCACCGCAGGAAATAAGCAATGATCGCTGGTTTGATAAAGACACTGCCATGTCAATGCACACCAAATGACAACTGATTGCCCTCACTTATTCTACAGGTCACTCGCGTTCCACTGTGATGCGCTCATACTAGACTCTAGAGGTCTGCGGAGCGTTTCATAGCATTAATGCTTGGGCACAGAAATTCCCCGTAGCAGCTCACACTAGACACGTTACAAGCTTCTGTGAACTTATTCTTAGGATGTAGTCGCGTTTGGCCACTACATTTTCCCGAAATAAAGTTCTTCGTAGACTTCATACGCCGGGATGACTAGTGCATTCGACACATCCAAAGCAATAATGGAAGATCCTCTCTCGACAGAATGCTCCCTTTACTAATGCTTGGAAACTCGCAACAGACCTCAGTGCAAATGAAAATGGGTAACAGTGAGACCCGAAAATAGAACAGAGTCAGTGTTTTGTCATCCCTTAGCTTTATCCTTTTAGTTTTCTGAAAAAGAAAACTATTGTGCCGGTTTTGTCTGTCCGTCCGCACTTTTCTCTATCCACCCTCACATCTTAAAAACTACTGAAGCTAGAAGGCTACAAATTGGTATGTTGATCGTCCATCCTTCAATCATCAAACTTACTAAATTGCAGCCCTCTAGCCTCAGTATTTTTTATTTTATTTATGGTTAAAGTTAGACATAATCGTGCCTCCGGCAACAATATAAGACGTTGCTACCACCGGGTCGTGGTTCTGGTTTCATGGGCCGCGGCTCATACGGCATTATACCGAGACCACAGAAAGATAGATCTATTTTCGGTGGTCTTGAGCTGTACTGAAAACTCGATTGCGCCGAAGAAAGTTGGGCGCATTTTTTACTTGTTTGCTGTTGCACAGAAAGTGACGAGCACGGGTGCCTCAATCAAATCAGGTTACTGTAAGAAATGGTAAGTGACTTGTTGGTGACGCTGCTACCTATTGCGAAGACAAGCCGTTGCCAAGTCAATCCTATTTCAACATTGCAACAAACACCGTGATGTTTCAGGTTCGATCGATTATTATTATTATTATTATTATTATTATTATTATTATTATTATTATTATTATTATTATTATAATAAAGAACTTTCACAAGACCACGAAGTCACGCTGTTAGACTTCCTCTAGACTAGCCAGAAAGGATTTGTTTTTGACAAGAATGAAAAACGCTGGCAAGGTAAAGTTAAAGAAGTTACGCTGACAAATCAGAGAAAGAGACTGTCGTGAATGAACCATGACTGGAATAGTAAAGATAAGATAACATCCATGCAAATGTAAGGTCATTGTATTCTCTCTCTCTCTCTCTCTCAACTTTTGTTGTTTACCAATGCCTCAGGAATGTCCAACTTTTGTTTTTTTTTTTTTACCAGTGCCTTAGGAATGTCCAACTTTTGTTGTTTACCAATGCCTTAGGAATGTCCAACTTTTGTTTTTTTTACTAATGCCTTAGGAATGTCCAACTTTTGTTTTTTTACCAATGCCTTAGGACTTTCCAACTTTTGTTGTTTACCAATGCCTTAGGAATGTCCAACTTTTGTTGTTTACCAATACCTTAGGAATGTCCAACTTTTGTTTTTCACCAGTGCCTTAGGCGTCATTTCTGTCTTAAAGAAAGGACCAGTTTCATCTAACCCAAGAGAAACCAATGGCATGCGAAGCAAACTCCGTGAAATATGTGTACAGCTAGGGTCCACTGAGTCCTTTTACTACACGTACAACATAACAACAAATAATCAAAATCTGTAAAAATCAATTCATGGCAATCTTGTTTACTGTATAATGTGCATAGAACCAATGCCGTACCCGCGACGCAAAGGTAAGAGCAAAATCAAATGATCACCGGTACAAATATACAAATGCCAATCTCATACGAAGCAGAGGTGACGCAGAAGACAAAACGACCTTCTGCCTTCTGTTGGCAGCAGATACTGAAAGATAACAATCTGTTGACTGTTAAAAGGGTAATGCGTGCGTTGGTGTGTGTTTTCGTGTATATAAGTATGTTGATCGCGATGCAATGTTGAACGTTGAGGGTTAAAAAGCCGATTAAAAACAAACGCAAACTGTAAAACAAAAATCCGACCCAATTACGGTATTTTAAAACAAAAAACCGACCCAATTACGGTACTTTAAAATTTATGATTAAATTCGAGACGGGCAAATGAAAACCGCTAAACCAGGAATTGCGTTAAACGTATTTGGGGGCTGGTGCCAAAAGGTATCCTAAAAGTTCGGTAAGGCGTGAAAGAGGGCTGGTGTTGCCTCCTGAACGCTTACAAACCAGCAGGGATAATCCAAGGGAAGCGGAGGAAGGCGGAGTTTACTTATTTACTGATAACTAGTGTCACATTTCTCGAAGTGTACCCATCTCTTGAACATTCTCGGATCACGGTCACTCAACAGTTTTTTTTTCTCTTCCTAATTTTTTTTTTTTTTTTTGTGAACACGTACATGAAAAAGTAAATTACGATATCACGTATATCGGTGCGAGCGCTTTTACAAGCACATACACAGACACACATATATAACTATATATATGTATACACACACACACACACATATATATATATATATATATATATATATATATATATATATATATATATATATATATATATATATATTTTTTTTTTTTTTTTTTTTAGCAACAATGACCTCTTAGTTTCTCGATATCATCACACTTTTGGTACGCTTCTCACTACAGAGCTCAGGGTCAAAATGAAGAAATGAGGAAACTCACACCCGATATCTAAGAATGAAGCTGACTCTAACCACTTGACCACCAAGAAGGATATAAGTCTATTTCCGCTCAAACTGACCTATGTTTACGCATGGTCAGGTGGGATACATCGGGTGGGGGTTCGAATCCTGCTACGGGCGTCAGAATGTCTTCATTTGGATCTTATGCTTTGTAGTGACAAGCGTTACACTATATTAAAAGGCTCATTACAACAAAATTAACACTAAAAGCTGTATATTTCAGTTGACACTACTTCAGTCCTGAGCACTGGTAACCGTACAAATGCCCCTCAAATAACAAATATGTACATTTTAACAAGAAAAAAAAAAGTCGTAAAGTCGTAACACTGAAAAATCAACTGAACACCTTAAATCCGCTAATCCCGTAATTTTTTCTCATCATCCCAGAACCATAGGTGCTTCGTTAATTATTAAATATTTAAAAAAAAGGTGATTCCGGTGTCTACGAATGACTATGCAATGACTGCATTTAAATTTATGTGGGGGCTACTGGTAGATCCATTTCACAAAGATCTGAGCAGCATAAACAAAGACATGGCTCCGAGAGTTTGGGGGATTTTCGTCCATAAGAATCCGACTACGCAGACAATTTAATTGAAAGTTATTTTCAAGCAATTGTTTCCACGGAATGGAATGTACAGTTTAGACCAAAGGCCAAGCCCTGGGACCTATTAGGTCATTCAGCGCTGCAAAGGAAATTAAGAGTAGGTAGGTTTGAAAGGTGTAACAGGAGGAAAACCTCGCAGTTGCACCATGAAATAATTGGTCTTACGAGAGGGTGGATAGCAAGATGGAAGAAAGATAATATGAATGGGGGTGCAGTAAAAGGAATGAAAGGGGTTGTAACTAGGGGCCGAAGGGACGCTGCAAAGAACCTTAAGCAATGCCTACATTGCACCCCGCGAGGTGCACTGACGGCACTAGACCCCTTTCCACGGACTGGCTCCCAGATTGGTCAACCCAAGTGATAACTAATGAGGACCAAATCAGAACGGTGTCTGGGAAATTAGAGTTATTCACCATCTCTTATATTACCCAAGTCTCTATTCCACACCTGCGTATCGGACTTGAACGCCATTAAATTGTTATATACAGACACACACACATACATATATACAGTATATATATATATATATATATATATATATATATATATATATATATATATATGTATATGTATATATATGTATGTATATATATACAGATAGATACATAGATAGATAGACATGTGTGTGTTTGTTTGTGTATACAGTTATGTATAAACAAATGGCTGAATTGAGAAAATGCATTCTTAGGTAAGACTTTCTCCCTCACTCTACTTCCACCATCTGCAATAAACACACCGCTTCCCAAAGTCACGCAACATTTAAACGAAAAATGATGCAAGCACTCTGTACACGTCCCGTGCATGATTCGCTTGTCACCGACATCATACTCACAATGTACAACCTGGCATTATGGCATTACAAAGTCCAGAAAAAAAAAACCTATTGAGGCCACTTCCATTGACCACAGAGAGAGAGAGAGAGAGAGAGAGAGAGAGAGAGAGAGAGAGAGAGAGAGAGAGAGAGAAACTCCTCTTCTCTGCTGATCTCTCGCTGTTGGCCCAGCGTTCGACTCTCCGAGCGGCCTGTGAAGAATTTGAGGAATTTATTTCTGGTGATAGAAATTCATTTCTCGTCATAATGTTGTTCGGATTCCACAATAAGCCGTAGGTCCCGTTGCTAGGTAACCAGTTGGTTCTTAGCCACGTAAAATAAACTAAGACATACTTAACTTTTTCTGCCGATCTCTCAATCCCGGTCAAGCTTCCCACGTTAGTTTTCTACCCCGTGGAAAAAGTAAGCTTAATTCTCCGACTTTCTTCCGCTTTACCTCTGAGCTTTGGGATTCATCCTGCTTTCGTTTCTCGTCCATCCTTCAAAGCAGAGGATCTTCCTGTTTCTTCATGGTTAAGAACACCGTTCCCGTTCTTTTTCCTTCTCCCTTTTCTGCATATTTTCTTTGGACCTGGGGCCATATATGGGAGCGGGCTGCCCATCCAATAGACCAATACAATTATCATAAAAAAAAAGACACGGCACTAAGAAATAATTTAACTGTGAAATATCAGTCGGTCAGTTTTTGTCAGAGTGGAGAAACGCCAGCAATACAGCCTTGCAGGTTCGTCATTTATCAAATGTATACTACCTGAGTGAGCGGGCATGAGAATTTCAAAAATGAGTTGATTAGAATTCAGTCTCCAGATGCGTAGACAACTGTACAACAACACAGTGCTATTGCCAAGGGGCTACGGGACGTTCATACATACTTGGTTTCCTAGAAGATGAGACGGCACGCCAGATGTTAATCTTTCTTGGGTTCAAAATACACAAAAAGTTAAGTATATCTTAGTTTAACCAGACCGTGAGCTGATTAACAGCTCTCCTACGGCTGGCCCGAAGGATTAGATTTATTTTACGTGGCTAACAACCAATTGGTTACCTAGCAACGGGATCTACAGCTTATTGTGGAATCCGAACCACATTATGACAAGAAATGAATTTCTATCACCAGAAATAAATTCCTCTAATTCTTCATAGGCCGGTCGGAGGATCGAACGCTGGGCCAACATCGTGCTAGCCGAGAGCTGTACCCACCCCCTCCAATGAAAAACGAACAGATACATTCACAGTGTTGGGAGTTTAATTCCTGGAAAGCAAAAATTTCTATTAACTTATGCACATCACTGCACTTATTCTTCATAAATCCTTAAAATGAATTGAATAGGGAATTGAAATGAATAAAGAATTTTGGTCAAAAGCCACGCACTGGGACCAATGAGGTCATTCAGAGCTGAAACGGAAAATGACAGTAAAAGTTCGAGAGGTGCAACAGGACAACCTCGCAGTTGCACTATGAATCAGTTGTTAGGAGAGGGTGGAAAGCTGGAATAAAGAGAACGTGAAAGGAGGTACAGTAAAAAGAACGAAAGGGATTGCAGCTTGGGCCCGCAGGAACGCTGCAAAGAACCTTAAGTAATGCCTGCAGTACATCGCATGAGGTGCACTAACTGCGCTACGCCCCTACGGGGTTCATAAATCTTAAAACGAGAACGTTCATAACAGTTTAGTACGGCCGTAAGCTCCATATCTCTTCCCTACTGGAAAAGGATCTTTGAAAAGTTACTGAGAACCTACAAACATTCTTTAAATGCAAAGGAAACTAAAACGAGTCGAGAAATGCCCTTTTCTAGCCCAAGGCCGAAGGAAACAACACAAAAGAACGGAGGAGGAAGTGGGCTGGGTCTTGACCACGAAGGAAACGGTTATCCACGGATGATTTAGGCCAAAGGCCAAGCGCTGGGACCTATGAGGTCATTCAGCACTGAAAAGGAAATTGGCAGTAAAAAGGTTTGAAAGGTGTAACAGGAGGAAAACCTCGCAGTTGCACTTTGAAACATCTGTTAGAGAAGGTGGAAAGTCAGCTGGAAGAAATATGAACGGAGGTAAATCGTCGTTAAAAACATGGCAATTCTACTGATTTACTTTGAAATGAGGTAACCTTCGCCACCCATTCAAGTTCCTGTTTCTATAGACAAGAGTTTGTTCGTTACTCAAACCGAAACTCATCCTTACCCACATTTTGTCGAACTTCCACACTGTCCTATCAAGTAAAATATCTTTAATTTACTTCTCTTAAGACTTCCTTAGCAATATTACGAATGAATGCCGATGGATGTGGAAAGCTTGAGAGAAGTTGCACCGCGCGAAGGCACTTCAAAATTTTAAAACTTACTTGAACAGTTTTCCTGATTTAATGTTATTCTCATCAACGTTTTCTGGTCATTGTCACGCCAGTCTGCCATATATCAATCAACCAGCCTCATCAGTAACGTAATATATTTTCTCTTGCATCTTTTCTCTTATTTCCCGTTTGGTATCCTACTTAGAGCATTGTTCAGCAAATAACGGAATCAAAAACTAGAATTTTCATGTTACACTTTTTCATTTTCTATCTAACACCGCCATAAATGTCTGTTACAACTGAAGGTGCACCTGCACGTCCACAGGTGCAACGACAGGTGGATAGTATAATACTGAGAATAAAAGAAATGATATTAACGTTAAGATACAAGAAAATACCACGCTTTCGAAAAACGAGGTTACCCCTTTCGTAGAATTAATACGTCATTAAATACAGCAATTGCAAACAGCCAAATAATTGGGACAAGTAAAGGAAAATTTGTTTTTAGCACTGCACTCTATTGCACAAACACAAACACATACGCTGAACACAAACGCGCACACACACACACACACACACACACAGTATATATATATATATATATATATATATATATATATATATATATATATATATATATATATATATATATATATATATATATATATATAGTCACTATCAGTTTTTCAGCAAACACGTATGAGATGAGTTTGTTGGCCCATACCCTCACTATGGATGTCCATGATTCTTATTTGCCAATAATGCCCGATTCTTCATGGCTGTCACTCATTCAAGCATAGGCCAAAGCCACAGCTGCTCAACTTCGCAGATCGAGTAACCAGCAGTACAGGAGTTTCCTGTACCAGGGGATGGTTCTAGAGAGGACACAGGACAATGGTCAGGCTTTCAACTGGATAGTAAATGGATCCCCTGCAGGCAAGACTTCCGCAAGACTAGCTGCTTCATATTGCCTACACGGAGAGCTCCTCACCAGCGTGTAAAGACCCCCATACACACTGCAACCCATACAACTCTCATCTTGCAAGCACCCTAGCACTTCCTGGGTATTAATTCCCTTCCTTTCCAATACCTCATCTACTCTAGGGCTTCCTCTCCTCATTCCATCGAACACTTACGAGTAATAGTCTTGTCACCAGCCTTTAATCACATAATGTTTGCTCACGGCTCAGTTATCTCAAAATACTATGAGCCATAATCTTTTCTTACGTCGGATATACTGAACGGACAATTCACATCAAATGCTTCAAAATTTTTCCACCAATACTCAACACCACAACTTCACTTTGAAACGAGAGTTGGCACAACACTCCTCCATCCATTCCAACCTAAGTTGCCAAAGGCATTTCAATTTTGTTCCGAATCTTCTGCAAGCATCCTGCACCTCTCTCACTACGCCAATTCTGTGGCTCACCTTTTCTGGCATCAGACCAGCAGACCAGTAATTTACGCTCAAACAGCGAATTGAAATATAAATCAAACATTTCCATGTCTTCCACCATCCATATCAAACTTCATTGTTTCATCATCCTGGTTTCAATTTAAATTCTGCCAAGTAGGAAAAGCAAAAAAAAATGAAGGTAAGGGGTGTACTCAGAAATTACATAACATTACTACATATAGAGAGACTGAAAAATGTTTGAGATAAGAAATATTTGAACTAAATACTGAGAGTTTACAGGAAACAGAAGCGATAAACGACTGAAGATAAAAAAAATTGACGGGCTTCTCTAAATATCTCTCTTAATCTCAAGTAAACAAGTAATTGATCTAAAAATATAAATGTTTCCTATATCCTTTTTTATAAAGTGAAGAACTCGTGATATAAAAAATAGTTTTATATATATATATATATATATATATATATATATATATATATATATATATATATATATATATATATATTTCAACAAGTCTTACTGGTTTGGCTCCTCTAAACTGAATGTATCGCCTCTCACAAGAGCCCTTCGCACCTAGCGATTTTCACATTATACAAATGAACACACACTTCCTTTGACACACCGAGAAATCTGACTAAAACCGGGCAAAAGGTTCTAGAAGCTTCGATCCAGAACAGTGACGGAAAGTTCCGCCTGCCCCACGTGCCGCGGACACTTACTGTATCCAAAGGTGACAGTACTAAGGTGCTGAATTAGCAGATGCCCAGCTCACATACCTTCAACCTGCAAGATCACTGATTATTGCAAGGATTCGTATGTCGCAAGCAAGTACACAAATACTAAAGTACACCAGTACACACACACACACACACACACACACATATATATATATAGCCTATATAACCTTTGAACAAAGTGGATGCCATAAAGTAAGACATCTAAAGAATTGAAAAGCTTCTCTGTCACCCAATTATCACTTGTCCACAAACATCCGAATGCCAATTACTCTTCCTTTATCGATTTTTTTTCCTTTTGTTCCCTTTTCAATATTATTCAAGCCCTTCGCCTCTCCAGTCAACAGCACTAAGGTTAGGTTATACTGGTACATGCATTCTCTTGCTCCTTCGGCTCAAGGGCATTTTGAAAAAAAGAAACTTCATAATAAATATTTCTATTCCAAACACAGGACTTTCACACCAGAATAAGGACGCCATGCGTGGGAGGGCATATTCCGAATACCAAGTCTGAGCTTCTTTTGTTGACACTTCCTCGCTGCGTAAAACAAACTCCTCGCTTGCCAGATACTTTGCGAAGGAATGTACTAAAATGAATTTCTTTGGTGCTTTTTAAATAAAAACTTACTTTGCTGGCTTCTCGAGACTCACCATGACCAGCTGCCACTCACATCAGACTCCCAAAGCCTGATGCAAGTGTCTAAGCATTAAGGAATTATGAGTAGCATTTGTGCAGGTAGGATGTGTATGTGAAGTGCTCTGTGAAAAGTGCCTGACTTGTGCTATGTTCAAAGTGAATATGAAGAAGAGGAAGGGAAAAGAGAAAATAAATACTTTAGAAATTAAATCAAATAAAGGGCAGATCAAACTATCATACGAACATTATCTCATAATTATCAAAGCAGCATGTGAAGGTGGAACACTAAATAAACTACTGGAGAAAGCTGAGTCAACCCAAATCGAGAGAGAGTCAGCAACCTGCGGACATTGCTCTGGGGAAGTTGATGATGAAAGAACTTGCTGTGAAATGTGTGACGTATGGTTCCACTATGAATGTTCTGGTATCGACGGCAGATACACATCCATACTTCGTAGTGATAACATATTGTGCATCTGTGATAATTGCAAGAGGCATGAACAAAGAACACACAAAAAACTCATTGAAGATGAACTTGAAGAAATAAAAGAAAACACAGAGATATTAACAAAGTTGATTTACGATTCGGCTCAGAAAATTAGTGACGTAATGATCAACATAGATGAAATCCAAAACAAAATTGACAATTTTGATAAAGATGTCAAGACCATGACAAACATGTACAAAACTTATGCCGAATCACTAAAGACACAAAAAGTGCTTCTGATCAAATCTACAAACGAAGAGAGCACAGCAGCAAATGAAAAGAGACAAATTATGAGTAAAATAACGGCGCCAGTTGAACAGGCTAAAACAACAAGAGATGGACACTTATTTGTAAGATTTCCAGACAAGAAAAACTTAGAAAAGGCAAAAACGGAGATTCAGAAAATCAGCAATATATCAGTAAATGAGAAGGGTAAACTTAAACCAAAAATAAAAGTAGTCTACGTCCCGAAGGATGAAGATGACATTGTCGATAACATTGTAAAGAAAAATGCATGGATAGGTAGCCTCATTTCTGAAAATGACGACTTGAAAACTGTAAAGGAAATGATAGCCAAAGATGACAAATATATCATCAAATGCACACCACATATACGAAAGGCTATCTATGATAGAGGCGACAAATTGTGTACACTATATATATAGCCGTTGCAAAGTATACGACTATTACATGCCCTACCAATGCTATAAATGTCAGGAATTTGGTCACAGCCCAACAAACTGTAGAAATGACCAAGCTTGTCCTAGATGTGGTGAAAATCACAAATCAAATGAATGTGCTAGCAACATCTTCAAGTGTAAAAACTGTGTAAAGAAAGGCCATAGTGATACTAAACATAAAACATATGATGGCAATAAGTGCACAGTATATAAAGAACATGTGCCAAAGGTGAAAAATTATACTGATCATGGCTTTGACTAATAATCTTCTATGAAATTTAAAACAAGAAGAAGGCAAAATTAAAAAAGAACTAAAGGCTCTCCTATTCTACAGGAGCTACGATACTGACGAGAAAACACTGAAAGACATTTATAAAATATAAGAAGCACCTTATTCTGAAAACGTACAAGGGCCCGCCAGAGAGGGAATTATCCCTGTGGAGAGCTGTACATAAAACCAAACAAAGTGAAACAAAGTGAAACAAAGTGAAATTACGATGAGACTGCTAGCTGAACTCCCACCCCTAATCAAATGGACGCGAAACGCCACATTCCAAGCCTTGGGAAATGCAAACATTCTTAAGAAGTCCCTAGTCTTCTTCCAAATGCGAAGATACAGAGAGGCCTTGGAAAGTTTGTCAACGATTAAATCAGTTTTTTTTTAAGGCATGTTACATCAATGTTAGAAGATGCAGATGAAACGGGACACTTTCTACAATCGGGAAATGAATGGTACGCAAGACAGACCATCACGGGTTAACATTCGAGCTAATGAATGTACGCATTTTCTATGGGACTGTGAAGCCTGGCAAGTGTATGTACGTATGTATGTGTGTATGTATAAATATATATATATCTATATATATATATATATATATATATATATATATATATATATATCTATATCTATATCTATATATATATATATATATATATATATATACATACATATACATACATACATACATACACACATACGGTATATTGCATAAAGAACGCGCGAGAAAACGAATAATAACATTAAGAATATCAAACACGAGAAGAACAGCTAAGCATAATGAAAAGATTTTAATATTTACCACCGTACAAAATAGGCCTACTGTATATCAGGGCAACGCTGGCTAAAAAGCTCCAACTAATGGGAGTACTTGGATTTGGGATCAGGTAGTATCTTAAGGGCCTTCAATGAGTTAACTTTTACCACTCCATATAATTAAAATGGTACCACCTGTACATATAGGTGGCGAAATTAAAAATCATGAAGACCCCTTTGTGTAAACCATTCTGTTACTTGTGTTTACGAAGAGTGCTTCAAGCAACGCGTCAACAACCCAATAACACTAAGCAAGTCAACCTCCGGAGAAAATCCTGGCATGCGTTCTCACGCATCCCTTTCATTCCAACACCTCTGTTACTTCATTTTGTCATCACTTTCTCGGGTCCTTTCCCCCTCTCCCCTGCAACCAATAAATACTTTTCAAGTGAATCGATAAGCAGGTGAGGAATAAAAGATGCCGAGAAATAAACCATACAAATGTAGCATGTAGCTTCCCTTAAATTAACGAAACTCGGCAACATCCTAAGACTCACAACACGGTGAATGGAAACCTCTCCTTCGGAGTGATCAGTGATGCATCCCGAGTGCAAACGTTTCTTTACATTTCGACGCGTTAATTGGTAACACTAACGCTTTTTCTCACACGCGTTTTCTTGCACTCTGAAAGTGACGAATTTTACCTAATGATTATCTCACTGAACTATTCCTGTCACTGAGTGATACACTGCTAAACAAATAAACAAGCAGTATGCTCACCCATCTTTAAAGGAACTGGCATACAGTACAGGTTACCGTCTTCACACACTGTGACTACAAACTTAGGGACGTTTTCTCCCTCTTCGAATTACTGCATGAAAATTTTATCAAGATTTTCCCTCTTTTGAAGCACTGACCAATCGTATCAGTAACAGTTTCAGGGCTTCAGTGATCTTATTCTTGTAACGCCAGTGAAGAACATTAAATCAATCACTCTCTCCCTCTCTCTCACGCTCTGTTGGAAGACAGCCCAGGTTTAAAATAGTGCCGAGAAGTAGTGCCAGAAACCTTTTATGCCACGCCGTGGTAAACATAAAACACGCATGTGTATCTCTCTTTAAATCTATGCGGCAACCCAGAGGCTTTTAATCGTGCGCTTACATTACGTAACAGGTATGCGGTGCATTCTTTAATCGTCTGCCTTTCTGGCAAAGAGATTATCCACCAAACAAACCTTGATAAAGTTAGGGATGAGGAGGCGAATTCATCTTCAAAACGATCATCATTTCATTACTCTTCAGGAGATGATAACGGCTAAGAGACGCACAGGTAACAATGGCAGAAAGACGAATGCAACTGCTCATAAATAAACAACAGGGCATAGAGGTTTACAGTATCATTACATTTGTAACAATGGGCTACGAAAGTACATTCTATTTTTCCAAAGAAGTGGAGACCGGACGAGGGAAATCTACGGAAAATGATCATCAAGATTGACATCGTACTAAACTTGACACAATACTAGAAACTTGAGAGATACGACACAGTTTAATGACCAATGCAATGCATTTATATGAACGTAGGCGCCATACCATCAATAAATACAACATAATAGTATTACAAATAATAGATGAAAAGGTCTAACTGATCGAGCTGACGAAAGGTTTCTTGTACAAAACTATCACAGATACACAATGTATATAAATGTATGTGTATTATATATATACTATATATATATATATATATATATATATATATATATATATATATATATATATATATATATTTACGTACAAAAAAACAAGTCCTCGGAGAACAAAACACTAACAAATGAAATATTTGACATTGTGGACCCAATAACCGTAAATATTCAGTCCACGTGGAACCTGTCATCATCAACTCCATTATGTACTCTGTGACGAAGTGTTCGGATTTCTTGCGTAAATACATTCCTCATTTATGGTAAGAATCAAAATATCACTACAACGCGTTCTGGAAGGAAATAAACATTGGTATTTCCTGAAATATGTTCAACAATTTGAGTGATACTCTTAAAATCTTTGGTTCCAATCTCTAAATCATTCAAGATAACAAAGTCCCTCAAATCCCATTTTATCTTCAGTACCAAAAATTTACTTATGTATGCCTTGGGTACATTTAACCTACTGCGTATGTGTGCGAGTATTAAATCATATGCTATTTCCGAGTGTAAAATGCACATAATTCCACTGAAACAGAAGTTAAGGAACAGGGAGTGTGGTTGACAACGAAAAAAATAAAAAAAAAAAACAAAGAGGGCTACTTCAGACTGCGAAACAGTTGTGCACATTAAGAGTATCATAAAAAATAAAAGGAACAGGGAAACAATCACGGGAGAATGAGTCGCGTGTAGAATAAATGAAATGAAGTGAAATGAAATGAAATGAAATCAGGTCGCAAGGTCTGAAAAACGGGCATGAAACGTCACTGTCTCGGAAGCATACAGCAGATGCTGATGAGAGGTAAAACGAAGTGATGATAAAAGAGCGGAAATTGATGATGGATGAAGAAGGTCGATGAGTCAGGTAACCTAACGAAACAGCCTTGAATCTTAAGCCCTTCCAACCCATTAGCCACTCCCACCCCCAAAAATTGAAACACGCTACTGAAGCTTCTATAAAGGCTACCTCTTGAAATTTGTATCTACTAATCATTGCTTTATAACAAACTAATATTGCCCGTGCTATATAAGCAAGGGTAAAGTTTTCAGATATGTAAAGATGGAAATTTCACTGAGACTCAGTTATATGGCAACTGGTAAATAAATATTCTTACTATGATCAGGCCCACAGGTGCGATTCTTACCAACCTTCCGCAGAGGCTGGTCACTTCAGCCCCAAGAAGGTTTTATTCCCGAAGTTACATTCCTTTCTCTTCCAAACTCTCATAATCATTTGTCACCAGTCAGAAAAAGACATTCATACATAACTTTTTACGCATTCCTGTTAACAAACAGACAAATGAACAGGCACAAAACAGAACCATGAAAACCAAAAGCATAACCTCCTGAAACTCGAGGTAAGGGCAGGTAGCCTAATGTAAATGAACGTGAGATAACTAGTGATATTCAAGTCTGGCTTCATCCTACTCATTTTTCTGGAAAGCTCACGGTACTACAATTTGGGTTTAAGAAGATCGGTACTGTTCTGGTTAAGTCACAGTAAACGCATGTAATAACATATAACCTGCGCTAATAATTGTAATTTCTTGGACCAAGTATTAGGGTTAATTTTGTTTATAATCATATATATATATATATATATATATATATATATATATATATATATATATATATATATATATATATTATATATATATACACATATATATACGCACACTGTATATATATATATATATATATATATATATATATATATATATATATATATATATATTATATATATATATACATATATATGCACACTGTATATATATATATATATATATATATATATATATATATATATATATATATATATATATATATATATATATGTGTGTGTGTGTCATACTTGAATTCAGTTTAAAAAGTGATTAGCACTAATCTTTAAAAATTATCTGTAGGCTTAATGAAAACACCAAGTTAACGGGCCTTAATAAGCCATATTTGAAAGCCTAATGAAAACAGGACACCCAACACATGACCACCGTTTCATAACGCAGTAAACGTTAATCCACTTATTTTCTTACCTGAAACGGAAATCGTTATTTATAATACCCCTTCGTACAACACACGACCCGGGAGAAACCGCTGTCTGTTGCACGACCTCATGTGTGAACTAGAAGTACCGAGTCGACAGCAAACGTTTTCACTATTTACGCGGTTTTGGCGTCGATGCCGCGCCCACAATCACAAGATTCAGTTTTCGAGTGAAGGCCCAACCAGTAAATGCCTCCAATAACATTGAAACGTGATAGGCTCGCGTACGATTTTACTTAGGGAGAGCGACATCTATCAACATCTGACAGTATGCGGGGACTGGCAACAGTGGCACTGGTGATACGGCGGCGCCAGCGCCTAGCGATGCGAGTCGGCGCATGCTCAACCCGGGAGCATCAGACCACCCGACTAGCCCCTCCGCCACTTCTACCCTTTTCTTGTAATCGATGAGACGAAAATTTGAAATAATGCTTGGCTGAACCCACCGTATGTTAGCTTGAAATGGTGGAGATATATCGCTCACGGAATAGTTGAGCTTAGTTACAACTCTGTGGTCGATTTAAAAGCAGCACAAATAATGAATAATTTGCTCAATATCCGTGCCTACTGAAGAGATGTAGGCACCACCTTTAAACGTTTCCTTGTGGAATGTAGTATTAATACTGTACGGTCTTCTTTGCCGTTGTTTTTTCTAATTTTTCGGGTGAATTGAAAAATATTATATGTTCGACAAGGACAGTAGAGACAGCAGTAAATAAACAATAGTCAGATGAGAGTTTTACAACTCGAAAACTTTAAATATTTGAGGGCTAAACTTCTGAAGTAAAAAAAGATCTATTGTGTTTAGCTAGTATAAGGACTGCAACCGACAGCAATACATGGAGACATTAGTTCTAAGCACACCATAGTGAAAGTCGAAGAGCATTTCACGTTATTCATCATCCTTATCATCACCAAGCAGGAAATTTGTGCAGATAAGGATAAAGAATAACAAGTACAGACTTTCTACTTAAGCTTACACCCCGGTTAACTGCCGATAAAACTTGAAGACGGTGTCACATTTATTAGCGTTGATGACCGTAGTTGACGTGACGCCAGAAAGCACGAATTCGAAATTTACCTGAGCCTTGACTTGTCTACAACGTTCACTGACCTCTCAAGTATTTAGCCCCACTGAATATTTGACACGTAATAATCGAGTAAAAGGCGATGAACGTCAGTAAAGGATAAGAAAAAAAGGTTCCAGAAAAGTTCTCTATTTATTTACTCCACACACACAAAAAAAAAAAAAAATTAAGTGAGATCATCTTTCACAACACCTTAGTATTACGACATGAAATTGATTTAAGACTAAATTATTCTAACGCCACCAAAAATGGAATATCCATCTCCCTGCCTGGAAGTCAAGAGCAATTTGTCTGCTCGATAATAGTACTAAAACACAATAAGGTTTCTTTTTTCGCATAAAGACATGCTTCGAACAGTTTCAGATTTCATACACATAAAAAAGCGTAGACGTAGACTAAGGCAAAGTGTCTCCTTCTAAGGAGTATAGATCGATAGCTTCTCGAAAGTTTTTCGCGGAAATCTCATTAAAATCTTATGACAGCCGTATTTTATACACATATTTAATAAAACCATTCAACCCACTGTAAAAGTCATTTGGATCAATTAATTTCTCACTATAACTTGTGTACGAGTTAGCTGAAGCATGTTGCAGAAGAAATGATTCATGTATTTGACGAAATGCACCTATGAATTGTTAAGGATGAAAAAACGCGAAAAATATTGATGGCAATGAGGAAGAAACACTGGTATTAAAAAACGGCATTATGTAAAATTAAAAATAATAAAACCACAAATAAATAAAAACCTGTCAGGATAAAAATTCGTGTCTAAATGAAAACCAAAGGCTTTGTTATTAAGTAAATTACACTTGAAAAAGTTTTTCTTATGCTAAAAAAAAAAAAACTTTTATTGATGGTCATACCTAGACATTACCAATAAAAAGAAATATCAAAAAATATAATGATCAGGCAGTTCAATTGTATATGAAACAACCAAAAAGCTAACAACGAACTGCAGGTAGTCATTTCTATATGGAATGGCTATTGGACTGACATGACATGTTCACAGAAAAATTATCAAGATATGACATATACCCTAAAGAATCAATATGGCATTTACAACATGAAAAACTGGTAAACTAAGTACTTTACCTTCTGAACTGATTTCTACCATACACCTCAATTGCCGCTGCTCTTCTAGGGTTTCTGATGCAGGAATCCAGGACCACTTCGGTAGCTGCATAAGTATTGATTTCTCTACCTGGGTCCCATCGGTTGCCGTTGCATTGCTGCCTGTGAGAATGTTCTAATTGTACAGTGGCTCTTATACAAATTACTGAATAAAAACAGATTTTTAAAAATTCAGACACGGCATCTTCACTAGCAGTCAGCAAAGTAGAATACAGAATAGTATAAAAACAATATATCGTCGTTAGGCACTGATTTGGTCTTTCTAGGAAAATCATTCATACAAATACACCAAGCAAAGCTACAAAACTTTTGGGACTTGTTTCACAACGAGCAAAAACAGAAAAAAAATTATCAACGGGCAGTTTTAGGAATTAGCCTACTTACGATACAACTCGCACAAATCGAGAAAATGATACGTATTACGTACGGGAAAACAGTGATATTTGTAACGGAAATTGCTGTCACATGCCGGTAAATACATGAACTGAAACTTGGCAACCCTCCAATCGCGGATTTACCGGCCTCAGGTGCTTCGAAGGTGAAATGTAAACCAAATTACCCGAATAAAATTTTTCCATTTGCTTAAAATGTAATAAAACTCCAGCAGAACTTTCTCTCTGTCTTTTCATACACACACACACACACACACATATAGTGTATATATACATATATGCATATATGTATGTAATGTGTATCATATATATAATATACTGTATATATATATATATATATATATATATATATATATATTATATATTATATATTATATATATATATATGTGTGTGTGTGTGTGTGTGTGTGTGTGTGTGTGTGTGTGTGTGTGTGTGTGTGTGTGTGTGTGTGTGTGTGAGAGAGAGAGAGAGAGAGATTATCAAACCGTTGACTGTACAATGTATAAGCAGTGCAGCATAAGAAATCAGTTTCCTGACATGACAGTGAAGGATCTGCTGCATTATTTTGCGGAAGACGCAGGATTTTTAAAATGATAATTAAGTTTAGTTGTCATCAGCGTTTAAACAGCATTTTTCTTTAAGCCTTTCATCTTTGCGTATAATGTGCATAAATGTGTTGATAAGTAGGCCTATGAAAGCATGTGTTGTGTGAGTTAAGAATCCGCGTATTAATGTACTGAGCTAAATTCATACTTATATATGACGTCGTTAGAAACACGCACGTTGGTGTACATGTGTTATTTATTGCACTTTCTGTTTATATGAATGCATGACAGGGGCTTTGATGCGTTGCGTTTGGGTTTCTTCAGCTGCCATGGCGCCACCGGAAATGCACGCACACCAAACATTTGAGGGGTCGATCCAGTTTATTGCTTCCAGATAGGTGGGGCATGTAAGATCGATCAACTGGCACGAAGATAAGACTATGTAATCAGTTTTTTCTTTCTAGATGGGTGGGGAATGGCAGATCGATCGACTGGCGCGAAGATAAGACATATGTAATCAATAGAAGAAGCTGGATAGACGGGAAAATGAACGACATATTATGAATAATGGAAGAGAATAAACAACCAAATATGTCACACTATGAAAAAGTAAGTTCTCGGCAGGTAAGATTGATAACAACTGGAAATAAACACGTAATAGACACTACAACAGGCTCGTGGGACAGATTGCACTGTATCTACACCTATCTGTCAGAATAACATATTATTGACATAATGAAGATTATATATATATATATATATATATATATATATATATATATATATATATATAAGTAAAACCAATACTTGTACATAAAACATCCTATATTTAGTTATGACTACCGGTTTCGGACCTGATGATGGAGACAGATACTACGAAACCGGTAATCCCTGAGTGTACAAAAAGTCCCCTATGCAAAGTAACTACCTTACACACACACACATATATATATACATAAATATACATATATATGTATAATACTTTATTATAATTACTGTATTTTCTTAGTGATCAGTCAAAATGTTACTTTTAAAGAAGCTGACATGCGGGCGATTCTTCTTGGTATTTTGTGGTGCTGCATCATTGATTCGGTGCCAGCGGCCGAATCGTTTGATACCATAAAACAGGCATTTTCTAGTTTTTTTCAAGGAACAGTCAAAATGTACCCAACTAAGTAATACAATAGTAATTTTGGACAAATAGAAGGTTACGCTAATAGGCAGAGTTGGCTTCAAATGATTAAGCTACGTGCCGGAGGTCTAACCTAAAACTGACAACTACTATTTCACAACAGTGGTATTAAAGGAGCAATTCGTTCCTAATATATGTTATTCAACATAACTAACGTCACCAGTTAATCATACTTCTAGTGCACTGATTTAAGTTATGTCATCGTCAGTTGGGAACATATTGGATAGGCCAGCTCTCTTGAGCTGGCCTGTAGATCCAAGGTGACAGGTATGGGCGTTTCCACTTTTACTATTGTTACTAACTGCTCTGGGTAAACTAGCAGCGAGATGCAAAGAGCTACCAAGAAAATGTGCCCGTGTGCCAGTAGCAATTTAACTTTCCGTCGCGTCAGTATTTGGATAAAAAAAAACGCCACTGCGAAAATTGCTGGCTCCGGTCTCGTCAAGTCTAAACGTGAGTTCATTGTCCGCAGACTATCACGGTCACGGGGGGGGGGGGGATATGTGGATATATCTTGCGTTGTATTACGTAAAACAAGATCAATATATATGTATGTATAACTAATTAAACGAAAATTAATTACAGAACGAAGTCTCTCTCCCTCAATTTATATATATATCTATACACAAGACTGTAAACATTTATGAATGTATGCATTTATCATTCAAGTAGCAGTAGAAAACACAATGAAGCTAGTAAACATCGCCCAAATGAAAAAAGGTTGCGCATTATATCCAACACGTGCATGAAAGCAATAAAAAAATATGGAAGGCTTTAAGTAAAGGGCAGTGAGGAGTTTAGCTGAGATAAGCTTAAGTGTTCTTTACCTCAGACGTAAGATGGCTCTGATCTTGCCATTACTCCAATAGGTAATGGATGAGAGGAGGCGTTTCAACACAGAGCTGAGTTATTATAGCGAACGATATATTACCTAAAATTATCAACAGCTGTACGCTGTTTGAAAAGGCCCTTGAAAGGAGTCTAAGCAGTTATTTTCACTATCAATATCCTTCACTAATAACCGCTTAACATTACAGTAAAATATCAGAGCAGCTACCGTAGTTACCGGTAACATGGGCCTAGACCCCAGTAGGCTGCGATGTCGAAGCTATAGTCTGCACTTCTTTGAATCAAATTATTGAGGTTATCTGTTAGAGGATTATGTTTCCTAATAATTGGCATCATCTGGAAAACTATATATGAACCACTGAATTACGTTCACTTACTTAATTTGGGCAACCTAATTCTCCGTTCCAGCCCACTCCCAAAGAAAGCATTAACAAAAAAAATGGAAGGATGAAATATGAAAGCGATAAACCTGCCTCTTAAAGGCAAAAAATTTTTAGCCAGGAAAAGGGAGTTGGGAGAGAATCCAGACCTTAGTAGGTAGTAGAAGAGTGAGAAGTCGTTGAACCGTGTAATTACATAAATTACCGATTACCAATTCAAACCTGGGGAGAGACTGCCTGATTAAGATTGGCAGGATGTTATTGTTGTCAATTCCTTAACCTTGCAGATCGACTGGAATCAACTCCCTTCAACTGCGTTAAGCGTGAAATAGGCCTAAGTACTATTAAAAAAATAATAATATTTAGAACCTTTGAACCGTTGTTATCAATGGATTGAAATTAATTCTCTGAACAATTATGTACTTGAATTTCACCACTAGTTATTGTCTGAGGAATAAAACAAATCACAAACATTGGCATGGGCAAGTTAAGATGACTACCGGTTGGGCGATTAAGCATGACAATGAGTGTACCCCCTCCAGCTGATGGGGAAATAAAGCCAATTGTGTTATTTCTCAAATACATACCTTCAAGTTCGGAGTGTGACAAATCACTCCAAGCCATCTTGACTTGAAAAATACACACACACAGAATGCTTTTCAGAGTACATCCCTCACAGACAACGTTCAACGGTCAACTAACTAGTGAGTGACTAAAGAGTTCGTTGTTTCCACCAGTGATAAAGGAGACAAGAAAATGCCTCGTGATGCAATGCATTAAGGGTGTTCGCTGTAAGAAACTTATGAAAAATTAATGCTATTTACGGCAATTTATGGCTATTCTATATGAACGACAAATCCCTTGCCTCGCATACAAGGTCTAGAGCCTAGACTCTAGAGTACAAATACAGTACACTGGGTAATAGCACGAGTTTGTCCACGATCGGAAAGACATTATGCTTTTTTATGTCCGACTGTTGGGCGAGGCCGTTGCGAGACCAAATTGCTGAGGGAATAAGCCAGAGAGAATATGCTATTTGTCCCACTGTCAGGCAGCTAATACTGGTAATGTATT
Organism: Macrobrachium rosenbergii; assembly: GCF_040412425.1. Lineage (NCBI taxonomy): Eukaryota > Metazoa > Arthropoda > Malacostraca > Decapoda > Palaemonidae > Macrobrachium > Macrobrachium rosenbergii. The sequence continues at coordinate 26,286,314 of NC_089756.1, read as the reverse complement.
ATTCATCCAACGATTGGGTCACTACAAGGGTGTGTTATGTTACTCCTTTCTTGGCTGGTGAATAAAAGAGCGCGTGCTATTTCCCAGTCAGCTAGTTTTAGATTAGGCCAGCCATGTCCTTACACAGCTCTTGCTTCAGGGCAGCTCGTAAACCCCCGATCAGAGGGTGAATAACGAGGGGGTTTAATAGGGTTCAAACTCCCTGGCGAATAAGTGTGTTATTCCCTAACCGTTGTGCAAATAAAACTTACAATGCTGGGGAAGAAGTATCGTGTTGTAATTATAGTCCCCCAACTATTCGGCAAATGATAAAACATGTATTTTGAGTTATTTTCCATCCATACTTGATAATGCATTTTATTCTACTGACCTAACGTACAATTAATTGCATTATTGGCTGTTTAATGTAATATTACTCGTGATTAGCATATAACTTTTACTTATATCACTGTTGTTTCTACAGACGGAATCATTTCTATTCCCAGACATTTACAGTAAAGGAAATAACCAAAGCTCTTTAGCTAATTAAGTTCTGATAATTAAAAAAAATGTTTAATGATATATATTACTGAACCTCTTTTATGACTGCGGCCACAGAAATATATGTGAACCTTTTTATGATAATTGAATTTTGCACTTGAAAAAGATAATATGCAGTGATCTTAGCTGTGCTGCCTGCCGAAAAAGAAAAGTTCGTAACCTCTGGGCCTCGTAAAGGGATAGTGCTGTAAGTGCCCCTTACATGGTGCGCTATAAGCGTTACGAAAGGATGATAGCAGCGTCCTTCGGTCTCTAGCTGCATCCACTTTTTAGCCTCTTACTTTACCTCCATTTGCGCTTCCTTTCTTCAGTCCTACTGTCCAGCACCTCTAACTGTTACTTCTTAGTGAAACTGCCGAGTTTTCATCCAGTGCCACCTTTAAATCCTTGTAGTGAGCTTCATTTTCTTTATTTTCTGGATCTCTTGCTCTTGTTGTCCATCCACTCCAACTCCCCCTATTCACTATCTTAAGCGATGAATGCCAAAGTACCCTGGTGCCCAGCTTGATAGCCTAAATTTCATAAATAAATCAAACCTTTAATGACTTTCAAATATAGAGATCGGTCAAAATGTATGACGTCATATATATGTACTATATATACACACACACACACAGTATATGCATTCTCCTTGGACGGATGCCAACAGATAATTCTTAGCTCTTCTCAGCAAATCATTTTTAGAATGAGGTTGTTATGGACATGCCGTTTTTCCTGACTCCAACGCACGAATTTCGTCTAGATCTGTACCAACGACGAAAATCTAGGTTTTACTATCTGCACATAAGCCAGCAGTAGAAAATTCTTGAAGAGATCGTCCAATTAATTGAAGCAGATAACAGTTTTATGTAAAATTTCATTAAAAGTAAAGTTGTGGCTGAGTAAATGATAAGGAAGTTGTGTTTGTGCTGTAAGCAAGGTCAGCGTTTAAGCAAAATATGGATATTATAAGGTTAGCTCTCAAAGAAACTAAAGAATAAAAAATTATATTATTAAACATTCAGAAGAATATAAGAAAATATTAAAGTATACCACAGTCTGCGCCTCATAGGTCTGCAATAATGCTCTTCAAGTTACGGGCTGCTCAGGGGCAAATCGTTAACTTGCTCGAGAGCTATTAAAAATAAATTTAATCACTTGAAGCACTAAAAAAACATAATATCGCTGTGGGTTTTGCAAATTAAAGAGTATTTGAGAGTGTTAGACGTATGCAACTACCACTGAGCAACTCTCGGAAAACCAATTAAAAGAATGCAAAACAGGCGAGACAAATAAAGTATGGGAAAGAGAAATAAGGCAGCCTCAACTTTTATAGGGCACTCAAGAAAAGCAAAAAAGAAACCTGATATGATGACTGAAAAACAAATGTGAATTAGTAGGGTTATAATTAAATGAATTATATATATATGATAATATTCATCGAGTTGAATGAAGTACATTAGTATGATTAGTGAAAGGCTCTATATCCGGAGGATAAGGACGAAGTAATTCCTAATATTTTGCTTTTCAAAGAAGAAACTGAAAAAAAGATGGAAAGAGTGTTTTAGAAACTTATGAAATAAACGGGAATTAAACCAAAAACAAGCACAGACAAAGGTTAACTGTAAACTAGAATGAGATGAGCGAATCACCTTGAGGCTTAGTGGCTTACGGTGCTGTTAGTAATCACAAGTAAACAACTGTTGACAGTTACATTTACAACCCTTTAAAACGAACAATTTCCTTAACTGTAGGTAGGTCCTAATTATCATCAGTCACCTTACCTCAAAATGAGACTGTTATTTGTGTTACTTTTCAATTTAAAGTTGGAAGACGTTACTTATAATAGTAAAAATTAGATTACAGTCTTGGGTGAGATGGTGAGAGACGACCTTCAAAGATTCGCCAGCGGCTGATACTAGGCCTAGTACTAGTGAAACCAAATTTGCTTATGCCACGCTCGTAGGCCTACTTGCCCATCTTTATTGCCTTCAAAGTAGGCTTACATAATTACATTACCCCTAGTAGAGTATTGCCGACGGCTCTTATGACGCATTTACATGCAGAATGACCCTAGACCAAATTCGTCTCCAATGCTTAGGCCTAATAACCAAGGGCCGATGGGTTAGGGGGGTCCAGATTAGAATCCTTGTATGTTATATACCAGTGGCAAACTTATTATCCCAAATCTTAGGCCTAGGGGGTGTAAAATCCCCTTAGGCAGGGAAGGTGTGGTTTCCGAGGTTAGGCAAAGTTACGTTATGGTATATCCTTGTATCCTAAGTAGGCCTATCAGTGCCAGATTTATTCTCTTTTGTAGGTGTATGGGGGTCCAGGTTAGGTTAGGGTTTGTAGGTTAGTATTGATTATGCACGAGTGATATTTTGGTGGTAAAACCGCTGGGTAACTCCGCATGGACTGCCATGTTGTCGTCAAGGAATGGTCCTGCGCACGTGTAAGTCGTTAGGGAGCCACGTGTTCAAGAAGGGATTGGCTGAGGTACCCTATTATAAAAGAAACTGTACCAACCTAACCTAACCTAGCAGGCTGTGTTACTTAGTTGGGGTGGGGGAAGAGCCCCCCCTGAACCCCACCCGGTGAAGGAAACTCCACATTTTTCCCAGAACCTCCCTATAACACTGCTTATGCGCGATATCATTCCAGGATGGCTAGCCTACAAAAACATATCAGTTCGGGTGTTAATTACAGGTTAATTTCAGTCGACTCCCCAAAAATGACGGTAAGTTGTTAATAAGCAGCCAAAATACTACAGGGAAAGTAAATTTCCAAGGTAATACCCCATGCGGAGGAACCCCGTAGTTCTACCATTTTGTTATGTTTATTGGGGTTTTATTCCTTTGCTCTTAAGTCTCCTTAATATGCAAATCATACTGTTATGCACACATTTGCTTTCTTTTGTGTAGGCGGCTATGTTGTACCATTTATTTCCATGGGACTGGTACTAAACATGGCACTCATGGGAGTGGTTGTGATATTAAATTAAAATTTTGTACATAGCCTAATTTACCATTGCTGACTGGTTCATGCGCTGGTTTTTGCTTTTTCCATAAACTAAACCTCTGATTTCCCCCCCTCGGTCCCCCCATCGTTGTGTAGGGTTTGGTGTGATTTGAATATGTAGGCTATCCATGATTAGGTCTATGGAGTGAAAGCAGAGTAAGGGGTCAGGCTACTGTACGCTCATTAGGCATTTCAGAGGGAATATTACCTAACCAGACTTACCTTAAGCTAACCTATCCTTGGACGCCATGCCCTTGCCTATCCAGGGGGGGGCAAAGCCCCCTGGACCCTCCAAGTATGTCGTGACCTCTGACTCTGCATTCTACCCAGGGAGCTGAAGCAGCGTAGGGAGACAAGGGTTGGCATGAGAAATCAAACTGCGAAAATGGGCCAAACCCAACCTTTCCTAGTATGCTGTGCCCAGACCTAACCAGACCTTGCCTTCCTAACCTGACTTAGGGCACTGTGCCCTAACCTGGCCGAGGGGGCTAACCCCCCCTGAACCCACCCAACACATGTCTCCTACGTGCTACCACCTCAGGCCTGTTATGATGGTTTTCATGTGATTTCCTTATTTTGCCATTCAGATAATTTTCTGCATCCCCCTCCCCATAAACCACACGTTTCCGGTAAGGTGTCTCAGGTTATTACAGCCCTTTGTTGGCCGAACCGGTTGAGCTTCAGACTGTTGCTTGATGGGCCGGAGTTCAGTTCCTGTACGGGTCGTTGATGAAGAGTTAGAGGAATTTTATTTCGGTGAGAGAAATTAATTTTTCGCCTAATGTGGTTTGATTCCACAATAGTTAGGGTCCCGCTGTTAAGTAACCAATTGGTCTTAGCCACGTAAAATAAGTCTAATCCTTCGGGCCAGCTCCTCCCAGGAGAGCTGGGTGCTAATCAGCTCAGTGGTCTGGTAAACTAAGTGTATACTTAACTTTTTAACTCAGGTTATTACTGTTGTGTTGGTAATGAGGTAATGAAACATTTATAATGGAATCAAATGTCAGAATAAAAAAAAGGATACTAGAACAATCATTATTTCCATCTTTAGTGGAGTATTGGTTTAACATTAACCTTTAGCAAAGTTAAGAGGCCAAATGGGGTCAATGAGGGATGGATCCTACCAGTTAGGTATTTCTTTTCTTTCTTTTAACTCATTACCTATTTGTGTTTGCTTGTTTGAAAGCAATATGGTAAAACTTGTCTTTAGTCTCATATTATACTTACTATGACAGCACAATATACAGTACTGTAGTGATTTTTATGATATATATAGTGTGAAAATTTAAAATTCTAATGTAGATATAAAAGTAAGCCTTCCAGCCCAATAGGATCTACTGTAATTTAGTGTAATCTGTCTACTAGTACCATCTTATATAATACTGGTGTGTGAGCATAAAATCTAGCTTTATCATAAGTATATCTGAAGTTTAAAAGTGTTTTTTATTTTCCTCTTAAATTGTAAATACACCAGTGTTAACCTTGTCTAGGTATACAGTACTTTATATAAGAGATCTAGTCCAAGTAACTATAGCATTAACCTGAACCGTAAGATAGCCTTCTTGAGAAAACAGGCTATTATAAACATAATAAACAATTTCCGTATATCTTTTCAGGAGCCACGTCCAAGAAGCATAACATTACACAGAAGGCGTTAGAAGCGATGCAGTATGTATTTGAGTAAGGTGTGACGAAGGCATCGGCTAAAATTGCAACTCATCTAGGTAAAAAACTTGATGACAAACTTCCTTTCATTTCAAATATTTCACCAACATTTGTCATTAGTTTGTAAATATGAATCTGAAGGTAACCAGTTTTATAAAATTGTAGAAAGAGAAGGGATTCCTAAGCATGTGTTATTTGTAAGGCAATTATCTTCTTTCTCCCCCCCCCCCCCACACAGATTGTAAGTGGCAAAGACCATTGTTGATAACATGAAACAGGTTTCAGGCCAAATTCAGAGATGACATGAGTTCAAACTGCCCCAGGTCAGATGTTACCTGGTACCAGCTTTTTCCAAACTCGGCAAACTTGTGGCAGAAGTAACTCTGGATTCATAGGTAAGTAATAAGTATCAGGTTTTGACAGCTGAGAACCCCAATTCTTTTCTTGATATAGAATAAAATTAATTGTAAATTTCACAGGAATTTCATTTAACCCCAATACAGTATATAAAACTTGTATTTTATTCATTGACATTGCATTTTTGGTACTGCATTCTGATGGTGCAACTTAACTTTGTCTATCTGCCGTTCACTTAGAATACATACTCTTTTCTGAATAAGCATTAATATTAACAGTAAGTAGTAGTTTAACTAGACTACTGAGGTAATTTGATATGTTATATGAAGAACTTCATCCATTTACAGTCTGTTAGTATAGCACTGTTCTTATGAAGCTGCACCTACCAAATAAATGGATTTCAGCAAGTTAGTGGTTGGCCGACCGACTCACTTACTCAGCTGACAGTCATTTTTTATTTTGCTGCATTGGTATACAATGGTCTTCACAGCTGCTGGACTTCTTCTTATATGGCTGGTATTGTTGAAGTGCTTGACATCTTTTTCTTGATGCATTGCTGATGACTTTGGCTATCTTTGTGATTATAAATTTTATTATGGTATGATTGATGACGTCTGGTTCTTCACCTGTTAGAAAGTTCGTTCAGTGTAGAAATTCAGGCTGTGAAGGGTTTGTGAGCTCTTCATATCACTTGTGAACATTGATTCTCATTCTGTAACAAGGTGCTGCCAGTGTCCTCTGAGGACAGCACACCTCTGTTTTTGTCAAACCTAAAACGATGATCCCCTGCTGTGACCTATGCGTCTGTCACTAAAGGGGGGTCCATCCCTTATTGCTTTCCTGGAACACTTGGGTGTAGTCAAGAACTCAAAACATTCCTTGGTCTTGGTAAAAGATTCTGCTACAGCATTAACTTCCCTACCCCCTCACTCAGTTGCTATTACTACTAAGCCCGCCCACTGCACAGCAATGATTGGCAAGTTTTCGAAAGGGAAATGACTTCACACTAGTTAACAGCCCAAATGATTGCCAGTACAGATTTGACTCCATTTGGTAATGTTGAGTTCTGTGCATGAATGATGACACCAGAGATTTGAGTTCCCGGAGTTTTGAAATATGCAATTGATATCTCCGATAAAAGATAAGTTATGTAATAACATTATGAGGATCTTGGATCATTCAGTCTGTGCAACCTAAATACACAAGCGTCTTGCTTTTTTTTTTTCTTTAAATTGACCACATTAATTGAAATGAAGCATTGACTTATGCAGCCAGTTTCGATATTAGAGAATTAATTCATCATAATCATGCATGTTAAATATTAATATCATTGTGAGATTAGGCCTACATATCATATTCTTATATTTTGAGGCAATGACATGGCATAGGCCTACACGGCAATTTCTTACTGCAAATAGTTTTCTACACATACCTGTTGGAAATAGAGTAGCTTGTAATTAATATAGCACGTGCATATACACAGTACATGTGTACATGCGCCAATGGCCATAGTAATTGTAACGCCACTTATACCACAGAGAATAAAAGTAAAACTTGTGGGCACATAGCCAATGGCGCACACAGACTGATCATAGGGTTGTCTCAGCCTTACACATAACTATCGAACTGCTCTCAGTAAATTATATAGACAGTATATTTACAAAAGGGATAAATTATATAACCGAGATGATTAAATATAAGGCTGCTGTAGCATTTTCATGAAAATGAAGGCTATGGTAGGAAGGCATCTTAAGATACATAACGAAATAAGAAAAAATAAATGGTAGGTGAAAAAGACTTGTATGAGATGATCCAAACCAGTCTGCGAGTAACCCATGATTCATTTGATTTTGGGGGCACTCTTGTAGATTACCCTGTTGGACGAAAGGGTACATAAGTGTCAGTAAATTTCAGTAAATTTTTTTTTTCTCTCTCTCTCTCTCTCTCTCTCTCTCTCTCTTTGTTGTTTGGAGAATATTCTAGCATAGACTATATTCATAAAGATCTTGATTACTTTTAATTAAAAAAATGACTAAATTTCAGTTAACAATAGTAGGCAGATAGTTCTATGCATGGTTGATTTGATAAATATTATTGTTATTTTAGTTAGCATTAGTAGGCATCATGACCTTTATTGAGTTGTGCTTGTATTTAATATCGTTAACAGTTGTATGTAATGTTAATAAAAATAGTCTTGTAAAATTTTGCATAATGCCTCATCATAGTTATGTTGGTGCCCTGGTAGACAACACTGTAGCATTACAGTATGTGTAATGTTGCATATGACCTCTCATTTGATGTGCAGTGCTTGTTGGGGTCAAGTATGCACTCGTGAACTTACATGGGATGTGTGTGTGTTTGTATAAAGGTTGATCTGAAGCTTAGTGGTTAATGTTTAGTAGTAGGAGACACTATGCATTCCTATGTGTCAGCATGTGTAATGTTGCATATGACCTCCCATTTAATGTGCAGTGCTTGTTGGGGTCAAGTATGCACCCTCCAGCTTACGTGGGATGTGTGTGTGTGTCTGTGTAAAGGTTGATCTGAAGCTTAGTGGTTACTGTTTAATAGTAGGAGACACTATGTATTCCTGTGTGTCAGATGAAAGGGTATTTCGTTAGTATACAAAACCTTTTAACCCCTTCTATGTTGATCTCATCTTAAGGGCCTGGCAAGAGCTTTATGTCCTAATACTGCACCTTTCAAGTCCTCTTCTAAACCCTCAAAGATGGTGTGATTAAGGAGCTACAGTTTCTCTGTATTGCATAAACAAATGAAGCGCACCTAGACAATTTGCCAGAGGATTTAGCTCCATTTTCAGGCTCTGAGGATCACAGCTCTTCGCCTTGTTGTAGGCAGCCTCTTCCTTCAGAGTGCAAGGCTTTATCCTCATCATGTACATTGCTACATGCAGCTCAAGCCAGGTGAACCTTGAGAGCAATAAGTGTTATGAACATCACCAGAAAGAGGTAAGCCAGGTGCACGACTAGCTACAGAAGAGTTGTATACAATAGAAGAAGCATCTTGGTCAATCATCACAAGCAAGCTGATAAGAGGCCAGCAGACTTGGCAAGTTAGAAGCACCAGAGCACAAGTCACCATAAGCAACACCAAGAGACTCATATGCGGTTCTATAGCTTGCACACTCATTTTTTCAAGCACCAAAGCACCTGCTGGAACTAATAGCTCACAGGACAAGGCACCAGTCCCTCTCTTAGAGAAAATAAAAGTTACTTCTTTGACTCCTACCTTCCATGGAAGTACCTCAATAACTTCTTCCTAGTCATGCAGGTCATAGCAGTCACACTCGTAATACTGATAGTGGCGGAAGAAACATTACCAGTCATCCCCCAGTTGCTCACACAAGTTCATTCATTCCTCTGGTATGAGTAAATGTTCATTTGTTAAAGGTTCTTTTTTTTCATGGTTTCTTATGTGACTGAACGTGTGAGGCTGAAGGACGTCAAGATGCTCCTCTGCATCTTATACTGTACCAGATTGCCTCATGTTGCTCTTCTTGCTTGTCTCCACAGTAGTTTGATAGGTTAGTAGTTTTGCTATTCTTGTGTGAGCTCCCTCCATTGTGGCTTCAGGTAAACATGAATCTTCACTACTTTGTCAGTTGAATTACAGGGTTGTCAAGATGTTTACATAGCTATAGAACCTCATATGAGTCTCATGGTGTTGCTTATGTTGACTTGTGCTCTGGTGATCCTCCCTTGCCAAGTCTGCTAGCCTCTTATCAGCTTGCATGTGATGATGGACCAAGATGCTTTTTCTCTTGTATACGACTCTGCTGTAGCTAGTTGTACCCGGCTTACCTATACCTGGTGATGTTCATAATGCTTATTCAAGGTTCACCTGGCTTGGGCTTCATGTGCCAACCATTCACTCACTTGTTCCCTGTGTGATAGACCTCTTACCACTCCCTGTGTGTGCATGACTCCTCTCTAAAAAGTTGTACAGCTGGCTCAAGAAGCATTTGTTGCTCACCTGTGTGTAGCCTCACCCCAACTTCTCAGGTATACAGCTGACTAATAATAATTATAATAATTATCTTCTTTGTTGTGCCAGAGAGAACCATAATGCCGTTGTTGGAGATTGTGCATCACCAGAATTAGTATAAGTGTCATCCCTATTGTGATGGTATTATAAGTGTCTGACCATTTTATTCCCAATCCTTGAGTGCTATCGTCATCTGATTCGCTATCTATTTATCTAGATTAAGCGAGCCTTGTTTTGGCACAGGCTCATGCTCTATAGCAGCCCCTAGAGCTTCTCTTTCCCATGAGATGTTCTTATGTCCCTCAAGAGCAGTGCAACCTTTGTTTTTTATGACATAAATCCACAATCCACATGCCCACAAGATCTGTTGATGTAGTATCAGGTTTGATGTGGATCTTCAGGAAATTTGAGCAGTGATGATGAAGGATTCCTTTTTCCCTGCAAGTCAAAGCATTGAGACAGAATTATGATACCATGGCTTTAGAGAGAAACCTAAACCTCTTAGAGTAGCATCTCCTGCAGAACCCTTGGATGTGGTTCTCGACAACATTTGGGGTTGTGTGTAGGGTACAGATGCAAGACTTGGCCACAACAAGCCAACGGTCACCCCTCAGATCTTCTTACCAGATGTCCGATCAAGGCGTTATAAGTGGGTTGGATTTTCTACTGCCTTGTGGAGCTGAGGTGCTGTCAAGTCTTCCTCATCCCTGTTGGGGTGGGCTCCAATAGGCCATTGAGGTTTTGAAGGGAAGTGCTTGTTGTTGCCATTTGTTCAGAAATGCTTGTAGGAATTGTGAGTAAATCAGATGAGGGAAGTGATTTTGCAGGGTTCCTCAGACTTTGGTCTGTTCTTCAGCTGGTTCTTGTTACCCTTGGTCTGGGAGATTACCAAGCTGCTGCTGGGATATTGTAGGAGCTCTTTTATTTGGCACAATTGGTGGAGGATGATGGGAACAGATTCAGTGGCTAAAGAAAACTTTTTTTCACCTATCCTAATTTATTAACCTTAATATTACAGTGGCCTGAAGACCTTCAAACAGAACCTTATCCTAATTTTATTTACATTTGCCACAGTTTAGCAATTATCATCTTTCAAAACTTAACCTAACTTATTTCCTACTTACCACTAAAGTTTACCAAAACAGTCTTCCTGTAGTTAACTTAGCCTAACTTAATACTATCAATAGTCAAAATATTATCAACAAATAATCCAACTCTGGCGTATATCCCACTCAAGTTCCTTATCTTTCTCAGCACTTCGTCTCAGAATAATCCAAGATAATCACGAAAGTCAACACACAATTTGGGGATCACTATGGAGTTTATTTTAGCTATGAGATCCAAGCTGAGGGCAGAAATTACTTTGGAATTTCTTAATGCAATCTTGTACTACACAAAAGCCCCTCTCTCCTTCCAAACGAGAATCTGAGATCTTTTTCACAATAAAATCAGCCTACAGATATTAAGTCATTTTCTGTAACCCCAATCCCATTTAGGACAGTCACTGTCTTAATTTACTGACATATAATAACTTCCACTCTCTGGAACTTGAAAATACTTCAGTCACACCGTTTGACTGCTTTGGTAGTTGCCCAGTGTCGATTTCTTATTCCAGATAAAGCCTCTTCCGGTTCAGGCGAAGGGAAGCCAATTAGTCTACCCTATCACACTCAAGCAAACTGCAAAAAAAAAAAGAAAAAACAACATAAAAACATACATCAGACATTCATAACAAAAACACAAAATAAACATAATAAAAAACATCACAGCAACAAAAACGAATCAATCAATTCACACAACCCATCTTTCATCATACAAATCCAAGCTTAGTCTACCACAACATCAGTCTCCAGGTGGTGAAGGTAGTGTCCCTGGCCCTTTTTTGAGCCTTCTCATTATCTGTATGACAGAGATTTGGGTATCATGTGCAACACCACAGTGGTATATCTTTGAACAATTGAGGTACAAGGTCATCAGCAATGGTATCTGGCCATGGACATACTTATGTTGGCAGAGAAACAAAATATGCGGATTCTGAGGTATACTGTATGCCAAGAATGCTTGTAGTAGCTAGTACAAACAGCAGGTAGGATCAAGTCCTTCCTGCCAGATGGTTTCTCCACCCATAGATATGCAGGAGGTTGTGGAAGTTGTGGGGCATTCCTCTGGTGGATTTGCTCAGCTCTGGCATGTGTTCAAAAGTAGAAGTATAAATTGGATTCTTGGAGCGAGTTAAGACGTGCCAGAATTTTGAGAGGTCCCACCTACGACTTAAGCTCACTGTTGGGATTTATATCTAGTGCTGAAACATTTTCCTAGCTCAGCATGTAAACAATTGAAAAGGTTTTGCCAAAGAACCTAACTTTGAAAAGTGCCATTTTGTTAGCTCTTACCAATGCTTGGTATGTGTGTGAGGTTCTTATCTTCCTTCCAAGCATATCACATGAAGATTGTCAGAGCATTGGCCTGACTTATGTTCCAGGCTTTGTTATGCAGAAACAGACAATGTAAAGCCTCACCAATGCTTGTTATTCCTTCCTAGCCAGGTCATTTAGGGAATGAGAAAGATCTTCTTTAATGTACAGTCAGAGCTTTTTTAACATATCTTAGGAAGGCCAAATTCCTTAGAAAAAGGGGGTGGCCTTTTGTTTTTTTATCTGTTGCAGAATGTCTAGAAGCACATTTCATCTTGACCAAGGCAAAGGATTTTCAAGAACTTTGGACAATATTTCTGAATCCCCAGCATCCAGTTTAAAGGACATGAAATTATGACGGTGTTCATTTCCTGGCTTTTGAAAGAATTAGGAAAGTTAATTCTTATTGTTTAAAACTTTTGTACATTTTTAGCTTTTGGACCTGACCCTTAAATCATTCAATATGTAGTATGGACTTGACTGGCCCTGTTGCCACTGCAGACCAGATTTTAACTAGCTCAGAGAAGGAGTGAGGTGTATTTTTCTTATGCATATTATTTTGAGTTAATGGCTTCTATGCTTGGTTGATGGGGTAAGTAAAGCACCCTTTACTTACAACCTGAATATTGCAGCCCATAACCTTGTTAACAACATGGTACCAGCCCACTTTATGGTAGTTTTAGTCTTGAGAGCTTTTGGTCTTCCAGTCACTTTCATAATAGCAGCTTGTTAATCCTTGATGAAGTACAGTACAGTAATGGGTGTGTGATAAAGCAAATGATTTTTTTTTTAATAAAACATAAAAACCTTAGAAACAAAATTGATTTGTGTGTGCAAACCTATTATTTTGAAGGATATGCCTCCCTCCCTATCCAGCTTTTGTACAGCAGCAAGTCTAAACATGACAGGGATGTACTTTAACTGCCATAAGTGGCACTTTGGAGGCCGGATGCAGGACCAAACAATCGGAAGAGCTCTTCTTCATCTTTTGGAGCATGTCTGAGGATGGTGCTCTTGACACACAAGGCTATAGTAAAGTAATTGTTTTTTTTGTTAAAAATCAGTTCTCTTCCAGAGAAACTGTTAGATTTAGTAATTCATTCTTTATCCAATTATAGCCTATTTAGAATACTCTAGTCTGATGGGGTAAAATCCCCCATGCATAATACAGTGTATTTTATTTCAAGAAATTTCCACCTATTAAATTTTATGTTTACTTGAAATATGTTTGCTTGCTTTTTGTGCAGAGACTGTTCTACAACATTATTTTGTAAAAATCTGTTTCAAGACCATTTGATAATTTTTGTGCTGTTGAAAAATTAGCTATGGATAGTATTTTTGAGTGATTTTTATTACTTTTAACATTATTGATACCACTTCTGTACTTGTCTTTCTCATTTGTGACCTGACATAATGGCGCATTTAGAGAGTCATTTCTAAAGTAGTGAAAGGAGCAGAAATATTTGGCCTTGAGTTGTTAATCTCTAGTCTCATTACCATAATTACCTCCTCTGGGTTATAAGGGCTGCTCCTTCAGTCTGGTGGGTTGTCACTCAGGACCTTTGATTGATCCTCCGTCTGTAGTTTGAGTCTGGAACAATCCTTACAGCCTCATTCATCCTTTTTTGGGTTTTCAGCTAAATATTTCCTGGAGTTCTGTATGGAATATGGTTATAAGTGGAACTAATACTTGTTTTCCATAGTAGCCAAAACTGGATCCTGTGTGAGAAGGACTTTGGGGTTGTATTTCTGCTTCAGCTAACATATTGAGGCAGAATAGAGATGACCTTGTTATCTAGAGAATGAGAATACTCTGCAGGTAGATCAGGACAGGAATAAGCAGGTTCATCTTTTTGTCTTTATCACTTCAATTTAATAAAATAATTGAAGATCACTGTCTCATGTGTACACCTATGCTGGGTGATACTTTTAACCAAAGTTACTCATTGGAAATTGAAAATGTGCCTCATTTTACCTCTGTAAATATAGATTTAGAAACAACACTTTGAAATTTACATTTTAATCTATATCTTCTCATATGTAGGAGACAATTTAAAAACTCATTCAAGTACTGTATAGGTCTTGTTTTACATCATGTGAGTACTGTACTAATTAGTATCATAGATATATTTAAACATAATTAATCCATGCTAGGTGCTCTTGTGTTCTTAGTGGGCATTACAGGATAATAGAGAGAAATTTTCCCTTTTAGGACTCTAGAAAATCATCCCAAACTTTGTATTTTTGAGAACTCTAATAATCAAAGGTTGTGCTTGAGCATAACACAGATTACTGTCATAAAGTTAATGACACCAGTGTATTAATTGTGAAGTGGGAATGTGTGGAAACATTTAATGGGTAAAACCTTACTTTTACTAAGAATCATTCTTAGAGCGCCTGACTACTTGGTACTGTACTCTGTTCTGGATTCTGATAAGGTAAGATGCTCCTTTGTTTTGCAGTTTGAGGATAATTTTCTTGGCCAATAATCATGTCATCATCAAAGATTGACGGCAACGATGTTGTTATAGTAATCCCTCAATTGTCAGTATGATTATTTTTTGCTATGCTACCATTATAGATGTTTTACATTTTTAGGTAAATCTCAAAAATTGAATGTTAATTGCAAAGTATAGGTTGGTTTACATTAGGAACTCTGTGTAATTGCTGTTAGCTGTAAAATATCTAGAAAATATTCAAGTGCAGGCTGCATTGTCTTTGTTACGTAAGAGTAACTGTTACTTAGAAGAATTTGCTACTTACCAGGAAGCCAGACCCCCAGCGTGTCTTGTAATATGAGGTGCTACTGTTTATCATTTCTAGATAGTTTATCAGAATAGAATTGACAGAATTTTGATGAAAGTGGCAATAAAAGTATGTAATTATGTTCATTCTATTCTGTTAAACTATCTAGTAATTGATAAACAGTTTAACAGAATAGAATTGACAGAATTTTGATGAAAGTGGCAATAAAAGATATTATAATTATGTTAATTCTATTTTGTTAAACTATCTAGTAATGATAAACGGTAACACCCTAATTTAAAAGATGCTTTTGGGGGCTTGACTTTCTGGTAAGCAACAAAGTCTGTACTTGTACATTTTCTAGATATTTTACAGCTAACAGCAGTTCCACATAGTCCCTAACATAAACTAACCTATACTTTACAATTAATATTCAATTTAAGAGATCCATCTAAAATTGTAAAGCATCTATAATGGTAGCACAGCAAAAAATAATATTTAGCTATAGATACAGCATGTCTGAAATTCATCCAAAATTAGCTAATGATTAAATTGTTAATCAACTAATTAACTTCATGGGGCTTTCCGGGATAAACAGTCTTTCTCTTAAATTCTTTTCCCTGATTCTAATCATACCGAGTAACTTCTCAGCAAATTTACTTTTTACTTCAGTCTAAAATGTTATTTACAACACAGATATGGAGTGAAGATTTAGAATAACTTTTCTCATTATTTTGTGAAAGCCATCTTATTTTCTCTTAAATAAAGGACTACATTTTTCATTTCATTAGAGTATTTGTAACCTGACCCTGGCTTTTATTTTAGGGGAGAATAATCTTTCCTTGCTCTGTTTGAATTTTTGGGACAATGGTAGTCAGTTTGCTTACCTACATACTTGCTCCTGGAAATGCCTTCAAGGACTGAAGAGGCCAACAGATACTTGAATATCAACAGTGACTTGTAAAGGATATGGAAAGATAATTTTTCTTAAATTTAATGCTTTATTACATTTATTACAGCAAAATATTGTATGGAGTCAGTCGTATTGTTGCACAATATATATTTAGTACTGTACTGAAATTGGGGGAGGTGGTACTATTTTTGTACCACCTCCCCCAGCTTCTGTATTTGCTAACCCACATTATAATAGCAATAGTGTATGTATTAATTTGGGAATTACAGTCTCCTAATGAATTAGTTAAAGTAATAGTTAAAGTAAAATGGTTAATAGAAGAGAGGAAGAGGTTGAAGTTGTGTCCCTGGCAATAACACTTACCTGAATATGTAATGACTATATACTCATTGTCTTTGTCATAAGTAATTTGAACAAAGTGGTGTTGCATTTCCTTTAATACAATTGTAATTGGTATTTCCCAAGTTTTTTTGTCAGTCAGATAATGGATAATTGCCCACCGGCAAC
Organism: Macrobrachium rosenbergii; assembly: GCF_040412425.1. Lineage (NCBI taxonomy): Eukaryota > Metazoa > Arthropoda > Malacostraca > Decapoda > Palaemonidae > Macrobrachium > Macrobrachium rosenbergii. Next base: position 26,270,168 of record NC_089756.1, on the reverse strand, counting down.
TTTTTCAAAAGGTTTGAAATAAGTCTTTTGCCAGGATTATCGTCTTCAAGACTGCTTGCAATGAGATCAAGATGTCCTCTGAAGAGCACCAACTTCTCTCTTTGGTCACGGATTTCAAGTTCTTTTTCTCTGAGCGCTTTATCCAAAATGGCCTTTTCTTTGATCCTGTCCTCGAGCTGCTGCTTTAATTTCCTCGCATCACTATCCATCCTCTTTATCACCATACCGCATTTCTGGTTGACATCTTCCAGGGTTTTTGCTTTTTCTTTCAGTTGGTATGTTAACCTGTTAAAAGAGATTTTGTGAATTGAGTGTATGTAGTTACCTGGCACAAATTTATGGACCATTTCATTCATTATTTTCAAAATGTATCAATTTCTTCTTGTGGACTGAAAAGTCAATATTTCTGATAAATTGAGTACAGGCAGTTCCCAGTTTACGGCGGGAGTTCCGTTTTTACGCCATGTCGTAAACCAAAAATCGTTGCAAACCGAAAAATTGTCGAAAATCATAAAAAATCCTAAGAAAACCTTACTTTTAATGCTTTGGGTGTATTGAAAACGCTGTAAACTGCATTTTTATTGAGTTTTTCATCTAAACACCTCCAAATTTTTATTATTCTGCCGTTCTGGAGCTATATTTCTTCCGTCGGATCGACGTACGACATGTTGTAACCCCGGAACATGTGTTGTAAACCGGGAAATAATTTCTGATGAATATATTTGAAAAGCGTCATAGCCCCGGAACGTCGTAAGCCGGACCTGTCGTAAACCGGGGACTGCCTACTCTACCATGAGATCTGGGGTAAATAATTTTTCATTGCGTGTTTAAGGTGTTTATTTAATAATAATAAACCTGTACGTACAGTGCCATTTCATTTGCCACAAATCGTTCATAGAGAAATCTCCTCTAAAGAAAGAAGAGGACCAGTCTCTTACAGAAGCAATGTGCAATACACCTTAAAGCTTTGTGGGTCTTAGCTGACAACCTAAGAAATTCTTTGTGTGCCAGAGCATGAATTTTATTCCCTAGGTCTATTAGAAGAATTTTTATCAAGGACAGTTATACCCAATAATTTTTACAAAATTGAATATTTAACTTTTCTTTCTTATGATCAGGTAATGTAATCCTGTTATTTTGACCTAATTTGTGCACTATAATGTCTACTGATAGTGGAGGATTGCAAGTCACAGATTTCCTCCTAGATATTATACCCAAATTTTATTTTTTTAAAACAATATACAGTACAGTAGTTTTTTTTATGATGTAGATTTTCTTCATGTAAACAGACCACAAAATAAATAGGCTAGTTAGCTTATTGTGTTGTTAGTACCAGCTCAGTTTATTGCTAATTTTCTGAATTGCTTCTTAGGCTATTGTCAGTTGCAAATTACTAATTTGTTCTTTTCTGATCTTGGTGTCTCTGTATCTGTTTATATTGACATTTTGTAAGCACTTTTTTTTTTATTAAATGCTTCAGTGAGGTACATTTACAATTGTAGTTCATTGTATCTTGCAGTTAACTTTGTTTCTATGTGTAGATATTTACAGTTTCTTGATTTTGTGGTGAAATTGTTTATTCTGCATGATTTATTATTATGCTTCATACCCAATAAAATTTGGTAGCAATAAAGGGAGACTTTGCAGTGCTTATACTGCAGGTATTGCTAGAGTCCCTTGGCTTTTATTCAAGGTAAGAATAAGGATTGCTCATCTGCAGTATATCTGACTAGTTCTTCCAGGTTGGTACCATAGCTATTGCAGGAGACCCCTTAGGTTCATAATCCACGCAGAAACACTGAACCTCTCATCTTTGCTAGGTCTGACCTACTCTGTCCCACTTGCGCAAGATGACAGAAAGTCACTCATTTAACATTTATTGAGCTGCTCATCCTCTGAGGACCCGGACTGCTTGTTTACAAAGGACCCCAGCTGATTATCAGCTGCATACCAAGCCAGTCTTAGGATAAGGTATCAAGCAGGTCTGGTATCAAGCAGCTCCTTTTTCCTAGGTAGGAACCCTTTTGCTGATCCAGATGTTCTCAGTGCTCCTATCAGATCCAGGAGGACATGGGGTGGATGATTTGACTTTCAACAAAACAAAATTACGTATTCCCCACAAGCAAGAATACATAAATCTCATTGACTGCAACCCTCCCCCTTGTCAAGACTATCTACTTAGACTTGGCTTGAACTGCCACTTTTTCTACAAGCCAAAACCTTTGGAGATACGGCTAGAAATTGAGCCACTGCTCAATTTAGTCCAAAAATATGAGGGCCGTAGATTTCCCCACACTGTGGATGTTCTTCAGCCCTTGCTTTTCACTGAACCCTGTGCTGAACATGGTTTGTACAACAGCAGTTTAATTAACCACTAGCTCAACGAAGCTATGAAGAGCTGAAACAACAGGAAGACATCATTGTTCATAGGGCAAAACAAACCCTAGCCTGCTTCTTGATTAAAACTACAAAATACTGTATCACCAGAAACTGGATGAAACACCTTCTGATCATATCAAGCTTAAATGCCTGACAAAGAACCCTACGAATGACATCAAGAGAGAGGGTAATAGGATTTCTGAAAGAGTAAATGCAGCAGACAGTGCTACTCACTTTCCTCCTATCTACCAGTCAGGCTATGTGTATGGCAATGAGAAGAAAACAGAGTTGGTGTTCTTCTGTTCCCATCATTGACTAGATCCTTGCCCTGACATATCACCTAGCAGATCAACAACATCTTACACAATATGTTCTAGCTTACTATAACCTATATTTTTTCACCAAGTTCCTTGAGGCCATGAGAGGTTAACCCAATGAAGGCATTATCATTTTGACTGATGTTACTGTAAATGAAACCATCAGTATGATGATGGATTACATCCACAGGATCTCTGCAACACTGCGATTCAGCATCTTGGAAACTGATCGATGATCTCTTCTGGAAATCTGTACCAAGAAAGTCCCCTTTACCACTAAGCAGAGCTAGATTTACATCTAGAAAAGTGATACAGCCATGGTACCAGCTTTGGGTGCGCTCTTCGCAAATTTTTATTTGGGTAAAATTGAGGAAAGTGTTTTCTCTCATATTCAGAAGCTTTGTGTATACTTGAGGTACAGTGATGACACTTTTGTTGAGGCCAGTGACATTCAAGAAGTGGAGCAGCTTCACTGCACTTTACGAGAAAGTAGCAGCCTATATTATACCATCAAATCTGCAGCAGCGGGTGCCTCCTCTTCCTTTATGTCTTGGCTACTCAAGCAGATTAAGGATTCAGTACTATCATATAGGCTATACGGAACCAACCAAGCAACCAAAGTGAGTGCCATACCTACTATAAAAAGACAGCAATTAAAACCTTCATCAGGAGAGCCCTCTCACTACTCTTCATGGCAGGAAACCAAGAAAGAACTGGACTGGGTCGTTCAAGCCTTAACTAATAACAGATAATCAAATGAAGAAGTTGAAAGAGTTAAGAATAATGGTAAACCATTGATATAACAGTGAGCAACAGCAATCAGCAAACAGGGAAGACACCATCAACCTCTACTATAAAGGTAGAATAAACAGGAAGCACCGGGAGGATGAGAGAGCCCTTAGAATATTGTTCTTTCTTTCTTTCTTTCTATCTTTAAATCTTCAGCTGAATACCCTTATGGACAGAGTCAACAGACTGTAAACCCAAGAGAACGCCTAAGGGGAATCAGAGAGACCGGAAAAGGTGATAAATAAATAAATATGAGGGAAGAGAAAATAAAACTGATGCACCTGAAATTCAGGAGACATCAACAGAAAGCAGCAACGAATTTGCTTTTTGCTTAAACATTTGGAGATCAGAAGATTCCATGACTGCACTAGGTAAACTATTCCATATTTTAGTTGTAGTTAAGGTAAAAAAAAACTAGCAAACTGAGTAGTATTAAATCTGATTTTAGAAAGCGACACACTGCTTGCAGCAGCTGCCTGCCTGGTGTTGCAAGAAAAAACAGTTAGTTCAGGTAAAGAAGAGTGCAGAGGATGTTTGGCGTTGTAATACACTTTATGCGGCAAACATAATGAGCTCACTTTGCATCTGTGCCAAAAGTCAACATTAAGAGTTGGCAAAATAACTTGAATGATGACGTTACGCTATCCAAGAGTTTGAGATGAGGGTCAGCAATGGAAGACCACACTGAAGAACAGTACTGTATGCCATACAAGAAAGAAGAAATGAATTCAGACAGTTGAAAATGATAGCTTTGTTGTGAAACATTCTAAAAAATTTCTGCAAGATACCAGCTTTTTGAGAAACAGGAAGTGGCATTATGTAGATGCTCCTCAAAAGTCAATTTCTTATCAAAAGCTATACCTAAAATATTAAAAGAGTCACTGACATTTAAGACTCTAACATTTACATGTAAATCAGGATGCAAAGGCAAAAGTGTAGTTAAAGCCTACTATACTCTTGAATACATGCCAGATCTCTACTCAAGGATTCTGCGGGCACAGACCTTAGGTACAGAGAAAGAACAACAGCTAGAAGAGCAGCATCATCAGTGTATGCAATAAGTTTGTTCTCCACACCACTTGCCACTACTATAGGTAGTAAATAGCAAAGGTACACGAACACTACCTTGAGGAACACCTGAAATGACATTACTAAAGCTGCTATACCGGCCAGCAACACAGACCCTTTGGGTTCTACCTATTAAAAATTAATTTAAAATATTTATAAAAGATCCACTAATTTTCAGTAATCTTAGTTTGTAGATAAGTGCTTCAAGTTTGTTGATAAGTGCTTCATGATTCACACGGTCAAAGGCTGACCTAAAATCTAGACTGAACTTGTGTGCCTCTGCACTTTCATCAAGAGTACTCTGCAAGACAATAGATAATGACAAGAGTTCATGACAAGTACCAAGGGCTTTATGAAACCCAAACTGTAATGCAGATAGCAGGTTATTAGTTTCAAGAACCCTGAAAAGATGCTTAGAGAGCCCATACGTATTCAGAGGGACATGAGGTCAGATGTAGTCCCTTAGGTAATGCAGCAATGTTTCCCTTCCCCCAAAAAGAAAGAAAACTTGCAAGCCTAATTAATCTTCTGAAAATAGTAGTAATTTTAGGAGCAATGAAATCAGCAGTCTTTTTAAAAAAGTTGGGAAAGATCCATGAGGGTCCATGCCACCATAACTGTCAAGGCCCAGAAGCAAAGTTTTGACTTCTCTAGACTTGAAGGCCATTGAACACAACTTAAGACTCTCGAAAGCATGACTGAGGCAACACCACACTCTCCACATTGTTTGCTTACAAGGACTCCTACAAAGGAAGGCATGCTAGAATCAACTCCAGAGTGATGACCTGAGGGTAGACCACCTTGGGCATTGCCACCAGAGAGCAAGATCATCTTCACACCCTCATTACTGTATAACCTCTCTCAGCTGTCTCCTAGACAACCTGGGCTTGACTTCAAAGCTCACTGAAATTACATCACAAATAGTCTGATTAACTGTCTCCATAAATGATAAGCTGCTTGTTCTTCATGGTAGGCAAGCTTACATGCAGCTTTAAACCATGGCTTATCTGTAAAATGAAACTTAAGGATTTTAGAAGGAATTCTCCACATGATAGTATTCATAAGGTGATCTTTAAACTCCAGTAATATTTGGACTTTTATAAATATTGCTTCACTGGAGCTTAATAAGTTCATAGTGAATATCATCCCAATTGGCTTGGAATTTCAAGTACTGTATACCTTTATAGAAGAGCTATCATCAGGAACAACCTGATTCATCTTCACAGTTATCAGGTGAACTCACTGGCAAACGTACTCCACAAGAGAATCCCCATAACACCTGTGGATACAAGGTCAAGATGGTTGCCAGATTGGTTTGTGGGTTCATTTATTTACTTCTCACACCCAGAAAGAGTGGAAAAATCTAAAGCTCAGCCATTCAGTGTGATGAGCATACAATACACAGAAACCCTCTCTTAATACACACAGCCATTCCGCTGGCCCTTGGAACAGTATTACGCCTGAGTAAATTGGGCTTGAACTTGGAGTCAGCAGGTCTGAAATATGTCACAAATCAGACACAAGTGTTTCAGAACAAAAGAGGATCGAAATTAAGCATTGCACCTCTACTAAACTTGTCCTTCACACCATCTGAACAACAGGTAGAAGATGGAACTGATAGATGTGCGTTTGATTGTACCCCCAAGCAAGGGAACTTCAATCCAAGACAATGGAAGACCCCATTACAAAGGCTATGGCACTGTCCAAAACTAAAGAACAGTTGTTTATTTCAGAGTGGCCTTTTAGAAGAGATACCTACCAGGCTAATTAGTTTCTCTTATGCAACAAGAAAGGACTGATCAAAAAGGGTAAGAAGTGTAGGGTGTTCAGTGTTGTCAAGCATGTGTCAACATTGAATATGTAAAGAATATGCCAGACTGTTCTGAGTTGTTGTATGCATAGAAAACGTTTGTGACCAGAGAGAGACACAACTGACTTGAAAGGAACCTTAATCTCTCTGGTGTTAGTGTCTCAGTCTGCTTTTTGATTGGTCGAGAGAGCATTGATTTTTGATTGGCCAAGAGAGCGTTGACGTCACTGGGCATGACCTTTTCCCATTGGTTGGTGGTGAGATCGTGACCAGCGCCCCCTGCCGACCGCTGATATAAAAAAAGAGAGACCATAGCCACCACTTCATTCAGCTTCCGCCTTTAGAAGGAAGAAGGCCTTCTGAAACATGTCACAACACCTACAATCCCAGAAGCACTGACGACCCCTGCACTTGTTTTTGGACACCGCCCTCGGAATTTCCATTACCTTCGACTTTTGATATTTTTATAAATAAAACCCCTACAATGAACTTTGGCATTTTACTTAATTCTGTTGCTGAAGAAGAAAAAAAGCTAATTAGAAGAGTTGAATGAATAATCTACAAGATTAATGCAACCAAGGCTGCCATCATATTTAACAAAACATGTTTGAAAGAGGCCCTATACCCAAAGTATTATTATTATTATTATTATTATTATTATTATTATTATTATTATTATTATTATTATTATTATTATTATTATTATTATTATTATTATTATTATTAGGTATTGCCCCAGTGCTCTACTCTTGATGTTGATGCAGTCCTCTTTGCTTAGTAGACCTCTTCCTCCATCCTTTTGTGTTGTGTATAATCAGTCTGTATTTGCTCTTGGGTGTAGTGCTTTGTGTTTTGTCATGTGTTTTCTAGTTTTCTGGTCTATGCAGCAGAATTCAGCCTTTGTCCACTCCACCACTCGTGCGCTGTAACTGATTACTGGTACTGCCCATGTGTTTATGGCAGTCATCATGTGTCTGGTGTTGAGTTTTGACTTGAGTATTGCCTTAAGTGTCTGCATGTATTCTTTCTTGATTGTATCCTATTATTATTATTATTATTATTTATTATTATTATTATTATTATTATTATTATTATTATTATTATTATTATTATTATTATCATTCGAGAAGGTCAGAGGGGGGTCAAATTCAGCTGCCCACTAATAGGCTGAGGAGAAACATTCGTGTTGCTTATTGGCTGGCAAGGTTTTCTCGCAATCCAAAAATTTATCACTGATGGTTTCTCTGCTGCAGCCTTGCTGAGTGGTGGGGCTGGTGTGCGACGTCGTTTTCTGGTATTTCATGACAAATATTCTGATCGGGCACCGGGTGGCTCACAGAATCTCCAACATCATTGTGAGTTTCACATTCGGGATTGTTGTTTCTTGCGGTGTCTAGCGTTGGTCTGTCAGCTACAGATGCAGTAGGCTGCCTAATGCTGGTAGGCAGGAGGAATACCTCTTTGGTGGTATTTAATAAGGGCTTCTCCTGCTGTATTAAGAGTGCCTCCAGCAGCTGTAGGCTCCTTGGGTTGGGGGCTTTTCCAATCACTTCTGTATTCCCCACTGTTTCACTCTTTGTAATGCTAGCATTGTGGGCATCCCTCATATGGTTTTTTATGGCACCTTCTTGGGCATGACAGGAGACACTCTTCGCCAGTTTCATGGAGGTCATACCGGTATAGGTGCTGGGACATCCACGGACTGGGCATTATTATTATTATTATTATTATTATTATTGTTATTATTATTATTATTATTATTATTATTATTATTATTATTATTATTATTATTATTCCAAAGTAGTACCTGTATAACCAAACCCCGAGTCATTTCTAGACTTAACAATGTATGTGAAATATGTGGTCTTAAACAGAAGAGAAAAACTGAAGGAATGCAAAGTTAAGGAAGATAACACCTAAGTAAGAAGAGATGTTTCTCAAGTTTTGCCAAATGATTCATTCTAAAACCCAGGCTCTGAAGAAATCCTACCCTTAGCCAACTAATGGCTTCTCAGACCTAAGAGAAATGTTATTTAATGATAAAATCAGATTTTTGCTTACTGTTAAGAGTTCCCTTGTGATGATTACATATCTACGCCCTTTTAAAATTGCTAGTGATAGCCCTATCTCCCTTTCTTTTATTTTCTGATTGTACAACAGTGAGATTAGAAATGTGATATACAAAATGAAAATTGTGATGCTGAAATCAGATGTGTTTGTATTTCACGTTTTTCATGTTTTAATTCTACTTAATTTTCCACCTTGAATAATGTTAGCCATCATAGTATATACGTATCTTTTGGTTCAGTCTCACTTCATTTATGTGTCATTCATGATCTTTCTAGTTTCTAGTCTCTAAAATTACATAGCTGAGTAAATTACAAGAAGAATCCTTAACTGTGGGCTTTACTTACGCTTTCTGTTTCATGCGATTTTTTCTTGCATTGATGGCATTTAATCTCTTCCTCTCCTCTTCAGGGTCATCAAACTGTTGCTGAAACTCATATTTTTTCACTTTTTTTTTAGCGTGCGTTTGTTGATGTGGCTTTTCTGGCAACGGTTCAAGGTTCTGACTTGGAAGATGGCTTGTAGATAGTGCTTCTGCAATGTTTCCTTCATCTGAAAAGGAAAAGAAATTCAGAAGCTAACCACATTTGCCACCAGCACAGGTAAAGTACAAGATTTTTTATTTAGTTTGAGCTGCTTTCTTTATTAGATTTTATAGGTAAGTAAATAAATGTTTAATGATATACATAACATCTACTATATTGTGTAGACATTGGTCACATTTTCTCTTCTGTCAGCCACAAAAGCTAACAGTCAGAGTGATTTACTCATAAGTAGTTAATTTGTTGTGTTAGAAATTTTGAGAGGCATTTATTTTTTGTAAACGCACACTGTTGTTATATTCAGTAACTAGATTTTTTTCACCTTCAGTTGTATTAAAGTGTTTCTGTGAACTTCAGGTTTCTGAGTAAAACGTTTACCATTTTTGTAGCTAAGCACATACTGCACACTGATATAAAAAGCCTGAATACTTTTAGTAATTGTTTATCTCCAGGCATGTTTACTACTGATTTAGACAATATTTTTCATGCCTTCATTTTTACAGGAATAAGAGTTTGATAATAAATATATCCCTTGTAGTAAACATAGGAAGGCATGAGAAGCCAACCAAGTGTATAAAAACAATGACATCTGAAATAAAGTAATCCTGTAAGGAACTTGAAGTGAGCTTTCAGAGAGGATGAGTAATCCTGGATGAAGAGAATTTTGACCAAAACGGACTTTACTGAACTCTTTTAAAAGCTGTGATAACACATTCCCCTTGCTCACAAAACATGGTTACCAGATAAGAGTAATGTAGGATAGGATATCTCCAGCTGATTTTGCTTTTTGGAATCAGGGAGAGAGCTGTGAGATTCCGAGTAGGCAGTCCCTGGGTTACGATGGCCTCGGCTCACAAGGTTCCAAGTTTATGACGCTCTTCAAATATATTCATCAAAAATTATTTCCCAGGTTACAATGCATGCTCCGGGTTTATGACGTCTGATGACACTTATCCGACAAGAAATATGGCTACAAAATGGCAGAATGGTAAAAATTTAGAGTTTTTTTTTATGAAAAACTCAATAAAAATGTATGTTACATCCTTTTCAAGATACCCAAAGGATTAAAAGTAAGGTTTTCTTATGATTTTTGATGATATTTTGGGTTACGACGATTTTCGGCTTGTGATGCAGTGTTGGAACGGAACCCCCGTCATAACCCAGGGACGACCTGTATTTCAGGAAGCAGGTGTTAATTAGCATTTCAGAGACTAATGTCATGGAAGTAAGTGCTGTAGGATGATAGAGCAATCATTTGTGTTTGGAACAGGCTGTATAAGTTTGCTTGTAGGACTATATCAGTTTCAGAGGCTAAGATATTTTACGGAGTCAGTGGGTTAAAATGTTAAGTTTGTAGGCATGATAAGTCTGGGTGACGATCATCTGCAGCGAAATAGCTTATTTTGAGTTCTGTAATAGGAAATAAAGTAGTGAGAGATAGTAGTTTGTCTTGCAAGGTACAAAAGATTCATTGTTCGTGTCTGCTTTTGCCCTAGCTGCATTGCTTTATGCCTTTTACTCTCTCTCGGTTCCCTTTGGTCTCCTTCCACCTGGTTGTTCAGGTTCTTCAATATTACCTTGCTCTAATTTTCCCGTCATTTAAGCTCAAATCCTTTTTGGGGAGCCCAGTGAGAATAGACACGTAAGTCATTGGTCTTGTCAAAGGATTTTGTAATTATAATGACAGCTCGCTGTACATAAATGAACTCTTTGGTCTTAAGTGTTCAATTAAAATAGTTACTGTGAGATCTTTAAAACTTGAAGTTCTTGATAAGTGATTATCATTGGTTGCACTGTACTATGTGAATCCTTTAAAATTAAAAATTATTATACTAATAATTAAGAGATACTTGACAGGTATTAAAAAGGTATTGTATAGTACTCTGTAAATCGTTGAAATAATAAAATATCTCAGTAAATTTTAAGTTATTTTACAGTTATATTAAAAAGGTATGGGGTTCAGTATTGGTTTGGTATGGTAAAAAATCTCTTCAGTATAAGAGAAAGCAGCTCCAGAACTGGATAAAATAAGGAACTTTCTAGAATTTCCTTTAAATCCACCAAAAACTTTATTTTAGATTAATTGTTGAATACATAAAAAAGGTTATACATTAACATGCAGAGTACACATCTCCGTGGATTGGTAAGGGAGGGGAAAACAGGAAATGGGCTAAGATATAACAAAGATAGAAAAGTGAAGGAAGAGAATGAAAAGTAAAGATAATTCAAAACTGCTTCTATAAACTCTCAAAGTCAACCCCTGTAGCTTTAAATCACCCTGAACATACAGTAAACCCCCTGTATTTGCGTTCTCATGGTTCGCGGACTCACGCATTTGTGGGTTTCTCCATGGAACATATCTAGCCATCATTCGCGGAAAATTCGCCCATTCGCGGTATTTTTCACTGAGAAATAGTCATTAATTACTGTATTTTCATATATTTTTCGTGAATAAATGCACTTTTTGTGATAAAACTATTAAAACACTCAGGTATAAGCATTTTTACAGGGTTTTTCTTGGTTTAAGCTATCAAAATGGGCAGTTCTAAGTGTTTTTAGATGGGTTTTAAGCATTCGCGGATTTGACCTATTCGCGGGGGGTGTTCACTCAGTGCCATCCATCCCTTAGCAGTTGATCCTCTAAGCTCATCCAAGGTATAGCTGTAAATCTGCACAATGTAATCTATCACCTTTAAATCTGCCCACTGTAATCTGCCACCTTAACTCTAATTACAGTCACCTAATCCACCAACACAACCTTAGCAGTAATTGTATTCACCCTAATCCCCCACCACAACTTTAGCTGTAATTCCAACCACCATAACCTCCTGCCTCTACCTTTGCTGCAGACCCACTCTACTTAATAACCCCATTAATTGAAAATCATCTTTACTCACAACTTAATGTTTTTATTGGAAATGAATGCATGACAGTTATTGAAACCTCAGTGTATGGGAATCAATCAGTCAGTCAATCTGATGCATTTACTGTTGGCTCTTGTGTCAGTCCATGTATGGAAGACCCAGACTGGGTTATTTTCAAACTTGTGGATTGTCTTAATGTGAAACAAAGGAATAACTTTTATGTCATTGAAGACTATTCATTATTCATATTAAAATTACTCTGCTGCTTAGTAATTATCATTGTAAAATGCTTTAATTGTGAAAGAAAGAGACTATTTTATATATATATATATATATATATATATATATATATATATATATATATATATATATATATATATATATATATATATCTATATATATATATCTATATATATATCTATCTATCCAACTTCCCGACCCAGCAGTGACCCAGTTGCTAGCATTTCATCCAAACTATTGCAAGTGAATAAGACAGAAGTAATCAACTCACATTCACTTGTGGAACACAAATAAATTTCTGACACACATTGGGATTGAAACCAGGTCTGTCAATTGAAAGGCAAGGACGCTACTAACTGAACCACACAAGTCATAAAAGCAGTTGGAACCTAAGGACCACTGAACCTAAGGCTTTTATATGGGTAGGCTTACTGCCTAGCATACCAGCAGATTTTACCCAATTTCCTGATCCAGCAGTGACCCAATTCATAGCATTCTATTCAGATTATCTCCTCTGAGTTAATCTGATAAAAGTAATCAACACTCAACCATTTGTGGAATAGAAATGAATTTCTGACTTACTTCGGGATAGAACTGAAGTCTTTCAATTGAAAGGCAAGGGTGCTACCAACTAAACCACACAAGTCAGAGAAGAAGTTGGAACTTAAGTACCACCGATGTGAGTCAGAAATTTATTTCTGTTCCACTCGTGATTATATTGATTACTTCTATCATATTCACTCAGATGGAATAATCTGCATGAAATGCAAGCAAGTAGGTTCCTGCTGGTTCGGGAAGCTGGGTAAAACTCACTGGTATGGTAGGCAGTAATCCTGCCCACGTAAAAGCCTTAGATACAATGGTACTTAGGTTCCAGTTTCTTTTATGACTTGTGTGGTTCAGTTGGTTGTGCACTTGCCTTTCATTAGAAAGACCTGGGTCTACCTGATGTGAATCAGAATTTTATTTTTTGGTTTATGTGACTATGCTGATTAATTCTGTTGTGTGTGTGTGTGTGTATATATATATATATATATATATATATATATATATATATATATATATAATATATATATATATATATATATATATAATATATATATATATATATATATATATATATATATATATATATATATATATATATATATATATATATATATATATATATATATATATATGATAAATTTTATCACACCATGATTTATATACAATCATGAAGCTACAAATGTCGCTAATATTAAATTCATACCTCGAGAGTATCTCCGATGGAGAATTATCATTGAAGGGGAATTTATATAAGTGATAAATGAATAAGTACCAACGGACTAAACCCTTGACATGGACCCATTCAGCGACTCCAGTGGGCGTTACCACTGGCGCCATGAAGTGAGTATAAATCATTACCGAAAGTGTGCTGTACTGTTTTTCCTTCCGTGAGCAGGAAATTGTACTTTACCGGTGTGCAATCCACTGGAGTCACTGAATGGGTCCATGTCAAGGGTTCGTGGTCCCGGTGGTACTTATTCATTTATCACATATAAATTCCCTTTCGTGATAATTCTCCATCGGAGATACTCTGGTAGCGTGAATTTAATATTGCTTATTACATTTGTAGCTTCATGATTTTATATAAATCACGGTGATAAAAATTTCATAATAAGAGCTGCGTGTTCCAAACGCATCAATGAACTATCATAGCATAGTGGGGTCATTGCGGGGCTAAGTACCATTTACTACGACGGAAAAAACAGTACAGCACACTCAGTAATGATTTATACCACTCTTGATGGCGTGGTAAGTCCACTGGAGTCGCTGAATGGGTCCATGTCAAGGGTTCGCGTCCCGTCGAATTGCTTATTCATTTATCACATATAAATTCCCCTTCGTGATAATTCTCCATCGGAGATGCTCTTTAGTAGCGTGAATTTGATATTGCGACATTTGTAGCTTCATGATTGTATATATATATATATATATATATATATATATATATATATATATATATATATATATATATATATATATATATATATATATATATATATATATATATATATATATATATATATATATATATGTATGTATATTATTTATTGTAAATTTTTTTCTATTCTTGGGAATAAAGGTAGCCATGCTCTTATTTTCTATAATGTTCTGGCAATACAGCCTTGATAATGGCAGTATTTCCCTGCTGTTCTCAGGGTAATGAGGAGGCAAAAACAGTAAACTGGAAATACCTCAAACTGGAAATACCTCGGAAGAAACCTTCAGATAACCAACCTCAAGAATATGTTACATAAGCTTGTTTCTGGCTTCTTGTAGTGTCTCGTCACTAAATTTAGCTTCAAAATATTGGTGATGAATTTGGAGTCATAGATATTAGTGCCTTTTATGTATATATATATATATATATATATATATATATATATATATATATATATATATATATATATATATATATATATATATATATATATATATATATTATATATATATATATATATATATATTTTTATAAATATTACTGCTGTTAGCCCTCGTAACATTTGATTGTAAATAATATCAGCCTGACCAAGACCGGAAAAGCCATTGTCCGCATTAGGCTGCGTCTTCAGTTCAAACTTTAACATCCGTTGGAGAAAGGAATAGGTAGCATTTAGGCATTTAACCCCATAGGAGAAATTTCCATATTCAACTTTAAGAATAGGTGGTCCTAAAGTCCTTTTTCCTTTCTACCTGTCTTCGTGGCGAATGTTTCAATAGAGCATAGACGCCTAAGGCATGACTGTAGGCCTGTTTTGACCCAGGCGGTCAGGGAACTATAGAGTAGAAAACCAGCCGTCTCGGCAGACGTCTGGAAGGTGGCCTTGTCCCCTTTCTTTTTCTATTATCCTATTAGTGAAGTGAAGAAGCAGTGCGAAGACCCCCTCGGGCGGTGTTGGTGCGCGCGTTAGATCCTAAGGTAAAAGTCGCTTTTGTTCAAAACTTCGCCCATTCTTTATCTTTTTCTGTATTTCGCATTTCTTTTGTTTCCCCTCCTTCATCCCCACTTACTGTATATGTGTTTACTAAGTCTAGATTAAACCTCATTATTATATTGTTAGCTTCAACCCCGTTATTCAGTAAAATACCTAGGATTTAGGGTAAGCAAAATCAGGTTAAATCTCGATGCTTTTGTATGCCTCGGCGTCGAATGTTTGGAAGAATTGATTGCGTTTAAATCAAATTCATCTCAAATATTCTTGTTAAGGTTAATAACCTTAACTGGCGACCTTTGGGGCTAATTAACGACTGTCTTTGAGGTTAACTTTTGGCTTCAAGTGGCAGGTTACGTGTAATCTTGGTTTGCAGGGCCGTAAAATTACGTAAAATTGAATAATACATGATCAACCAAGACCCTCACCACGCACATTGGCGACCTTGCCTAGAATCTAAAGTACATTTTAGAGAAAGAATCTGGAGAAAAGGAAATTAAAATTACATTAATTCCAAAAATAAAAGTCAGATATTGAATTCTATTTCATTCTTCCAAACAAGGAACCAGGCATAATAATAAGCAGTAAGAGAATAGTTATAATAACAAGTGTAGCGAGAATTAGCGTAGGTAGGCAAGGTGCCTGAGAGCAGAGCGAATCACAATTTGTGTCGTTTAGAACGGGCATTTTACGTGTTCGGACCGTGAGAGAAGTCGTTCAAGAAAGCGAATCCCTAAGGCGAGAAAAGCGGAGCCCATTTCATACACAAAGTAATTTAGAAATCGCGTCGGCAATTCATCATTATTGTTTGCATATAGCGGGAATCATTCAAAACCGTGTCAGTGAAGTAGCAAACGAACTGAAATATAATTTACAATAAAGGTACCATTCAACAACGTAAATTTACGCAGGCAGGCTAGCATTTCTTTTTTTCATTTTGTTTAATGTCCGGGTGAGAGTACGATAACAAAAGACAAAGTTGTTTGGTAATTTAGTTTTCCATCCAAGTAACGCAAACGCTATGCATGATTGGTATATTTAAAGTAAAATCTGGATACCTGCATTTGTTGCGTTGTTTTTGAATTTGGTTAAAAGGAAATACCCGCCCATCTTGGATTCCTCCATGCGTGTTCGAGTTGTTGTTTTGAAATTGTTCGAACTGTTTGTGAGAGAAACCACCATTTGATGTTGTCGCTACGCCCAAGGTTTTGAAATTTAGCCTAACTTGGGACTTTTCATATCTTAAGACCTTGTTATTGTCATCCGCTGTTGTGACCAGACTCTGCCGAGCCACTCTTGGGTCATTTTCTTTTTTTTCCTTTAGTAGAGCGAACCCACCTCCTAATATCTTAGCTAGGACGGACTTGCAAAGAAAAACCAAAAAGATAATTTAGGCAGGAAAGATAGGCCTTAGTTAGGAGTACCATAACAAGTTCCTATACAGATACCTGCTATAAAAATCATATAAAAGAGAATTTAAAATTTTACGATAAACTTTTTGTGACGTCGGCTCCCAGGAAAATTAAGATAATAAATATCCCTTAAGGAAGCCAAGACGACGCATCTATCTGATTTTATTAAGATCCATGCCATTGTGCATTTATAAGATCTTTGTTTTTACATGTTCTCAAACAGCAAAGAAATTAGCTGATTGAGAATTCTCTCTCTCTCTCTCTCTCTCTCTCTCTCTCTCTCTCTCTCTCTCTCTCTCTCTCTCTCTATCGTTAAGTAAGCATTCCCCTCTAAGTGTCGTGACCCTCTTCAAAAACGGCTGACACTAGGCTAATTAATTCAATACAATAAACCAAATAAAAGAAACACCTCTGTCCACAATAGATGAGGACAAGTTAAAGATGACACGATACAGTGATAAACTGTCGGTCACGAAGTGAGGCCTGCTATCAGACCGAAGCAAACAGTAGTTTTCACCCTCTGAAAAGAAGGGGCCAGCACTGGGGCGTTGGGACCAGCCACTCACGGGGATCTTTAAAGAAAAAAAAAACCCAGATTCACTTTATTCCACAGTGCCAATAATTTGCAGCACTGTCATCACTTGAATAGCACTTACTTTTCTCTCTCTCTCTCTCTCTCTCTCTCTCTCTCTCTCTCTCTCTCTCTCTCTCTCTCTTTCTCTCTCTCTCTCTTTTACCTTCCCTTTTTCTCTCATTCGATTGTTGCACTGCCCAGTTGGACTCCAGTAGAGGGTCCTAGGAACACATTGGCACCATAAGTGCCACTAAAAGAAAACAAAGGGAACACAGAAGAGAAAGTTCTTCTGGGACCTAACCTGCACCAGTGCCTAGGGATACTGGAGTGCCACCAGTGTGACCTGTACACAGCACACACCCAAACTACAGGCCACCTTTTTGAAAGGGTGCCACGTCATTGAAGAGACACTTCCTGCTGCCCAAATACGCCTGTCGACCGGTTAGACGCTCTTCCACACCAGAACCATGGCAGCAGAGCATTATAAAACTTTCCTGGGGCTGGGGGGCGGCAGGTCTCACCGATTTGGAACTTACCACCTGGGTTAAGGAGCAAGTGGACGACTTGCGGAGAAGGGAAGAAAGACTCAAGCAGAGGATGTATGGCCGAGAAAAGGCAATATGAAGAGGAAAGAGAAAGAAGGAGACAGCATGAGTTAGCCTGCAAGGAAACTGAGTTAGCCCTAAAGGAGAAGGGGAGCTCGAGCTTGAGAGAGCGAAAATGGAGAATGCCGAAGCTATGGCTAGCCATCAAGCCCAGTCCCACACCTGCTGCATCAAACGCTCCAATTTCGAGCATCAATTCCTAGTCCCCAAGTGGACTGAGGGACGAGCCAGAAGCATGGCTGGAGGAGATCGAGGCTCTTTTTCGATAACTACAGCACCATGGGAGAGCGGGAGAGTCTTAATACTAGCCAAGCATATGGAGGAAAAGCCAAGGCAGCGCTTAAGCTCACTGGAGAAGACCAGAGAGGCAACATGGCAGAAGTTCGTGAGGAGTCATTACAAAGGCCTACGAGATAACCCCAGAAAAAATGGAGATAACGGTTCGAGGTCTTGCCAAGGAAGTCGGCTGGTCTTGGACAGAATGGGCATGTCACAAAAACCCAGTCCGATGTAGCGCTGGTTCGACTCCTTGGCCTGCACGACGTTTGAGGATCTCTTCAATCGTACCATGCTAGAAGACCTTTTCCAATGTGTGCCAGGGCCCCTTGCAGTATATATCTTAACGATAAACAGCCCTCCACACTTATGGAAGCTTGTCGCATGGCTGATTCGTGGGAAACTTTCAATCAGTCGCATAGCACCTCTCAGAAGCGAATCATCCCTCGGCCTACCTCGAACTCCACTTTCGCCGAAAAATGGACTGCCTAGCAAGACCTCACAACTATTGCAAGAAGGGGGCCACGCTGAAGCTGAATGCGATACAAACTCGGCACTAATAAGCAGCCTAACCCTACCAGCCAGAACTCCGCTCCCGATTCATCCGCTCAGCCCCTCTCCTCCAACAGTTACTGCAGGCCACCGAGCCCATCCAAAAGGCCGTGCAGATCCTGTGGGGCTGCCAGCCACTACAATGCTGGATCTCCGGCCTGTCCACATGTCCCCACCACCAAATTTGTCAACCTAATCAGCACTTCATTCTCGCGGCTGGTCCGCACCGGATCCTTACCCCGAGACTGGAAACCCAGTACATCTCGGTGGCCCCTCTTCAGAGCACTAGCCTGCCCGTGACCCTTCCGGGTCACAGACACTGGCGCAACATTAGCCTGATCACTAGGGCCCAAGTGCCAGCGATTGCCATGGTTGACGAAGAAACCCGTGGGAAATGAAGTGGATAGAGGGCCACACCATTACCGTTCGGTCAACCCAGGTAATGACACCTTTGGGCACGATACCCCACCGCCTGGCGTGGTAGGTGGAATTCGCCCGAAGATGGTCTTCTTGTTGGGTCGGGGATCTTCTCTGCGGAACCCGTTACCAACGCCACTCCACGCCCAACCGTTACCTCCTCCACGGAGGCCCCAGTTGTAACTCCCAACAATGACCTCCCCCTTCCGCCCCACCAAAGTGGTCCGCGGAAGGCGCCCCCAACCTATTTTAGGCCTAGCCCTCTCCAATCGCGCGGCTGGCCACAAGAGTCCTCCTCCCCTCCAGATCCAGGAGGAGCAGTACCGCTGCAGGATGTGCAGCGGGCAGACCCCCACAAATTGGGTGGGAGGCTGCCCAAGCAAGCAACGCCCAGCGGACGCCCCAACAAAACTCTAGGAGAGGCTACGATCTCCCTGCTGGGGCGGGGATCTCTGCCGCAGCCAAACCCAGAGTCGTCCGAGAGGTGTGCACCTCGGACCCCTTGTCAGGCATGCCTGACCTCAACTCTGCCAGTGCCACTTTGCAGTAGCACTGAGCAGTGCCAGACTCCATCCGCCCACGGACGTTGGGCTACCAGTGAAAAAGGCCCCATGCGGGTCTAAATCATGAGGTAATCCTCCTCCGGAGATTTAGGATTCCCCCCATGCAGCTGATCATTAGGCACTGGAGAGCCTCCAGCACCGAACCTTCTTCTTTCAGGAATTTGACTCCAGGATGAACCCCTGGAGGGTCGAATGCAC
>NC_089756.1:26235517-26243017 GCF_040412425.1 Macrobrachium rosenbergii | reverse complement strand
CTAGCTCACTGCGAGGTTTTCTTCCTGTTACACCTTTCAGACCTTTTACTCTGAACTTCCTTTTCAGGGATATGACCTCATAGGTCCCATTCAGGGATATGACCTCATAGGTCCCAGCGCTTGGCCTTTGGCTTAAATTTTATATTCCATTCCATCTCAAGTCAGAAGTGTCCCAGCGCACGTAAAACAGAAGATTGAAGCTTCGGCACCAATGCTGACACTTCTGCAGATAAAGGAAGTCTCACGGGTGATACCAAGTTCCCTAATCGTCCTTATCGTCAAGTACTATTTTCCAGTGAGCAGTCAATCGTCGAGAGGGAGAATAATGATACGAATTCGCTAAAGTCAAGACATTGTTTTCCTAGAATTCAGTCTTTCCTTACTGACTAAGCAGTACGTCATGTTTTCCTAGAATTCAGTCTTTCCTTACTGACCAAGCAGTACGTCACTCTAGGAAAAAAAGTGAAGAGTTTATGATCAGATGAGGAAAATATCGAACGAAAGAATGTAGACATGCGCATTTGAAGAGAAATATGGCTCGAGGAAAAGTGGCTAGGGTGTAGCATCCTGTTACACCTATCAGACCTTCTCACTGTCAATTTTCGCTTCAGCGCTGAATGGCCACATAGGCCCCAGCGCTTGGCCTAAATCATACATTCATTCATTTGCATTTTTGTCAGTATATGATAAAATGTTATAACATTATGCCTCCTTTGATCTTTTGCTTTTGATTATTTAAAAATGTCTGGCTCTTATCTTTTCGTGTATGTATACATACATCTCATGAGAGAGAGAGAGAGAGAGAGAGAGAGAGAGAGAGAGAGAGAGAGAGAGAGAGAGAGAGAGAAATGCCTGGTAAATCAGTGATAAGCATTATCATTCGGGCACCTTGAAAGCGACGGCAGCTCATACTACAATGTTGATGAGCCTCTCAATGGAAAACGTTATATCACCTGTGGCAGGTTTCGGAGCACCGGTATGCATTCTTTGCCGACAGTGGCCGGTCCTCACGCGGTTTTGTGTTTGGTTTCTACCCTTCTGGCCGCGGGACATGACGGACAGGCAGTGGAAGGAAGATGTTCAAAAGGGCGTCTTATGGAATGTGCATCGTCACTGATGCTGTAATGCACGAAACTAACAGACTAAAATGTACGGCAACGGCGCCTGGTACAAGTAGTACCGAGATCATGCGAAGACAGTACCATTGTATAGGTGGTGTTGCCATAGTTTTACTGACATATTGCGCCTGCTCTCTCTCTCTCTCTTCTTTCTCTCTCTCTCTCTCTCTCTCTCTCTCTCTCTCTGTATATATATATATAAATATATATATATATATATATATATATATATATATATATATATATATATATATATATATATATATATATATATATCTGTGTGTGTGTGTGTTTAGTAGGGGGTACACTTATGCAGGAACAAGTTGCACTCCCCTTATCGTGCTTCGATGTCAGCTATCTCGGTAATTTAGAGTGTTTTAAAAACTTGGTTTTTGAATAAAATATATTTTTCCCCTTGTACATATATTCAGTGTCTTGCAAGTGTATAAATTCTTCCACCTGTTACCTTGGGCAAGGTGACGGCTGAGACTTCAATTTAGGCACGTGACCTGGACTTAGAATTCTCACTTAGTCTTTGGGCACTCTAAAATTCTATAAGTTCGCTAATCAGTCTCAGGGCCTGGTAGTGGTTATCGTCACGTGTCGTCACTCCGCAAAACACACAGACACTCGACACACACTCTTCCGGTGCCCGACTTCTCTTTCAAAGGTTCCCATATGTAACGGTCTCTGTGGGCGTACGAATCTTGGCCACCTATAGTTTAATTTTCCAAGTTTCAGTTCTATTAATCCCCGTAGGGGGCTAGTGCCGTCAGTGCACCTCATGCGGTGCACTGCAGGCATTGCTAAGGGTGTTTGCAGCGTCCCTTCGGCCCCTAGCCGCAACTTCTTTCATTCCTTTTACTGTACCTCCGTTCATATTCTCTTTCTTCCATCTCACCGTCCACCCTCTCCTAACAGTTGATTCATAGTGCAACTGCTCTGAGGTTTTCCTCCTGTCACGCCTTTCAAACCTTTTCACTGTCAATTTCGGTTTCAGCGCTGAATGACCTTGGTTGCCCCAGTGCTTGGCATGTATGCCAAAAACCTGTAAATCAATCAACCAGCAAATTCCTTTCCACTAATGTTCGCGTTCACTTTCTCTTTACCGTTAGATCGGTGGTTCGTTGCAAATTTAAATTTTGCCAAGGTGTCGGCATGCAAACCATCTGCCCCGGGAAGCCTCTCTCAGTCGCTCCTGTTTCGATTAACTTCTGACCTCTGTTAATTGATTCGCTAAGAGCGCTGATCACATTTTTTTTTTTTTTACTTACGAGATACACAACATTATTTTCTATGGGCGCCAGATAGTCGGATCTGGCACCTGTGATTGCTCAATTCGTTATCGTCCTTTTTCTGTTTTCTCTCTGTTGACTTCAGTTATGCCCTTTGTGTTTGGACATATGTGTGTGTATATATATATATATATATTATATTATATTATATATATATATATATACATACATAACATATTATATATATATATATATATATATATATATATATATATATATATATATATATATATATATATATATATATATATCTTATACAACAACACACACATACATATGTGCGTATGTATAAATATATATTATACACTTATGTATGTATATATGTGTATATATATGTATAGGAGATCAGCACCTGCCCTGTGAGCCTGCAGAGACTCAGGAGGACTTTAACTTTTTTATGTATATATAGCCTGGTTATTGACATTTTTATTTGTTATTAATCAGTTGTTCTCTTGTATTTTTAATGTTGGACCATTCTATTCTGCCAAGGATTCATTTTGCAGTTCAATGGCCTTTGAGATTTTTCCAGTAGAAAAATAATAATGGTGTACTGTCGTCTATCACTCGGGTGGCTTACTCCTGAGGCCCAACTTAGTCGACATTATTCAAGGACTGTTATTTCATATTTTGAAGTTTGTGTCGAAATATGTAGTTAAAATTTGATGCAATTAAAATAAGTACCTCCATCTGTGGTTTTGAATAGGTGTTTTGTATTGCATTTTTCTCTGTGTCCGCGTTTACACATCCACAATGTGTGTCAGATAGTGATGGTGGATTTTCGTTAAATTTTTTGGATGGGGGGTCCCACGGGTCAAGGACGAGTGATTGGATTCTTAGCTGGATGAGGTCGTAGACGCGGACATTTGCATTCTTTAAAAGGAGAAGGACAGACAGCTTTTGGGTGAGGATAACGAGTTTTGACGAAGCCCCACACTTGGCTTCATGCCAACTCCCTTAAGAGAACTCCTGATCGTTTTCTGGTTACCTCTTAAAATCTAATGGGTCCATTCTCGATTCACAGTCCGCTATTCCACAAGTAATTGAAATTTATCGGGATATCTTGTGCACATACTGTACAATAGCTATAGTAGACGCGTTTGATTTAGTGATTTCTGTAGACTGAAATTAACGTCAGT
Source organism: Macrobrachium rosenbergii (assembly GCF_040412425.1). Taxonomy (NCBI): domain Eukaryota; kingdom Metazoa; phylum Arthropoda; class Malacostraca; order Decapoda; family Palaemonidae; genus Macrobrachium; species Macrobrachium rosenbergii. The sequence continues at coordinate 26,239,468 of NC_089756.1, read as the reverse complement.
TGTCAGCGACGCTGGATGTGCATGCACAAACATTACACATACATATACATGTACCTGTATGTATGAACAAACCGCAAACTCAGAAAAAAAAAATCGTTCCTCCTTTCACATTGTCTTCTTCTCGGATGAAGTAGGAAAATTTTCTTCCCACCCTGACTACCTCGTTCCCCCAATAAAGGACAAACCGGTGAGTTTCTAGCTACAAGGTTGAGCACGCTTTCAGTTTTGTTGTTGTAATGGATGATGTGGCCCAGGGAAAACCTCAGGTGCAAGGTTACAACTTCGTTTATGACTTGTGTGGGTCACTTGGCAGCGCCCGTGCCTTTCATTTGAGAGATCTGGGTTCGATCCCGATGTGAGTCAGAAATGTGTATACATAAATCAAGTGGTCCATGTGATTATAATCATTACATTATATTATATATATATATATATATATATATATATATATATATATATATATATATTATATATATACACTATATCTATATATATATATATATATATATATTATATATATATATATATATATATATATATATATATATATATATATATATATATATATATATTATTAGTGTGTGTGTAATGTTGTAATTCCTTTAACCAGTCCTTACATTTCGTCTATATGAATATTATTACAAGATAAGCTGCAACCCTTGTAGCAGAATACTATAAGTGTATGGTGCAGAATAGGAAATTGAGAAGTATTCTGTACTGTGTTACGAAAGAGAAGTGTTTTTCATTATCTTACGAGATGAGACCCTTTTGTGAGTGCAAGAGACTGTTGAGGAGGTCAGCCAAATGCCTTTGTCTAGCTCAGGCCAAGAAAAAGCAACGGGAAAGAAGTAAGATTAAACTGACCTCAGGTGACACCGTCCTATGCTTCGGAAGTAATGGCCGAACGGATATTGGGTCAGATGTGTATGTTTCGTGCATTTATGGTTATTATTATCATCATTTAAAAGTACAAAAGCGGAAAAGAACAGAGTGAAGACAATCGCTGATAGTTAACAAACAGAAGCGTCCTGAGGCTGGCTGGAACCCGCCTCTTACCACCAAAAGCTTCTAGTGCCCCCTTGGAAGTTTAACTCTCCTCACCCAAACCCCAGTAGGGAGGGTAATGCCGTCAGTGCACCTCATGCGGTGCACTGTAGGCATTACTTAAGGTTCTTTGCAGCGTGCCTTCGGCCCCTAGCTGTAATCCCTTTCGCTCCTTTTACTGTACCTCCGTTCATATTCTTTTTCTTCCATCTCATGTCCACCCTCTCCTAACAGTTGTTTCATCGTGCAACTGCGAGGTTTTCCTCCTGTTACGCCTTTCAAACCTTTTACTGTCAATTTCCGTTTCAGCGCTGAATGACCTCATAGGTCCCAGTGCTTAACCTTTGGCCTAAATTCTGTATTCAATTCAGTTCTCACCCAGAACTTAACCACCTGTCGCCACGCACAAAGGAATCATTAGATAAAATGATCAAAATACAGTATATGGAAATGGTATGATGAAGGATTTCTGTTTCATAAGCCTGAAGCATTTGGAACAAGGTAAGGTAGTCCATCGTCCAGAGGGTCCCTTCGTTCCAAAACTTACATTCCAGTCTCCCCCGTAGGGGGTTAGTGCTGTGAGTCCACCTCACGCGGTGCACTCTGGGCATTACTTAGGGTTCTTTGTAGCGTTCCTCCGGCCTAGTTACAGCACCTTTCATTCCTCTCGCTATATCTCCGTTCATATTATTTTTCTTCCATCTTACTTTCCACCCTCTCCTAACAGTTGTTTTATAGTGCAGCTGCGAGGTTTTCCTCCCGCTACACCTTTCAAACGATTTTACTCTGAATGACCTCGTAAGTCCCATAATTTCACTCACAGCGCTGAATGACCTCATAGGTCCCAGCGCTTGGCTTCTGGTCTAAATTTGACACCCTTCTTCATGCACATTCCTGTCTCTCCCAAAACCTAATCATTTGTTGCCAGTCACGAAGAAAAAATTTCCGTCAGAATCAGTACAATCTTTTGCGGAAATCTCACTAACAAACGAAGGAAGGAGGTAAGGAGATGCAAACTGAACCAAAATCGTAACTTCACTTCCTTAGCGGAGGTAATGAGGACAAGTCAAGAAACTGCGTGAAATTGCGAGGACAGAAATGCGAGTCTCGAAGAACCAAGGCACTGGTGGACGGTGCTTTCAAGTGGTATGACGACGACGACGACTAAACAGAGCAACCGGAAACCATTCTTGTGAGTAACCGCGTAATTTAAGGCGCAGAGAGGCACGGTCATTCTGGGAAAGGGTAAAATTATAATAAATCTATGTGAAATTAAGCATGTTATTACAATGAAAGTAGATGGTGGGTACATCTAGACTGCAGTGGTTCCCAACGGTTTTTTTGGGCATGCCCCACCGAATCTCCTCTAAAAGACCATTAACTTGGTTTAAACATTCTGGACTTGCCCCCCTTAAAAATCAAATTACCCCCCTGGTACGCCCCACCGTGGGAACGACTGATCTAGAGTAAACAGTATTTATTTTTGTATTTTTTTTTTTTGTTACAATATTTTTATGAGCATGGACCAGCAGTCTCATCCCATGAATCATAATATACGGTAGTTTAGAGTTAGTGGAAGTGGGTCACAGTAAGACCTGAGAGGCATACTGAGTGAGCGAACATGATAATACAGCATTCTTTGTTTCTCAGTTAAAAGTAAAGCAAATTTTGGCGTTTTGTTGACAGATTTTCATGTGTGTGTCATTTTGTGTATTTATTGTGAATGTTGTGTGAATGATTCACGTATTGTCTCATACCGGAAGCCTAATTATTTTCTTTCGCAGAACAACGTGCATAATAAATTGCAGAATGAGTAACTTGAATATTGTGTGGAAGAATTGCGCAACCGTCTTTTGTCCAAGATTCCCGTGACTGTAACAAAGAAGCGGCTACTGTCGCTGCTTTGGACCTTGGTCGCTGTCGCTTGGGTTGTGGCTTAACATTTTATCAGATGCTCGGTGACAGTATTCACGAATACTGTCATGTCAAAATTCTTGAGGCGTGATAACAGTATCAGGGGATACTGTCATGCTAAGATTTATTCGATGATAATGGCAAGAAAGGAATGCTGTCGTGTGTCAGTGTATATTTGATAATTTTATAGTTTGCTTTTAGCGGTAGGCAAGAATGTTTTGAATCCCAGATTTGTTTAATGCTTTGTGACTCCCCCCCACCCCGTGATAGTGCCGTCAGTGCACAGTGAGGTGCACTGTAGGCATTACTTAAGGGTCTTTGCAGCGTCCCTTCGGCCCCTAGCTGCAACCGCTTTCATTCCTTCTACTCTACCTCCGTTCCTATTTTCTTTCTTCCATCTTACTTTCCTTAACCCTCTCCTAACAATTGTTTGATAGTGCAACTGCTTTGAGGTTTTCCTCCTGTTATACCTTTCAGACCTTTTTCCTCTCAATTTCCCCGTCAGCGCTGAATGACCCCATAAGTCCCAGCGCTTGGCCTTTGCCTAAATTCTATATTCGAATGCTCTGTGACATCAGAATTTATCGGTAAATTCACATAAATACATACATATGTATGGATGTAAGTATGTAGATATTTCGTATTTCATGCAATTTGTGTGTATGTCTTTAAATTTGAATGTTCTAGTAACATGTTCTTTCACTTTTGAAGGTGATATTAAGATATTCCTGTAATAATTTTTTATGGAATAGAAAATTCTGTTTCCAAGCCTCCAGTGCCTATGTTTACTTATTTTTTACGAAATGACAGAAATTGTAGACGTTTCCAAGTTTCAGGCCTTATGTTTGAACATTTTCCTGGGAAATTAAGAGGACAGTCTAGTTTCATTTATACTGTTTTCCTATGAAATTGACATTCTAAACCTAAGGTTTCAGTTTTATTCAGAATTTTTTCTTATGGAGCAGGTAAATGATAAAAGAAAATCCTGGATTC
>NC_089756.1:26195517-26228017 GCF_040412425.1 Macrobrachium rosenbergii | reverse complement strand
TAATTATCCCAGTCTGAGGTTCTCTCTCTCTCTCTCTCTCTCTCTCTCTCTCTCTCTCTCTCTCTCTCTCTCTCTCTGTAGTTCCTCGTTGGATGAGTCGGTAGAGTTCTTGGCTAGCACTCTGCTAGTCCCGAGCTCGAGTCTCGGGCCGGCCGATGAAGAATTAGAGGAATTTATTTGTGGTGATAGAAATTCATGTCTCGGTACAATGTGGTTGGGATTCCACAATAAGCTGTAGGGCTGCAAAATGGCATGTTGATCATCCACCCTCCAGTCATCAACGTACCAAATTGCAGCCCTGTAGCCTCAGTAGTTTTTATTTTATTTAAGGTTAAAGTTAGCCAAAGTCGTGCTTCTGGCAACGATATATGAAAGCCACCACCGGGCCGTGGTTAAAGTTTCATGGGCCGCGGCTCATACAACATTATCACGAGACCGCCGAAAGATAGATCTGTTTTCGGTGGCCTTGATTATACGCTGTAGCGGCTGTACGGAAAACCCGCCGGCGCCGAAGGAACTTCTGCGCATTTTTTACTTGTCAGTTTCACCTGTTTCTTTTATTCCACTCCCCCCCCTTTTTTTTTTATTCTGATCCTTCTGTGAAGCTTGTTTTTTCAACCTTTTCATCTTTTCCTTGACCTGCACAGTCATGCAAGTTCCAGTTTCTCAGAAACGTTCTTCACTCGCCTTGAACTCTCCCCTTTCCAGGCTCTTCTCCTCTGTGACACCTCTTGAATGTCGTGACGGCCGAAATCTTCACCTTGAAACAGGTCCTGCGAACTTGTCACATCGAATGCATTTGCCAAAAACGTCCACGGCTATCAGAAGTATGCAGGGACTCGTTGCCGATACCTTTCGGAACCCCCACGCCTGTGCCACTCCTATATCGAACCACCCCTCACTCCTTATCGGGCCTTGGAGCGATTGATGGAACTTCATGGAAGGTTCACACTCGTGTGTCTCCTTATATCAGCGTGGGTAACTGGGAAATTTTATTCATATAATTTGTGTATGTATATATATATATATATATATATATATATATATATATATATATATATATATATATATATATATATATATATATATATGTATATATATATATATATATACAAATTATGTGAGTGTTTCTCAGTTACACACACACACACACACACATATGGCCCTTTGTTGGCCGAGTTGGTTGAGCTTCAGACCGTCATTCGATGGGCCGGAGTTCAAATCCCCGCCGCCGGCTGATGAAGAGTTAAATTTATTTCTGGTGATAGAAATTCATTTTCTCGCTATAATGTCAGTTCGGATTCCACAATAAGCTGTAGGTCCCGTTGCTAAGTAACCAATTGGTTCTTAGCCACGTAAAATAAGTCTAATCCTTCGGGCCAGCCCTAGGAGAGCTGTTAATCAGCTCAGTGGTCTGGTAAAACTAAAAGCTATACTTACTTACACACACATATATATATATATATATATATATATATATATATATATATATATATACACATATATACACACACACATATACCACTGGTTTCGACTTTATTTCCAAGCCACCAGTCCTTCGTCAGTGGCTTGGAAATAAAAGTCGAAACTCAATCAGACCCACACCCCGTCTCTTATTTTTCCCTGTGGTAATGTGTGATAAATGAATCACGTACAAGTGATTTTAATCATATATATATATATGTGTATATATATATATATATATATATATATATATATATATATATCTATATAATATATGTGTGTGTATATATATATTAACTTTTTATCACATACACAATTGTACAGTGCATTAGTAGGATTAATAGCAGGACCTCATTCAAAATGGATGGTGTCTAGTGGAGATATTTATTCAGAAAAAGTTACAAGCTTTCTTGGACAAACAGTCCTCATTATCAAGGATGTGCCCTAGAAAGTTTGTAACTTTTTCCGAATAAATATCTCCACTAGATACCATCCGGTTTGAATGAGGTCCTGTTAGTAATATGTACGTATATATATATATATATATATATATATATATATATATATATATATATATATATATATATATATATATGTATATATATATGTATATATATGTATATATATAATATATATATATATATATATATTTATATATATATATAGTATATATATATATATATATATATATATATATATATATATATATATATATATTTGCACAGGATGTTCATTGTAGATTCAGCAGTTAAAGGATGAGTATGGTATGGGAAATTGGATTGTCAGTGGAAAAAAAAATTGGCAAATTCCAATGGATAAAGTGAAGGCAGTCGAAATATCTTTTGGTATTATGTATTCACTGTCTTACTCTGTTGGACAGCTTCCTAGTTATTATTATTATTATTATTATTATTATTATTATTATTATTATTATTATTATTATTATTATTATTAGATTAATTGGAGAAAAAGACGCATTAAATGAAATTTCCGTTTCTTTCTTCGTGCTGGTTATGTAGTACATAACAAGAAGAAAATAGAAACAGAAATTTCTCGTAATGTGTCTTTGAAACCCGTTGTCAACTGGAATTTGAAATATTATGTGTGTGTTATTATTATTATTATTATTATTATTATTATTATTATATTTTTTTTTACCTTTAACCTTTGTTTTGTATGCCGAGCGAAGTTGTGTGAAGACCTTAAGCATGCTCTTAAAGGCACCCCTTGACTAAGATGCATTCAAATGTTAGACAAGTGGGCTCATTGGTTGGTTGTCGGCTTTTTGTTTGTTAAACGAGTGATTGTATTCGTAAGTCGAACATCCGTAGGATAAAAAAAAAAAAATCTGCTGGTTCAAAACAGTCGTGCCTTGTTTGCCAAGTCTTTGGAACGTATCCAAATGAAGCACAGAGCACCTCGGTTCCTTTCCTTGTTCACGCATGGCGAAGAATGATTTGCCTAATCACCTAGCAGAATTTTAATTTTACCTTCAGCAACATTCAGCTGTAGGAACGCATAGGACTTAGCGAAGGATGACCGTGAGAAATGACAACGACCTTAAAAGGAAGGTTGCCCAAGGTTTAGTAGAAGCATTTAGCATAGTAAATACACAAAACGTAGCAGTAGGTCTGCAGGTTGACACAGCTGAAGTATGCAAGTTTTGGCAGAAGCGTGCAACAGACTAACTGAAGACTGGTTCATGACTTAGCTGTAGCATTGCTCAAGACTTAGCAGAAGAATTGCTCAAGACTTAGCAGAATAATAATTCAAGACTTGGCAGTAGAATTGCTCAAGACATGTGGACAATGTGGAAATGCAAGAGGCATAACAGAAGTACTTAGGACTAATCAGATGATTTCCTCAAAACATGCTGATAAAGTAGCTTTATAAAAGCTCTCCCTAGACATGTCGAGGAATTAATTAAAACAAATTTTTCAAAAAATGCTGAAGAATTAGCGAAAAGAATGTCTCATTCGTGATGAGGAATTAGTTCAAATTGAGCAGAAAGTGCTAGAAACTGTGATGCTGAATTGAACTGAGCTTAAGAAAGACATTTTCAAGATTTCAAAGCAAAATTACTCAAGACAGCAAAGATTTGACATAAGAGTGTCCAAGACAGCAGTAAAATTGCTGAAGACTTAGCAAAGGACCTAGAGCAATGACTTGAAATTAGCAGTAGGATTTAGGAGATTCATATGAATGATTATATAAGGTTTAGCAGAACTGATTCACCTTTCAGTAGAATTTTTGAAGCCTCATCTCGAAGCCTTATTCCAAGTAAATAATTAAGAACCAGCAAAAAGCAAAAATGAAAAAAACTATGGAAGGTAGTTATTGGTCTGCCCCACATTTTTCCTCAAATTTGTTCTTCAGTTGAACGATACCTAACCAAAATTCTTCCTCAAACCTACCTTTTCCCCTCTGTCCCCTTATCTCCCAGAGAAGCACCATGCAATCTTGGTATCCTGTCTTATCCACCATTATCTGGAGAGCTCTCCGCGGAGAAGGCACCTTGACATACACTTATACCTCATCTACTCATCCCCTACCACCCACAGAACCACCTGGTACTGGAAGAATTCTTTGGCTCAGGTTGACTTGGTTCATAGGCAGGAAGCTCTGGGTTCGATCCTCGAGAGAGGAAAGAACAGTCTGGATGTATTTACCGAAACCCAAGTAGAAACATTCCGGGAACGTATCAGTGGGTAAAGAGATTTAACACTCGATCATGAACTTTTGATGGCGTCTCCCCTGTGTCGGAGTCCACGTTACAGAGATTGTTTCAAAAGAGAAACTGATTATGTTCATCCAGCTTTCAGAACGACTGCTTGATGCCAGGCCAACCAAGGACGTAGAATCGTTTGCGTATGACCGCTGAATGTATCGTATAATTATGACTCATTAGGGACTGAAATGGTACACGAAGTGAAGAAGGGAGAAGCAATTTCCTCCTTTGAAGACGGGAATATGCCAGTCATAAGTAAAGAGAGGTCCGTGAGAGGTTTTATGTTGCAACCACACACTCAGTTTTCCTTGTTACGAGAGAGAGAGAGAGAGAGAGAGAGAGAGAGAGAGAGAGAGTTAATGGGTTTTGAAGATGAACGAACAGGGCTAAGAGTATAACAGATAGTGCACTTTAGGAAGGTCAGATTGGAGACAGAGTTTACATAAGGTTTTGTGAATTAAGGTGTTGCGATGCTAATATTCAAGAGTGTGTAGACCAACAGAGAGATAGATAGATATTTAGATATTTATGAATCAAAGATGAAAATTTATGTATATTTGGCCTTTTGGCTACAGCTTGGATTTATGCAGAAACATAATTTTTGCTCATTTTTTTTTCATCCTTGTTACTAAAGATTTTCATTGGCATGATTAATCCCCTGTCGGAATTTTTCTGTTATATTTTTGAACGGGCATCAAAATGTGCGGATAAATCAGCAGTCAGTATAAATCATACAACAGCGTTACGCGTCAGAAAAGGCTCCATTTTGGATCCACTTTCTCTCGGGTGCATCGCTATTTCAGCCGGTGTTTCGTTGAATTGAAAGAGGGAGAATTCTTGTCTCGTGCCGCCTCGTATCACATACCTGCTACCTTATCTTACTTTGTTATCCTACAATGATCAGTGACTGTTTCATTCTCCTGTCAAGTCTTAAGACTTTCCTTCCCCGTTCTGTGTCCCTTTGTTCCCGAGATCTTCGCATCCGAGAACCTGGGGTGTCTTTTCCTCGGCGGTTGATTCCTGTTCCTCTGTTGGCATTTACTTCATCCCTCCTTTTGGCTGTTTCATTAAAAAACAAGTGAAAAATGCGCAGAAGTTTCTTCTGCTTTTGATCGGGATTTCTGTACGGCGTGTAATGCTGTATGACTTTTCAGCCACGATCCATGAAACTCTTGCAGCGGTCCGGAAACTTTCAGCCACGGTCCCAAGACTCTTAGCCACGGTCCATAGAAACTCTCAAGCACGATCCGTGCTCACCATAGCCGCTGCCGCGAAACTCAGCAACGGTTCGATGGTGGCCTGTGTTGTTGCTACCTATGGCGGTGCCAGAAGTACAATTATGGCTAACTTTAACCTTAAATCAAGTAAAAACTACTGAGGCTAGAGGGCTGCAATTTGGTATGTTTGATTATTGGAGGGTGGATGATCAGCATACCAATTTGCAGCCCTCTAACCTCAGTAGGTTTTAAGATCTGAAGGCAGACAGAAAAAGTGCGGACGGCCAGACAAAGAGCCACCTCAGTAGTTTTCTTTTACAGAAAACCAATAAGTTGACTCGAATAACTGTTGAGGCGACTGCTCAACTCATAGAATCGTCACTTGGGCAAGCCTCGTGGAATATCGTGATTAGATAAGAACACAAAGGAAACGCTGACATTATCTTCGTTTATCTCTATTACACGGCCGGATACTGCTGATAGTCAGGTGATGGATAGACATTTGTCGAAATGCACATTCCACCAGAAGACATTTGGCCGAATGGACATTGGGTTAGCGGACAACTCGCCAAGAAACGTTTTGTCGTGCGGACGTTTAATTGAATAGACCCGTGCAGGAATTTCACCGAGCTGACATTTCACCAAACAAAATTTTTCCGACCCGGGAAGGAAAGCCGCATGGCGTAATGTTGACAGTTCCTGTCCACGTGCAAACATCCAGCAACTCCGCTGGTTTGTAATGGGGTGCTCTGTCATCTGCTGTTGGCAGCAGCTAGTTTGTAATGGGGGTGCTCTGTCATCTCAAGTTGGCAACTGCGCAACCAACTGCTTCTATCTGCCCGGGACAGTTGCATTTTCATATCCTACTTCGTGCATTCTCCCGCTCACATACTTTTCTTTTTTGGCTCTTTGTGACCCAGTGCTGATCTCGCCTGACTTCTATAACCTTCTGCAAGCTTTTTGAGCATTTTTTTTTTTTATCAAGTATGAATTTACTAGACATAGTACCGTGTCCCTGACGGAAGTTCACTGGAGCTTATGTGGCTAGAGCATGTATACTGTACAACATTTATTTCTCTGGTCATACCATCGAAGTACTGACTCAACTCAGTGTTGCCCAAGAACATCACCGCATACAGAACACAGGGGGAAAACCCAGGGAGATGGCTGACTTGTTTCAGAAAGTGAGGTGGGGCGGGGCGGGCATTGGAGATGTTAGGGATGTTGGACCGGTAGAGCGGTAGAGCAAGTCATTAAGAGCATCGGGAGGCGGTGCACAACTTGTTCCAACCATAATCCCTAGGGCCAAGGTAGAGCACAGGGTAAAGAAGGGGACAAGAGGGAGAATGCAAAATCATGGGAGAAATGACGGAGGATGAGCAATTTTGATTAAGGGAAATGTGAGGAAGAAGAGGATAGAGAAACCAGAGATTTCGACAGCATCAGTTAAAAGGCAGCTGAGACGATAAAGAAGAAACAGGGTAAGATGCAAATATCGTCAAGGAAAAGGGAGGGAAGAAGGCGAAGAAGAAATAGGGTAAGATGCAAAATCATTTGGGGAAAACACAAAATGTAAAGAGGACGCGGAATAGGAGGCAAAATATCCATGGAAAATGCAATTAAAGCGGATGAAGAAGAAACTGGGATGAAATGCAAAATCGTCATGGAAAAGACAGAAAGGAAGTAGAGAAGGAACAGGTAAGGAGCAAACGGAGATGCAAAATCGTCTGGACGAATGCAGATGAAAAGGGAGTAAAGAAGAAACGAGATAAGATGCAAAACTTCATTATACTTTGTGGTCATGCGTCCAATACTTACGGTTATCGTATTTTGGCGGGAAATACGTATGGTCTCTGTGCCGTGGCCTTAAGTACGTAATTTTAAAGCATCTGATATTTAAGTATACCCATTGTTGATGCGTCGTTCCAGTGGGTCACTGTGACGTCAGAGGCGGCGGAATGAATGACAAACGAGTCCTTGAGTCATGAAATGAATGACTGCTTGCATGAACACTCGCAATTGCTCTTGGGAGATCCGGTGACTCGTTCTTTGATGGTGGGTTCCGTTGACGTCACCGGGCATCTGACACCCCCTCCCCGCCGCCCGTCTTCCCGCCACTGACCTTTTTGGTCGCAGGAAGGTTGATGGAGATGGCTAAGTTTGTGGAAACCAGTCTGGCTGCAGAAAGCTGGGCTGAAGATTTTGTCTCTGCTGTATTTTTATGATCGGAAAACAAGCACAGTCAAAAGGTTACGAAGACTGATCCCGTGTTAAATATTTTGATTATTTATTTCTCGTGTCAGAAAATAACGGTAATCATGTATAAGTGAAGACAAATATAACCCACAATTACATAAAAGCAAAGGAGAGTATGGTCTGCAATTATGAACGCTTACAGAAAACCGTTACCCCAAACGTGTTAGTAATCAGTCCTAAGTTGCATATTTTCTTTCTCTCCATTGTGTTGCTCAACGTTCTTGCATTGCTGGCTCTGATTTCGTGAGTTCCCTTGGCGGGGTGCGAGATGGCGTGACGACATCCTTATCCGTGTTCTTGAGACTCTTTGTTGTGTTTTCTCGTTTTTTTTTTGTGAGCTTTTCTTTATTTCAAGGTTTGGTGTCTTCTCTAGGAAACTAGGAAAATCAAGCCGTCAGAAAAATGACAAAGCGTTACGTCAAAAAGGGGATGTACGCTTAATCAAAAGCAGTTACAGTAAAAATGCAACCGCGTCTTTTACTTGTGTGCCCATTAGGCGAGGATTGTGACTCAGTGGTCTGGTTAAACTGAGATATACTTAATTATTTGTGACGTCACCAGAGAAAATTAAAGAAGGACCAGCAAAAAAAAAAGAAGAAGAAGAAATAAAATGCAAGACAGTACAAAGCGGAAATGCATGTTTCTGATTTGAGTGCATTTGTACCTTTAAGGTTGTGAGTCACTGTTAGGCAAAAGAAGAAAGGTAAAAAGACAAGGCGGTAAAAGAGGGTAAAGTTGGAGCGAAGGACAAACTTTTAATTTTTGTCCAAGGTTAGGACTTCATTTTAGGAAAAGTATGCCGTCAAATTATAATTCAGGCTAGAGCATTTTAGGAAAAGCATGCAGTCAATTTGTAATTCAGGCTAGAGCATTCTAGGAAAAGTACGCCGTCAAATTATAATTAAGAGGCTAGAGCATTCTAGGAAAAGTACGCCGTCAAATTATAATTAAGAGGCTAGAGCATTCTAGGAAAAGTACGCCGTCAAATTATAATTAAGAGGCTAGAGCATTCTAGGAAAAGTACGCCGTCAAATTATAATTAAGAAGCTAGACATTCTAGGAAAAGTACGCCGTCAAATTATAATTAAGAGGCTAGAGCATTCTAGGAAAAGTACGCCGTCAAATTATAATTAAGAGGCTAGAGCATTCTAGGAAAAGTACGCCGTCAAATTATAATTAAGAGGCTAGCGCATTCTAGGAAAAGTACGCTGTCAAATTATAATTAAGAGGCTAGAGAAAATAAAATAGCCATTCTTTTACGTAAGGTGACGACATTATTTTGTGTGTTGAAAAATCAAGCAGTCAAACGGGCGGTAAGAAAATGAAGAAAAAAATAAGACATTCCGAAATGAGAAGTAAAGCAATAAACAGCTATTGCTTTAAGGCTGTGTCTATTCAGTAATGATGTAGGTCAGATTTGAAGTAAACCAGTAAAAACAAAAAAGGCTAAGCAGAAAATTCTGTATAAAATGTTGCCGTTATCCGATGCCCGTTTCATCTGATTATATGCATATGGTCACAACATGTTTGCATGACGTTCGAGAAACGTTTTGACCAAACGTATTTCCTCCGAGCTGTAACGGCAAGAAAAGGCCAGAATGTGTTTGAAACGTTTTTCCTCGCATCATTTGTTTGCTTTTTTTCCCTCCTTCCGTCCCGGTGAAGGATCCTGTTTCTTTTCGGGGATGGTTGGTGAGCCTGGGATGGTTGGTGAGCCTGGGGCGGTTGACGTAAGGATTACCGGCCGGGTGTGAATTTGAATGTTCCACACACACACACACACACACACACACACACACTAGCGGATCCAGGTGGGGTGGCGGGGGAGCACCTGGGCACGTGGCCCCCCCCATGAGAAATAATGACAAAACAATAATACTGAAGATTTAGATAATAATAACATAAATGAGAAATATAAAAATGGGAAAATATAAAAATCTATTATAGAAATAATATAAAATTGAGATAAAAATAATAATAGCAACAATAATAATAACAATAATCTTTAGGATAATAATAATGGATTCGGTATTTCCTGATAGAACAGGCGATTGCTGTCCATTTCATATATGTATATACAGTATATATATGTATATATATACATATACATATGTATATATAAACATATACATATATGTATGTCTAATATGAAAAATGGTGCCCCCATGAAATTTTTCTGGATCCGCTAGTGCACACACACACACACACACACACACACACACACACACACACACACACACACACACACACACACACACGCAATACGGATTGCGGCACGTTGTCTTTCTCACACAAACATTTTAGCATTCGGCCTCCAAAATTTGTGTCAGGCAACCAGTAATTTTACTGAATTGTCAATAAAACTGAAACCGCGCATGTTCTTGAGGTCGATAGTTTATGGCCACGAACATGCGTGGGTTCAATTTGGGCGCGAAAAGATGGATGGCTTGATCGCATTGCCAGAATCTGCTGTCTCCATTAACAGGAATTTCCGTTGCCGCAGGGGACTTTTGTTTATGCATTTAGCCAAGTCATACCCGTTGTACCACATTTAAATGTGACTACAACAAGGTAGACCTAAAGTGAAGGAAGATATGGAGAGAAGAGGTTTGGTGGAGGATGATGCCTTTCATAGAAGGCAGTGGAGAAGGCGCATCAGGCAACTGACCCCTTAACATAGGGATAACGGTGGGAAAGGAGACAATAAGGTAGACCTACACACCTTAATCCCGATGTATAAAAATTCCATTGTTTTTCATCAAAGGAAAACTTCGTTTTTAGGTTATGGTAAAAAGAGAGCCCTACTATTATCAGTTCACAGTACCCGTGCATCTGATATCTAACCCCGTCTCTTACGACGCTCCTGATTGGCCATTGATTAGCCAGTCGGGGCTGGAAACTCGTCAATCTGTTCCAGCCGTTACCGAGTCAACATCTACGCTGCGACCTCTCCTCATGAAATGTCTTTCAAAAGTTATAACTTTCATTACACCTCAGGTGTAATGAAAAGTAGTGTTTTTCAGTTTCATCACCAAACATTGTCAAGCCAGTGGTTTAAGGATTGTAATGATATATGAATTATGTACTTCAGTAAACTTAATGCTAAAATATGTGTACTGAAATAAACATGAGGCTATTGTCTGCGTGCATCCCCGCTCATTTTAATATTCTTAATCTTTCGCCTGTTATTTTCATATTGATTACCCTACCCATAATTTTTTGGTTGCATTGTCATCCATGACATTTAAGCTACGATACTGTATGAAACACCAGACGATAAATGATAAATGCACTGCGATGTCATGTAAGGAATGAAAGAATATATTTTATGTTAAAAATTTCATGTTTATTTCACTATACTATTTTGGGAGTAAGTTTACTGAAGTACATAATTCATACATTATTATAATCCTTAAATCATTGGCGACGATGTTTAGTGATGAAACGAAACACTGCTTTTTCTTCAGGTAAAACTGAGGTGTAATGAAAGTTATAAGTTTTGGACATATTTCATGAGGAGAGGTTGCACCGTAGATGTTGACTTTGTGACGGCTGGAACAGACTTACGAGTTTCCAGCCCTGTGACTGGCTGATCAATGGCCAATCAGGACCGTCGTAAGGGACGGGGTTAGATACCAGATGCACTGGTGGTGTGAATTAATCATAGTACAGGTTTTTCGGCTTCCACTGGGGTAATTTAACTTAAATTGTTATAAACTAGGAAAAAATGCCTTTATCCTTCACCCGTGCCACATAAACTTACAAGCCAGTTTTTGGCGGCAATGCCACCGACCACAAGCAGTTCAATTTGCCACCTGTCTTAAGTACTTTGTGCTAATTCTGGTGGCAAGATGCAACAGGATGCTGCAAAATGCGTATGTGGAACAGGAGTACAACGTTTGCGATGTGCAGAGGGAGGGAGGGTCACGGCAAGTAACCAAAATGATTGTAACATCTTGTACCGTTCATGTAAAAAAAAAAAAAAGAGAAAGAAACCTTTCAAGTAAGAATAGAGCAACTTTCTCTCTTTGAAGTAAAATTACTTTTCTTTAGAAAGTTTGCGTATTTTTCTTTCTGTTTTCGATAAGGGTGCGGATGTTATTACATTATTGTTACAAAATACTGTAAGTACGTGACAAGTGGTTTCGATGTTTGGTGTGTTGTTCGATTCGCTCTCTCTGGTGAAAAGTTAGTTAGGAGTTCAACTTAGATCTGACATTAGTAAAACTTCGTACAGTAGAGACCACTGTATATATATATATATATATATATATATATATATATATATATATATATATATTTATGTATGCATATTTGTATTGTGTGTTTTGGTTGTTTTCTGCATGTGAGGTCCGTCTATTTAATTGTTAAAGAAAGAATATTGCATGAGCATAGTCTTACTTATTCTTTGTAGTCACGCCCCAATCAGAAGGAATCGATTTATTGTAATAATAACACAATGGGATCTAAAAATGTTGTGCTTATTAAACTACATGTTTTTTGGTATGTATCTAAAGGCCTGTCCACACTAGGAAACATTGTTTGGAAACAAAGTTTGCAAACTGTTTGCAAACATTTTGGAAACTGTTTGGAAACAAAGTTTGCAAACAGTTTGGAAACTGTTTGAAAACAGTTTAGAAACAGTTTTTACAGTATATTTGTTTCCCATCCAGAATTGAAAACATTTAGTGTTTCTGTGTGTATATGTATATATACACATGTATAATGTACGCATATATTTAAATAAATATATATATTTATATGTATGTATGTATGTGTATATATATGTATGTGTATATATAATTACATATATACACTTAAACATTCGTACTTATACATATGTATATATGTATATGTACGAGTAAAATACAGAGGCTACGGCACCAGCAGGCATCCTGACGACAACTGAGGTCCAGGGAAACGGTTTCCAAACTGTTTACAAACAGTTTCCAAGAAACTGTTTTCAAACAGTTTGCAAACCTTGTTTTCCAACAATGTTTCCTAGTGTGGACAGGTAGTGTGTGGGTATTTACCCTTAGCATTTGGGGGTGGCAGTTTGAAAGCTTTATGTCCAGCGGTATAACCACCTTGAGATCGACTATCGAGCCTGGCTTCTCCTGACTTTCCGTCTAGCTGGCCTTGGAATTGTATTGGCTATAGATCCTGAGAGATTGCGTCATGACCCACGAAGGACGTCTGGGTCTTCTCCTCTTTTTGATCGTGTTTGGTCTTCCCATCCGGTTGTGAGTAATTCGTTAACATTGTGGAAATCATCTCCTTATTTAGAGTCCAGGCGCGAAGAGAATTAAAAAAAAAAGAAGTTTAGGTGGGAAGATCAGTAGGCCGAGCAGAGACATTATCGAGAAGGAAGTGATATAACCGTCTCTTTAATGAGGAAAGGCGATAGAAATCGGGAAAAATAGAAGCGGGGGGAGAATTGCTAAGCTTGGAAGAAGAGCTATAGAAGTCGAGGATGACTTGGTCTAGTGGTTATCAGACTCGCCTCAACAGCAGGAGGCCCATTTGGTAAATTCCGGCGGCAGGAATGGGGCCGAGAAGGGGACGGTGGGAAAGATGAAGGTGAGGGTTTATGGTAGTATATAAAAAAAAATCAGTTGTGCCTCCATTTGTATGAGTGGTGAAGTAGTACCCAGCACTTAGTTGCGTGCAGGGAAGTACAGCAATGATGTAGATTTGGCGAGAATCAGAATTAAGTTCCTTTAACGAGAGAAGGGGTATGATAAGTTTATATTTATGGGTAAGGGGGTAACTTACTTGCAAAACAGTGTTCTCTACCCTGTAAAATTCGAAGGTCATGTGTGCATGGCTCAAAACCGCCGTGATGTGATGATTGTCGTCCCACCCCACGCTACCCTCCTGTGATTCAGCATCATTATTTCTTCGGCCATGCCTTCAAGCGCTGTTTTTGAACCTTAGTCTTTTTTATTATTATTATTATTATTATTATTATTATTATTATTATTATTATTATTATTATTTATTAAGTTGCCTGCCTTTAAAATGTACACATTTTTCTGTGGCACACGGCCAAAATAACATTGATGGGGAAAAAGGACTTTCACAGAGCATATTACCCAACTATGATCAAGTGAAAGAACGCAGTGCTGAAATGAGAAGTGAATGAAATAAGCACCAGCAAACGAACAAGTGTGCATATTCATAAGCAACGATATAACCCAGAAAATGTCAGGGCATTGTTCTTGACGCTCTCAAGTAGTTGACTCATTAGTATCAACGCGCATCTCAGACTTAACTTGAGAGCTTCCAACAAATAAGGAGATAGCAGTGTTAAAGATGAATGCCAAGGTGATCACGTGATTCGGCGTTAACTTATGCTGAGTTTTATTTATTTCTTATTTTTTTTAAGTGTATGTGTGCACGGAAACATGATTAAATGTATTTATGTGCCTGTGTTTCAGTGTAAAAGCACGTACCTTTGCGCAGTTTTCAGTTTCATTTTCATTCTTTCATCACCACCGAATGACCTATTTGATCCCAGTGCTTGGCCTCTGGCCTAGACCTGGTATTATATTTCATTCAGATCCTCCGTTCTAGGCTTATGGGAGCTGATAGTCAGTTCGGTGGTCTGGTTAAACTATTTTGATAACAAGTAAATATAATCCGAATATAGTCCTAACCAACGGTATCAACGGATTGTACTCAAGAACCCGCAAAATATGTGCTTGTAAGATGCAGATAATTGCAGGTACTCCCATTCACTCCCACAGGGGACCAGTGCCGTCAGTGCACCTCACAATGACGGTGCAACTCTGGGCATTGCTTAAGTGACGGCAGTTCGCTGCGCCCCTTCGTTCCCCAGGTGCACCCACTTTTTCAGCCGTGAGCGTCACCGCGGTTCCCGCTTCCTTCCTCACTGCCGTCCAGCCTCTTGTGTGACCGCGGAGTTTCTCTCCCAGTTTCACTTTGCACCCTTGTCCTTCAACAGTTACTTTCTGGGTCTCATTATCTTGTTGTCCAACCACTCCAACTCACATTTTCTTAGGCGCTGAGTGGCTGAAAGTGCTCGGCTTTTCAAGCTAGATTTCACGACTCATTCACAAACACATTATATATATATATATATATATATATATATATATATATATATATATATATATATATATATATATATTGTGTGCGTGACTGTAGGTTTGTATATGCAACGCACACGCACTCATACGTGGAGGGTGGCACAAAACGTTTTGCAACATACAGATCTGTTAAACCGATGCAATACCGGGTGAACTTGTGATAAACTCCCTCGGTAACATAACCGGTCATACGTACCCCAACTCTCTCTCTCTCTCTCTCTCTCTCTCTCTCTCTCTCTCTCTCTCTGTCGTGTAGGAGAGCTGTTAACCAGCTCAGTGGTCTGGTTAAACTAAGATATACTTTTTTTTTTTTTTTTTAGGAGAACGAATGAAGGGAGTAATAGCCAGTGGATCCATTTTTGTCTTAATATCTGTTTACTTTCGTTGTCTATTCTTTTTTGCTTTTTATTGCTTTTGAACTGTGCTGTGTTTGTTCCGGGAAAGAATACTTCTGCTGGGTGTTTTTTTGTTATCTTTTATTAGAGAAAATATACAATATTTTACATATTGAATAGTATTACAATCAGAATTTGATCAAAGTTGACTTAACTTTACCAAAAACAAATCTAATTTTATCGTACTATTCGGGTTGGCAAATATTTCATCATGTGCATTGTTCAAACAATCTATGTATTTCAATGTTAATATTTTTCTGTAGTTACCCTTATAAGATTTTATCAGTATATCTATTGGACAAAGTTCATGGAAAGCACAGTTATTTGTTAACTTTTTTTTATTTCGTATGTTGATTAATCTCAAGTTATTTATTCGTTTCTAACAGATACGTGATTTTGATTTTATTTCTTGTTGATTTTTTTTGTATTCTCTTGTTCTGCTTTACATTTTCATCTTTATTTTTGTTATTGCAGTTTTGTCGTTTATGTATTTATGCGTTTGCTGATGTATCTTCATTATCTGTGTTCCCGTTTTTTAGTATATATTTTCATTAGTTCCTCTTATGAGTACCACGAAAATGTTGTAATATTGTAGTTTCATCACTAGGACATATTTATTACTTTGTTTTTAGTGTATATTTTCTTCCCGAAGCTTTATTCTGCGTCCATGACCTTGTCACATCAAATCAATCTAAAGGCTCACCTTGTCAGTCTCCACCCTGATTCATAGCCCCTCCCCCCACCTTATACAGATCTGTTTGTCAAGGCAAGTGGGTGGTAAGACTTTGAAGAGAAGCGAGCCTTTGCTTAGCCAGTGAAGGAATGCCGGCTGTAGCGAAGGAGGGCGCCTTAACTCGGCCACTCAGACGTTTTGTTTACGTTTAGGAACGTGGAATACGTGCAGTCCCGCACACACACACGGAACGTTCTCGATCGTACTTCGAGGAAGCTGGTCTTTCCTCGGAGCTAGAATTCTTCCTATTGTCTCTTCATCACTAGTCTTTAGGTAATTTTAAGATTTTAGGATATGGGAGTATGGATTAAATTAATGTTCTTTGAGATTTTGTTGGAAATATCATGCTTAGTGCGAGTAAATGAATGCACTCCTGTATCGTCTATCGTAGTTGTTGTGATATCAGCTTACAGTAACGATCCATCGTGTATGATTTTCCAGAGAATTGTGTACATTTTCTGTGAAATGCTTTCGTCTAGAACAAGTATAAATGTCCGTAATTATGGGAGTGCCGCCTTGCGCCGAGTTCCCATGGCGGTAGAACCATCCGCGACACTTGTGCCTTGTTCAAGCAATGAAGCAGAGAGAATTATCTTCAGTATTTCTAAGTGCTTTAACGAGACCAGTGAGTCACAGTTCTAGACTCTCACCAAGTTCGTCTCTGCCGACTGGGCCGAGTTTAGAGTTCTACATCAGGCCTCTTTAACCGCCCCCGCAAAACAACTTTCTACAAGGATCCTCACGGGCACGAACCGGCCTAATTGACACCAAATACCCAACATTTGGGTCACCAGAAGAATTTGTTATTCAGCGAGGGCTGAAAGTCAGAGCAAAGAAAGTTAAGGAAGCTGATAGCCAGGGGAGAAGAAACCCAAGTAAACAGATGCAGGAAGGGAGATGGCAACAAATAAAGCTGGTGGAGGCCGAAGGAAGGGGCGCTGCTAATAACCCCCCATTACCTTGCAAGGATCCTTACAGGTGGCTCCTGTTCTAAGCATGAGCACAATCCAACTGACTAGACTATATATATATATATATATATATATATATATATATATATATATATATATATATATATATATATATATATATATATATATGTATATATATATATATAGATTGTGTGTGTATGTATGTATGTGTGTAGGAGTTTTGTAGGTTTGTGTGTGCAACGCAACGCACGCGTACGTGACGAGGTTGCATAAGAAGGATGGCACCAAACGTTTGCAACATACCAGATCTCCTTCGCCGAGGCAGCACCGGATGTACATGATACGTTGTCTGTATATATATATATATATATATATATATATATATATATATATATATATATATATATATATATATATATATATATATATATATATATATATATATTAGAGAACAGATGAAACTCATGGAACATAATGTTTTTGCCTTTCACTGGCATTTGGGTGTCTTGAAATAATTTTATCTACAGTTTCTTATTTATTTGTTGTTTAGGAAACAAATCTGTTTGCCGTAAGGAGTGAGTGGCCAAGACGTGCAAATCGATCATCCCTTGCAGCTCCACCATAGAAAAAACAAGTAATAAATGCGCCGAAGTTTCTTCGGCGCAGCCGAGTTTTCTTCACAATATATGATGCTGTATTCAGCTCTCAGCCACGGCCCATGAAGCTCTCAGCCACGACCCACGAAGCTTTCAGCCACGGCTCGGCGGTGGCCTGTGTTGTTGACACCTATAACGGTGCCAGACGCACGGTCATGGCTAACTTTAATCTTAAATGAAATAAACACTACTGAGGCTAGAGGGCTGCAATTTGGTATGTTTGATGATTGGAGGGTGGATGATCAACATAGCAAAATGCAGCCCTCTAGCCTCAATAGTTTTCAAGATCTGAGGGCGGACAGAAAAAGTGCTGACGGACAGACAAAGTCACCTCAATAATTTTCATATACAGAAAACTAAAACTACCCACTCTTCGATATATCTTACATTCTCTTGGATAATGTTAACAATTGGTGCACTCGAACTCTGTGTGGGCTGTACTGATAAAATTAAGCTAAAAATTCTGTTTTTGGTGGAATGGAGAATCAGACCGTGTTTAAAGGGCCCTGTAGTAGTGACATTGGTGTTGATTATGCACCATCATTCTCCCATGGTAGTTCATAATTATGAACTATCCGTCGTAGAAGTTCTGCAAATTTCGAGATCGTCAGAATGCCGGGGGAGACTCGGAAAAATAACATGATAAGTGTGGGATAAAATTAGAACAGATGAGATCATAATAGAATATAGAACGTCCGCTTTGCACAGTCTCTCTCTCTCTCTCTCTCTCTCTCTCTCTCTCTCTCTCTCTCTCTCCATTATGTAAGGTATTTGCGCACCAAAACGGTTCACATTCGCTTTCTATGCGTAACCTGGTAATGTCACGCCCATCTCTATGCGAGTGTGTGTGTGAGAGAGAGAGAAAGAGAAAGAGGGAGAGTGAAAGGAAGAATGCACCTGCTGCTGCGTCTCTCTCTCTCTCTCTCTCTCTCTCTCTCTCTCTCTCTGGCAATTATATTTCAGCTCTTGTGATGGTAAGGTGCAAAACGTTTTGTGCCGCTTGAACTACGTAGTAGGCGTACCTGACCCCCCCGCCCCTCCCTCCCCCTTCTCTCCTCCTCCGTGTGCATGTGTGCGCGAGGCTCGTACGTTCTGCTCTGCTGATCGTAGGTCGTATCTCGGTTCGGTGCACCAGAACGTTTCGCTGCCGACGATATACGTCGTAGACAGAGGTCTTTGTGTACGCGTGACGCATGGTGTCTTCCTAAGAAGCCATTGCGCAGTTCTGCAGTGACTTCTTTGACGTCCACTCGACTCCGGGATCAACTTGTTTGTCGAGTTTTTTTTTTTTTTCTGAACTGTGTAATATATCGCTGTTTATTCCAGTATAGATAACTATCGGCTAGTTTGTGTTTTTTTGTTTTGTTGTTTTCTCTCTCTCTCTCTGCTGGAACTTTTATGCGTCTTTTCGTCGAAATTATGTCGCTGCTTATGTTTATATCTTTTGTTGATTTGTCTCGTTCTGTTTGTTATTTTTATTCCGTATGCGATCACTTTTTTATGGGTTAATAATCTATTACTTTGATCCAGTATATGAGCCTTTCTTGCTCAGAGCTGCTGAGAAATTGTGTCGAAGGATCGATTTCTTTTTTTTTTATGTAGGCCTCTTAAGAATGTTATAATGACCTCTGCTATTCTCTCATTATGTATGTTTTTGTTTAATCGGTTCAAATGAAGAGCCTTCAAAACCAAAAATATAAATATATATCAAGTTGGGAATTTCCTTTTCTAGGTTGGATCCGAACCCGTAGTGGATTGTAGACTGAGGGTACTGCAGTGTGGGGTCGAGTCCCATCTGGTTAGAAGACTGGGATTCCTGTAGTGTGGGTTCGAATCCGGTCACCCCCCCTCCCCCAAGAAAAAATAATTTTCTCATCACCCCTTGTGTTTCAAAGAAGGTCGTGAATCATATATATATATATATATATATATATATATATATATATATATATATATATATATATATATATATATTATATATATATATATATATATATATATATATATATATATTATATATATATGTATATATATACATATATATGTAAATATATCTATATATGTATAATGTATATATTAGAATCTATTGGTCACTTTTTACCAGATACGAACGTAAATGTAGTAGTCACAATGCCCTCCTAACTTTCTCGAATTCTTCGCGCTGTTGTGGAGTCGCTCGTCACTACAAAGCCTCAAGATCCAAGTCCAGGAAATATGAGGACATTCTGACGTGCGGTAGCGGGAAACGAACCCGGGTCCGCCGATCAGAACGAGGTACCATTCTTCGTATTACAAGCATTCCACACGCGACACTCGCACATAATTGACGACGACTGCGATTTGGTATTTTGGTGTTGGCATTTTGGACAACAGCCGCTTACTTATCTCGGTCAGCCCATTGTCTTGGGTCGCAGACATGGACGTGTGTTGCTTTGTATGCTAATGCATCGAGTATGGCACAAAGGCTTTGGCGGAAATTCCGATCTCCTCCATCATCAGCTGTTTTTAAATACGAGGTTTCATTGTCACTGTGTGTATATTAATACCAGGACAACCCTATAGCAGGGCCGTCCAAGTTGTTTAGTCTGAGGGCCACTCTTGAAAAAACAGAAACTCATGGGGCTACCAGTGTGTATATATATATATATATATATATATATATATATATATATATATATATATATATACAGTATATATATATATATATATATATATATATAATATATATATATATATATATATATATTTTTTTTTTTTTTCAGAATTTCAGAATAAGAAATTTTTATCATATAAAAAAGGCAAAAATACTTGTACTCGTTTTTCTCTAATGGCCACGGGCATGGGGTTGGACGGCCCTGCCCTACAAGAAGATGCCACATTTAATCATTATAATCATCAACACCGAAAAACACCTGAAGGGGAAGACTTGTTTAAGGCTTTGAGAATTGTAGGATTAATAGAGTACTCTATTAATCCTGAAAACTTGTACACACCGTCGACTTCTGTACCTTTACGGAGTCCTGCATACCCTAGGAAAAAAGCGTAACATTAATTCCGTACATGAATTTGAGTTTCTCCCAACTGTGGAACGGAGGAACGTAAAAAAACCAGAAGGACGCCAAACACCGTAGAGAGAGAGAGAGAGAGAGAGAGAGAGAGAGAGAGAGAGAGAGAGAGAGAGAGAGAGAGAAGCATAAGCAAGCATCCGGCGACAACGCTAACGAAAGAGAGAGAGAGAGAGAGAGAGAAAGAAGAGAAACATAACAAGCTAACCGGCGACAACGCTAAGAGAGAGAGAGAGAGAGAGAGAGAGAGAAGCATAAGTAAGCATCCGGCGACAACGCTAACGAGAGAGAGAGAGAGAGAGAGAGAGAAGCAGAGAAGCAACCGGCCGGCGACAACGCTATCGAGAGAGAGAGAGAGAGAGAGAGAGAGCCGAGCGACAACGCTAACGAGAAAGAGAGAGAGAGAGAGAGAAGCATAAGCAAGCAGCCGGCGACAACGCTAACGAAGAGAGAGAGAGAGAGAGAGAAGCATAGCATATAAGCAAAGCAACCGGCGACAACGCTAGAGAGAGAGAGAGAGATAAGCATAAGCAACCGGCGACAACGCTATCGAGAGAGAGAGAGAGAGAGAGAGAGAGAAGCATAAGTAAGCAACCGGCGACAACGCTATCGAGAGAGAGAGAGAGAGAGAGAGAGAGAGAGAGAGAGAGAGAGAGAGAAGCATAAGTAAGCAACCGGCGACAACGCTATCGAGAGAGAGAGAGAGAGAGAGAGAGAGAGAGAGAGAGAGAGAAGCATAAACAACCGGCGACAACGCTATCGAGAGAGAGAGAGAGAGAGAGAGAGAGAAGAGTGAGTAAGCATAAGTCGGCGACAACGCTATCGAGAGAGAGAGAGCAGAGAGAGAGAGAGAGAGAGAGAGAGAGAAGCATAAGCAAGCAACCGGCGACAACGCTATCGAGAGAGAGAGAGAGAGAGAGAGAGAGAGAGAGAGAGAGAGAGAAGCATAAGTAAGCAACCGGCGACAACGCTTCGAGAGAGAGAGAGAGAGAGAGAGAGGAGAGAGAGAGAGAGACAAGCGCAACTATCGAGAGAGAGAGAGAGAGAGAGAGAGAGGGCATAAGCAAGCAGCCGGCGACAACGCTAACGAAAGAGAGAGAGAGAGAGAGAAGCATAAGCAAGCAACCGGCGACAACGCTATCGAGAGAGAGAGAGAGAGAGAGAGAGAGAGAGAGAGAGAGAGAGAGGCATAAGCAAGCAACCGGCGACAACCCTAACGAGAGAGAGAGAGAGAGAGAGACCAACTTAACATCCACCCTCGCACCTGACCAAGCCATCACACCCGTGGGGGACTCGCCAACAAAACCGGTCAGCCCAACCAAGGAGGAGTCAATGTCGTAAGGTGCAAGTCATAAGCATAAACGCCTGGGCGCCGTAGGGGGGGCAATACTTTAGGTTCTTTGCAGCGTCCCTTCGGCCCCAAGCTGCAACCCCTTTCATTCCTTTTACTGTACCTCTTATCATATTCTTTCCTCCATCTTCTACCCTCTTCTAACAGTTGTTTCGTAGTGCAACTGCGAGGTGTTCCTCCTGTGACACCTATGTAACCTTTGACTCCCTATTTTCCTCTCAGTCCTGATTGACCTCGTAGGTCCCAGTGCTTGGCTAACGGCTTAACTTGTCTATTCTATTCTGTTCTAAACGCCCGGCATTGTATTCATTCCTTCTTATCTGTAGAAGACCATCTGTGTTGTAAGTAAACAACGACCGCAGTCTATCTTTCCCCTGTCCTTTGGGAATTTATCATTCTTGTTATAAGTGCTTTTAGCAATTTCACATATATGTTTGATAGGATATAGGTGTCTAGAGCATATAAGGAACAGATAATGAATTGCCAGTTATTATTATATTATTAGTATTTCAGTAGATGAAACCTATTCACATGGAACAAGCACGCCAAAGGGGCCACCGACTTGAACTTCAAGCTTCCAAAGGAAGTTCGTTTCAGCCTCCCACCGCAGACCCCACACTGCAGCAGTAACTGATCATAATACAGAGACAGTGAATTTTCATCGCCCTGGGAGACGCGAACCATGACTTCTGAGTGGCATGCCACGACACTAACCATTATACCAGCGGACCAGCGTTAAAAGCAAAAAAAAAAAAATATATATATATATATATATATATATATATATATATATGTGTGTATATATATATATATATATATATATATATATATATATATATATATATATATATATATATATATATATATATATATATATATATATATATATATATGGGGATCATAGGAACAGCAGGAGTATTTGTAGTTTTATGGAAGGAAAACTAGGAAGACTAATTTAGATGCAGCTTCTTAACAAAAAATCGTGCTCAGATACACAAGGGGGATGGATAGGGTAGCCAAAAGGAAAGTTAGGGAGAAAAATGCAACAAAAAACGGAAGAGAGAAGGTGAGAAAGAATTTAAAAAAAAAAGAGAGAAGTAAATCAGTTAAATGTGGATCTAAGAATGAAAAATGCTAATGTAGAGATGCTGTCTGAACAGAATCTACCCAAGCCGATGGAATGAGTACTTTGCAAAATGCTGAATGTGACAGATTAGAAGGGGGGCAGAACTGCGACTTGAGAGTAGAGAGGGTATGTGTAAGTGACTGTTATTATTATTATTATTATTATTATTATTATTATTATTATTATTATTATTATTATTATTCAGAAGATTAACCCTGTTCACAGTGGCCATTGACTTGAAATTCAAGCTTCCAAAGAATATGGTACTCATATGGAAGTGAGAGAAGGTAAAGGGAAATACTAAAAGAAGAGATCTCACATAGTAAAAGGAAAAATTTAATTAATAAATCGATAGAAATGTATTAAAATGCAAGGAGAGTAGCATTAGGGTAGTAATTCATTGCATCTTCGCTTGAACTTTCGACATCCCCAGGGAGACTGTCCCACAGTCTTATGATGTGAGGAATACAGGACCTCTGAAACTGAGAAGTTCGACAGCGAGGCACATTTACTGCATACTGGTGGTGGTGTTCAGCGAATCTGGTTGCTCTCGGCAGGAAAAGGGGATCGGGGATCAGTTGCGAATGTGAAAGATCTCTATTAAGATACAACTTATGAAACTGACAACAAGGGACCCAAGTCGTAACTGCTAATGTTAGGAAAAAGAATTTAAGATCAGTTAGATTCAACAGTGGTTCTCAACCTTTTGTTTTGGCCCATGCACCCTTTCACCATATGTCAGAATGTCATCCCCCCCCCCTTTCCAAAATTGTCTGCCTCAGAAGGTGCATTCCAAATAATATACAACAAAATACCAACACAAACACACAAGCTAGCGGAGAGAAAGCCCACCGTGACCTCTCAGTAGTGCGGGCTGATGCACACTGCGTTTTGTGTGGTCCTAGAGCCAGTTTGAGCCTGCCAATCTGTGGTCATAATCCCCCCCCAAACTGAAATTCCCCCTTAGGGAGGAATTCCCCCCTGGTTGGGAACCAATGAGTTAGAAGGTTGAAGGTTGAAAAGACATCAGGAATTGGTGGGAATAGAAGCGAGATGCTGCAGTATGATGGTGATAGGGTATGCATGTCTGGATGAACAGTATGATGGTGATAGGGTATGCATGTCTGGATGAACAGTATGATGGTGATAGGGTATGCATGTCTGGATGAACAGTATGATGGTGATAGGGTATGCATGTCTGGATGAACAGTATGATGGTGATAGGGTATGCATGTCTGGATGAACAGTATGATGGTGATAGGGTATGCATGTCTGGATGAACGAGCGGCTCCAAAGGACTGGGTACGAGGAATAATCATTATTCCATTGCAGGAAGGTAAAGTTGATAAAGATGGCCATAAGAATTATATCGTCATTACATTGCTTAGCATAACAAGGAAGGTATCTGGTTTTATAGTGGTCCATCACCAAAGCTATTTCAGGAACTACCCAACTTGGCTGAAAAGAATAGGAAATTTACCATGACCTTCAGACGAAAGAATAAAAAGAGCACAGCATATTTAGAACTTAGCAAGTCTGTTGTTCATTCCAGTTCTAACTGAATAATAATTCATAAGAAAATTCCCTGGGATTTTTGCTGCTTCGGGGTTGATCCGAGTGTCTTCGTCTCCACCTCACATTATGACATTTTCCACTTAGCATGTGTTATGTGCCTGTCAAATCAACGCTGTCTTTCAACCGCCCCCCATCTTTGATTTCTTGTTCTTTCAGGCTTGTATGCTTGGAAAACAAAAACAAAAAAATATGGATTTATTAACGTACTCGTATACTAAAGCTTTGATAGATTTCCTTCCTTAGGTGGACATTTAACCCGGTAATACGCTCACATTCCACTGTGAAGGGATTTATCTGAGTTAACACTATACATATGGTTGATGGTGTGTTCTGTGAATGTGGGGGATTTACCTTGTGTTATAAATTGCAGTCTGTAGTCTTGGGAAATCCTGATGTTCGCTCGCTTGAGCACCAGGATGAGAAAGTGAATTATTCTCGTCTCGATTTTTTGGGATAGAATTGCCCCCCTGATACCGGGATGACCCCTTAGAAGGGTAGTCCCTTCAGTACACCTCACGGGCTCCACTGTAGGCATTATTAAAAGTTCTTTGCAGCGTCCCTTCGGCCCCTAGCTGCAACACCTTTCATTCCATTTACTCTACCTCAGTTCATGTTATCTTTCTTCCATCTTGCTATCCACCCTCTCCTAACGATTATTTTATAGTGCAACTACCAGGTTTTCCTCCTGTTACGCCTTTGTAACCTTTTACTGTCAGTTTTCTTTTCAGCGCTGAATGACTTTGTAGGCCCCAGCGCTTGGGCTTTGGCCTAAACTCTGTATTCCGATATCGGGATGAGAGTGGCAACTATCCACTATCCAGTGTTCTTTGAAGATATTTAATTTTTGGAATTCCGAGATGACATGATTCTCTTTCTGTGGATCTTGGCAGCTATTACTCCCTGAAGTACCTAGGTGAGAAAATTATCTTTCCAGGTTTCTTGGAGAGGAAGCAGTATTTGAATATACTGGAGTGTCTAAAATGCTTTGAAGCTGGTCTTCTTTGACTGTAGAAATTTTAAAATAGTCACAAGTATAGTAGTCCATACAGGCATTTTAATTTTACCTGGTTCTTGCATGATTTTGATGAGTTGGTGTATTTGTACACATGCGCAATATGTAAATATGGTTTATGATTTGTTCTGTTGAATTGAGCAAGTTTAACATAGATTTTCTTTTTGGATGCAGCATTGGCCAGTGTTGTTTAGTGCCAGTATTGTTAAACAGTGCAATAATCCTTTGCTGTGCTCTGCACTGAGGTGTAATTCTGGCATGAGTGCAATAATCTTTTCTGTGTTTTGCACTGAGGTATAATTCTGGCATTAGTCATCTACCCAAGGCGGTCACAGGCCTTGATAAAAGGAGAGGTTTGAGCGTATGGTTAACTTTCGTGCCTTGCCTCACCCCAAAAAATTAAAGAAAAAGATGAACTTGCAAGAAACCAACCGACGGAGAAACATTGCATTTAAAAAAAAACACGAGACGTTGCCAGACTTAGTCATAGGCTGGGTCTTCGCATTGCAAAAGGAACTAGTTTTTCTTTTTCTTATTGAAGGATTTGAGTAACTGGTAAAACCCTGCCAGCAGGAACAGGAGAAGGAGAAGGGAATTTCCCACCCTTGTGAAACAGGACCGAACTGGTGTAAACTGGCCACTTGTTAACCGTTCGATTTATTTTAACCTTTTCCCATGTTTGATTTGTATATTTCGGTTCCTGCGTTTCCTTTTCCTTTTAACCTGTGGCCTTTTAAGTTTTCCTGTCGGTAATAACCGGCACTTTTGCATCGTTGATTGATTGATTGATTGAAAGCGCCGTGGCAGTTGTCTCCATCGTCTGACTTTATATATACTTTGTTGGTTAATTTGTTGGTTAATTTGTACTTGCTTATATGTGCCTCTATTCTAAAGAATGCCTTTTAGGCCTCATGATAATAACTATAATGGTTGATATTAGATTGATATATAACGTAATTAAGCCCTCCGGGAGAAACCGGGTATGGCCTCGAAGATCAAAGCGTGGGTCGGGATTTTTGTCTTTTTTCCCTGTTTAATCCTCTGACTGACGTGAGTTTTTAGTCGTCTCATTGAAATTGATTGTTTTAATTTTAGTCGGCTCACTGAAGTGAATTGTTTGAAATTTAGTTCTCACTGAAGTGAATTGTTTGAATTTTAGTCGTCTCACTGAAGTGAATTGTTTGAATTTCAGTCGTCTCACTGAAGTGAATTGTTTGAATTTTAGTCGTCTCACGAAGTGAATTGTTTGAATTTCAGTCGCCTCACTGAAGTGAATTGTTTGAATTTCAGTCGTCTCACTGAAGTGAATTGTTTGAATTTCAGTCGTCTCACTGAAGTGAATTGTTTGAATTTTAGTCGTCTCACCGAAGTGAATTGTTTGAATTTCAGTCGTCTTATTGAATTGAATTGTTTGAACTTCAGTCGTCTCACTGAAGTGAATTGTTTGAATTTCAG
Source organism: Macrobrachium rosenbergii (assembly GCF_040412425.1). Lineage (NCBI taxonomy): Eukaryota > Metazoa > Arthropoda > Malacostraca > Decapoda > Palaemonidae > Macrobrachium > Macrobrachium rosenbergii. The sequence continues at coordinate 26,200,940 of NC_089756.1, read as the reverse complement.
TCGTCTCATTGAATTGAATTGTTTTTCTCGCTAGGTCGTGGGTGGATGGGAGTTGAAGAGAAAGAGAAGAATAAAAAAGAAAAAAACAAAAGAGAAGAATACAAAAAAGAAAAAAAAAAATGATAATGACGGACGTGAGTGATCAGTGCTCCGTCCAAATTGATGTCGACAAAAATGTCTTTATCTGCTTTCGACGAGAAGTTATGTTTTTCCCATGTTATGCGACAGACGAATAATACGTTCCCGTTTACGTTCGACTTCTATTTTGTCTTCCGGCTGTGCGTGTATTGCCGAAGGCTAATAGATTAATGATCCTTGAACTTCGGGCGTCCTCCGACTCGCCGTCATTCCTAAAGCATTACACACACACATGTATATATGTATGTATATAATATATTCAGTATATATATATGCGTGTATGTATATATATGTTTATATGTATATTATATAAATAATCTATATATTCATTTATTTCTGTGAAAACCCGTTCCCATTTGTTCATTTCAACACATACATTATCTGTATATATATATATATATATATATATATATATATATATATATATATATATATATATATATATATATATATATATATATATATATATATATATATATATTATATGGCATAGAGCTCTTATTCCAGGCAGCTTTGAGCAATTCAGGCGTCCTCTGCAGAACCCCACTGTGTCTGTACTGCGTTAAGTAATTTTGGAATTTAACTGAACGTGCCCCAAATTTTGATCATGAATCGAACCCAGTCCCTAACACAAGTGAGATCTGTAAAACAAGACCACGAGATATATTCTGAGATTTATTCTGCTCTCTGTAATACAGTGGTTTTAATACTTTTTCTAAGAGTGCCCATAAAAGAAGCGAAGAACTTTGAACAAGCCAGTTACTCGATCAGGTTTCACCTTTGAGTTTTGCCCTTTGATGGGTAGACTGATTTGTTGCCGTAATCTGGCGGCGCCTCGACACCTATTTTGCTCGAAGCAGCCTTGCTGTGATTTGTGAAGTTTTCGTTCAAACTTTGCTGTTATTTTGTTTTTCGGAATTTTGCCTTTGGTTGATTGATAATGATTTGTTAATCATGCTGCAACGAATATAGCCATTAAAGCCGGCTTAGCCATACTCTCAGAACATTTGTTCAGATTGAACTCCTCCTCTTCTTCTTCTCCTGCGTGTATAAATGGCAATGAACTGTTTCGTCATTTAGAATCTCCGGATGCTTCTCTCTTTTACTTGATGACATTTTTCATTTCATGCGAGTTCTCTGCTTCAGTGCCGAGAAAGCTTGTTCTGGATCAGGTTTTTTTTTTTTGCTGTTTTCTCAGAATTTTAGTGCTGGACCTCGTCATTAGCGTACCGAATTGAATTGAATATAGAATTTAGGCCAAAGGCCAAGCACTGGGACCTATGAGGTCATTCAGCGAAGAAAATATGAATGGAGGCACAGTAGAAGGAATGAAAAGGGTTGCAGCTAGGGGCCTAAGGAAGGCACGCTGCAAAGAACCTTAAGTAATGCATTAGTTTATCAGCATGCTTAATGATACTCTGGGTCTAAAAGAGTGGATATTTTCCTCTAGTGGAATTGTATAACATTCCACCTGACCTCCCATTGAGAGATTCAAGTTGCAAAGCTCAGAAGTGTCTGTAAGATAAGCGACTTGCATAATCTACTCTGAAACCTTAAAATTTCTTCGCGACGTGATTATTTTTTTTATTTTATTTTGTTATACCACTGGCTTCTCGATCACTAAGACTCAAGGCCTGGATGGTTTGCCACCCGTGAAGACAGAGATTGAAGGTACATAACCCTAACCATTCGTCTGCCCGTAAGATTTGGACCAGGTGCTTGCAACCCCATCCCCAAATCAGTTTTTAGAAAATTGTAAGATACCTGATGAATCTGATGTGTGCGGCAAAACATGACAACGAGGCCCGAGTCTGGTGATATTAATGTACGATTCACATTATATTATTATTAGTATTTCAGTAGATGAAACCTATTCACATGCAACAAGCACACCAAAGGGGCCATTGACGTGAAATTCAGGCTTCCAAGACTGCTGGTGTCAACCTCCCACCGCATACCCCACACTGCAGCAGTAACTGATCATGATACAGAGCCAGTGATTTTTCGTCTCCCTGGTGCAGACGCGAACCCTCGACATCTGAGTGGCACGCCACGACGTTAACCACTATACCAGCGGACCATTTGCCAGAATATTTAAGAAACGTACAACTGCGTACCGTCTGGACAGAAAAGCTGACCGGATCGCCATTGTGTACCCGAGTCGTGGCACGTGTCCCGTCATTCAAAACATCCTCCACAGGACTGACTTCATCCCGTTTAGATTAATTCTTGAAAACGATCTTGCTATCAGAGGCTGGATTTCCTGTTTTTTTGAGATAGGGTCTATTTTCCATCGCCAGAACGTTTACTTGTGAGATAGCAACCATCTGAACGTACTCTGATTGCATAAGTGGTTTGTTTGAGGAGGTTTGCGATTATGGATGATTGTGTTTGTGTGCAGTGTGAACGTAATTTTTCAGTTTTCTGTAAAAGAATGGTATTGAGGTGGCTTTGTCTGTCCGTCCGCACTTTTTCTGTCCGTTACTGAGGCTAGAGGGCTGCAAATTGGTATGTTGATCATCCAAACTTACCATTGCAGCCTTCTTGTCTCTGTAATTTTTATTTTGTTTAAGGTTAAAGTTAGCCGTGGATCGTGCGTCTGGCAGCGCTTTCCGGAGGCGTCGCCGACGCACCGTCACTGGGGAGCAACTGAAAGCTGACCAACCGTAGCTGAGAGTTTCATGCAGCATTATGCGTCGTACAGAAAACTCGATTGCGCCGAAGAAACTTCGGCGCATTTTTTACTTGTTTTTAGTTATCTTTGGTTTGTATATATTTAGAAAGGCGTTTTTAAGAACGAGCGGTTTGTATATCTTTAGGAAGGCGTTTATAACAACAAGTGGTTTGTATATCTTTAGAAAGGCGTTTTCAAGAACTAGCAAATCATTCATGATGGTCGTGGAAGTCTGGACGCCAATGTGTAGACTGAAGTCATTCACATCAATCGTTTAATGAAGCATGAAATTTTTCTTTTAGAGACGTGTCAATGATTCAGTTTGCTATGACGTAAAGCGATTTTTTTTTTGCCTAGTGCCTGATGGGACGAGCTACCATATGACTTGAACAAGAGGAAAAAAAAAAGAGTGGGTCTTAAACCTTTCGAGGTCGATCTTCGTATGGCATTTATCTCTAGAATTGATAGTTTTTCATGTGCTAGCGGAGGTTGCTTATTGTGCCGAAGGTAAATGTATTTTAAAAGTCTTCATGAACTTAGTGAAGCATTTGGGGTTGTCAAAGCCAGATATATATATATATATATATATATATATATATATATATATATATATATATATATATATATATATATATATATATATATATATATACACATTATATATACACACACACTCACACATACACATACCACATACACACAGTGGGCCTGGATTTGCTGGGGATAGGTACCACAACCCCCCCCGCGAATACTTGACACCCCTCTATAAACGCTTACAACTGCCCTATTTTAATAGTTCAAACACCAAAGACCCCCACTAAAAATTCTCGTAACTGACTATTTAATAGTTTTATCGTAAATAGTGCATTTAGTCACGAAAATATATGAAAATACAGTAATTAGTGAATACTTCTCAGTGAAAAATTCCGCGAACAGGCGAATTTTCCGCGAATGATGTGGATATATGTTCCACGGGAAAATCCGGGAATCTGTGCGCCATTTCTCTTTAGAAGAATATAGTAACTGAAAATGTTATCTTTCCGGTTCCCACCAGGCATTGACGCTGCTGGCCAAGGGTTTCTCTACTTTGCAGTTCTCTGCTAAAGATTAATAACTTAGTTTGAAACTTTGCCAACAGAAGCACAGCAGGTTGTACATATTTTATATATTCTTAGATTTTGTATACTTTTTATGTTTATGACACATTTCTCATATGCTGCGAAGCGTCAATGACTTTTTAGATACGAAAGTAGTAAGTTCTATTCTGTGTTAGAGCCATTCTCCACAATTCTCTGCAGTCCCTCCCCCCTGTCGGCTTGATGCCCGTCTGCAGTATAACACTGGAAGGATCTCTGTCCTTTCGCCTTAATCCCGCTCCTCTCCTCAAATACTTTTATTCCTGCCAGCCTTCACCTCTGGGACCAGGCCCCTCCATCCTTTTTCCATGTGCACCTCTGAACTTCCTTGGGCTGATGCTTCTGAAGCTTTTTGCACAGCTCGGTCATCATTATTCAATAACAGAGGAAGTCTCTCTCTCTCTCTCTCTCTCTCTCTCTCTCTCTCTCTCTCTCTCTCTCTCTCTCTCTCTCTCTCTCTCAGAACTGCTCTGCATTGGGAAATGACTTGGAGGACTCACAGCCAAATTAATTTTTAGTTTATTTTAATGTCTCTTCTTGGTCAGTGTTTTAGTAGACGAGGATAATCGTTCCCTTTTTCTCATTTTTAGCACAGAACAATTTTACATTTTGCAATGTGTTGCAAACAGTTTGCAGTATACTAAAGTTTTGCATTGATAATCGTGATGACCTAAATACTCTATTATACCGGTTTGAACGAAGAGTATTTTTGTTGCCGTACAGACACTTTTGATGGCATCCACAGCATCAGACGTGGCGAGCAAGATAAGCAGCTGACCTCAGCGCAAGCACAGCCAAATTTAGTGAAGAAAACGATAAGACTTACAAGGGAATTCTCGGTGGCCTGTACGTGGAAATTCCATCTCCAATTTACCCCTTTGTTTTGCGTTTGCCTCTTGTTCGGAGTTACCTCCGTTAGCAAAATCGGGTAGTTATTAAGGCTTCTCCCACGACTGTTTCTGCTCCTGCCCCACATACATACGCAAGCTGTTATCTCAGAGAATGGTATTGATGGCGTTTGGCGAAATGTTGTACACAGGTGACCTCGAGTCCAAAGGAGAGTTGACGAAGTCCGCAGGAAAGGTGAAGTCCAAAGGAAAGTCGATTGGATTTTGTAAATGAGGCCAGGTGCGGAGTTGAGGTAGATAACCGTTCGGGTTATCTGAAGGAATCTGGTTATTTTAATGAGATGTGATCTTAGTATATTTAATAAAGGTTTTAGTCATATTTATTTTATACACTGAGTATATATTTTAAATGTAAAAGTTTAATAGATATTTATTTTTTGTTGGTTTTTCTAATATCATTCTTCATTTTTTACATTCACATTTTAACACTGAATTTTCCTAGTATGTCACCATTCACCTTTTCATCATCAGTATATCATCAATTTATATATTTCACCTTCATTACGGCGCTTGGTCTTCGAGACCTAAATTTCATAACTTATCAGTCAATCAATCAATAGAATCCAA
>NC_089756.1:26180517-26193017 GCF_040412425.1 Macrobrachium rosenbergii | reverse complement strand
AGTCCTGAATAGGAAACTTCCTAGAAAACGAAAGGTTAGATTTGGTAAAATGCGGTTTCGAAACGTCTTGGGCCGAGTGGCCGCATTGCGCTGCAGCGGACGGGGCACTGCCAAGGGCGTGAAATGCATTGATGAAGGTACTTGAGCAGCAGTAAGTGGGCTTACTTTTCAAGGGCATACAGTGCATTATTTGAGGCACCGCGGGTAAACAGAAAGTGGTATATCTTCCCTTTCGTTCCCAGCGAATTAGCAACCCTCTCGCACAAAGGGTTGGTATACTCTGGGTGTGCCGTATGTGCAGACGGTTTTCTTGGAAGGGTACGATGTTAAGAGTCTCTGTCTTCTCAGAGGAAATGCCTTTATTAGTGGTTCTGTGCCTCTGTTTTTAATTATACGAGAGAATGACGTCCGTTTTGTGCTTATGGTGCTAAACACTCCACAACTTCGGGTAAAGTTCAGAATTAAGAATGTGAGAAGTTGGGTGGTAGGACAGGATTAGAAATGGTACCATAAGGGGAATAAAGGAAGTGAGATATTGATGAAAGCATGAGATGGCTTCGCTCGACCCCCAGGCCAATAGCACGTACTAGTGTCAGCTGGGCTCCAGTGGGCACCAGAAAAGTTTGAGGGCCCATGCCTACTTTATCTATGTGGAAGATAAAGCGCAGGAAAGGCAAAGTGAGGGAATTTCACAATTTCACAGAAGCCTCTTGCATCATTAAGCGTTGGACGTGAAGATGATGATGATGAAATAGGTAAAACTTACGAACAAATTTTTTCTTCGCCCTTTTTTTTTATAGTGGAGGCCCGGTTTTCTCCAAAACAAAAGTCGGTGGGACTTACCTCATTGGACCAAATTCACAGATGATCTTTGTAATGAATGCAAAAACCCATATTTGAGAAGCGTTATAAAATGCAAAATTTTACCGGACGTAACACATTTAAGAGCTTTTTGTTCCACACCAGCGTCAAGGGTACAGGCTGCCACATGCCTCCAGCGCTGGGTCCTTGGCTCAGCTTTCATGCAGTCACGCAACCACCTGCCCTGATGTCAAAGAGGTCCTAAGTACGTACAAGAAGAGCGAAGGGAAAAGTGGGGCTTAACGCCGAAGGAATAGATAGATAAGAGCCAGGGAAAACGGAGAGATGAAGAGGATTCCAGGGCTTAACACTTGGGGGAAACCGTCATAAAATCCAAGTTATCTGATGATTATAGTGTGAGAAGAGCTGGCTAGGCGGGTGTTCAAGCGCAGCTAGGAACGGTTTGTCCACAAAAGAATTGCTTGACATGTCACAGAATTATTATTATTATTATTATTATTATTATTATTATTATTATTATTATTATTATTATTATTATTATTATTATTATTCAAGTTGAGTGAACATTTTTCTGAACAGTCCTAAAAGGCCGCTAACTTGCCAGACAAACTTCCACACAGAAGAAGGCCCATGCGAGAAAGTAATAGAAAACAGAGATAACAAAATAACACCGATAACAATAGATAACCCGACAAGCAAATAAGCATGTACGTGCATAAAGATTAAAGCGTGCATGCTATGTTCAGATCATACGAGATAAGATCATTTTCAAATTATCAACGATATTATTGTTCAAGTGAAACACGCATAAAGATTAAAGCGTGCATGCTATGTTCAGATCATACGAGATAAGATCATTTTCAAATTATCAACGATATTATTGTTCAAGTGAAACACGATGAACTTGGAAGGGGCGTAGGGGTCACTGAGCCCTGCCTCCAAGGTTAGGTTAGGTTAGGTGGGTTTTAGTTAAGGCTACATTTGTTGCGGGGTTAGGCCAGCGAAAGTTAATGTTTACGCCACGAGCCATATCTGTTCACTGGAGAAAAATACATAATTAGCTTGTATTCCTTTACCGCAAATCTTATTTTTAACATGACTTCCTTTTTTTTCATTGACCATAATGCCCTTTTGTCGTTTTTTCGCAGCTCAAAAGTGATATAAAAAATTACTAGAGTATTTGTGTGTTATGTAGCTGTAGTTCCAGTTTACATTTCATTCAGTGTTTAGTTTCGTTATACATTTCATATGATGTTTAGTGCTATTAAGCATTTACTACGAAATGCACTTCCAGTGTGTTTTCGTTTCGTGTATTTCGGTATAAAGGTATATTAATATAATAATATATATATATAATATATATATATATATTTATATATATATATATATATATATATATATATATATATATATATATATATATATATATATATATATTTATATATATATAGGAGTTTCGGTACGCACCCGTGTGGTTCCGAGTGAATGAGATAGCGGAATCAAGTTGCAAGAGAAATAAATAGATACGTCAGACAAAGACAAAAGTCCCTTGTATACATAAGATGTCCAGGGACCTCTTGTGTTAGAGATTGATCATCTCTTTGTTTCTTTGTTAGGGTGCGGAGCAGGCGTGGTAAGCATAGGACATTCCTTCCCAGTTTGGAGTATATCCTATCCCCGTATGGGGTAGTGCTCTCAGTGCACCTCGTGAGGTGCACTGTAGGCTTTACGTAAGGTTCTTTGGAGCGTGCCTTTGGCCCCTTTAGCTGCAACCCCTTTCGTTTCTTTTACTGGACTTCCTTTCATATTCTCTTTCTTCCATGTTACTTTCCACCCTCTCCTAACAATTGATTCATAGTGCAACTGAGAGGTTTTCCTCCTGTTACACCGTTCAGACCTTTTTACTGTCATTTTCCGTTTCGGCGCTGAATGACCTCACAGGCCCCAGTGCGTGGCCTTTGGCCTAAATTCTTCATTCAATTCAATCCATGACAAGGCCTGGGCACCACAAATACGAGCGCAAAATGGATTGAAAGGGGTTACCTAAATTATTGGTGGTAGCAGTATAAATTCCTCTTAGTTACGGCTCTCTGGCGAAGCTCGCTGCGTTGATGCCTTTCTTCTTCATTTCCGTTATATCTTGATTCTTTGATCATGTGTTTTGGTGTCCCGTTTTGTCCGTACCTGGACCTGTTGACGGGACCACATCTGCAGCCAGTCTGCTTTCACGTTACTTTCGCCACTGGATTTAACCATTTGGTGTCGTGCTGTTAGGCTTTTCCTCGTATTTCGTCTCTACTTATTTATATTGATAGTTCAGCATGGCTTTGCAGTATCAAGACTTTTGTCTTTGGATTTCCGTCGAGTGCAGCAGTCATTTGCAGGGAAAACTTCGAAAATATATCTCTTTACTGCGTTGTTTGGTGTTTTTTTTTATTTTTTCTCAGATTTATTTTGCTCAAAATCATATTTGAGCAATACAGATAACATCAGACTCACAAGGTCTGGTGGGGGTTTCAGTAAAGCTTTTTTTTTTTTTTTTTTATGACAAAGCTTGAAATCGTTGTCCGCTGTATTCTTGTCAGTGCGCGATAATTTTTTTTTTTTCTGTAAAAGAAAATTGAGATGACTTTGTCTGTCCGTCCGCACTTTTTGTGTCCGCCCTCAGATCTTAAAAGCTACTGAGGCTAGAGGGCTGCAAATTGGTATGTTGATCATCCACCCTCCAATCATCAAACATACCAAATTGCAGCCCTTTAGCCTCGGTAGTTTTTGTTTTATTAAGGTTAAAGTTAGCCATGATCGTGCGTCTGGGAACGCTATAGGTGCCAACAACACAGGCCACCACCGAGCCGTGACTGAAAGTTTCATGGGCCGCGGCTGAGAGTTTCATGGGTCGTGACTGAGAGTTTCATACAGCATCATACGCTGTATGGAAAACTCGATTTCGCCTTAGAAACTTCGGCTCATTTTTTACTGGTTTTATCTCGCTTCAACTGATGTGTTCTGTAGACATTAGTCTGTGTAAAACGTGTCCGAGGCTTAACAAATATTCATCTCTGTTATTTCGTCATTTATTAATCAACTGCGGATAGCTCGTTGGTTATAAGACTGCCGCACGCGGCCTGTCACCAGTGGCGTAACTGGCATTCCATCAGTTGGGGGCCCTAGGTGGGGCCAAGATATTTTTCGGGGGGGAGGGGGTGGCCAAAGAAAATTACACAATCTAATGTCCCAATTCTGTAATTATTAAAATACACTATTCTCGAGTATATATATCCATGTGAATGAAGGAAAATAATAGCGACGCCACAGCCTGTCAGAAGTTTAAAATGAATAACCAAGTTATAAAATGGCTGCTAGCGGCTGGGTGGGTATGTTATCACTATGGGCAACCGGTTGCACGAGAGAAAATAGCCATTTGGTTTTTGTGACTGATTGCGTCACTTGCATTAGATGAACAAGTGTGCAGTGGGGGGCTGTGTTTTATTTGTGGCTTTTCCTAGTCGCCACTTGTGACTTTTAAATGCACTGCGCACGCAGCTGAGATTTTATGCTGAGTTGTATCATTTTATTCTAAAGTTACTGAATGAAAATGTGTGTGAATTTCTGAATGAATAGTTACTTTTTGAGTGAATTGTTGTGTTATTCTTTGCTCGGCAGTATTCCGAAAGGTTCTCTCTATAATTTGATTCATTTCTGTAAAAAGAACTTGAAAGCAGTGTTTGCGACTGATTGCGCCACATTCACCAATGCCAGTTCCGTGAACGGGACTGTACAAGTGTGCATTGGAAGAAGTGTTTAATGCCGTTCATACACACCACTTGTGGCGTATTTGCTTTAGTTATTTATTCTGCTTCTTTAAGATTTCACAGATTCTCTTCGCTTTGACTAAAACAGTGTCTTGTTCACGACGAATTTATAGGAAATGGCATGCGTGGATAAAGGCCCCATGAAACAAAAGAAGATGCAGTGTTCGTATATAATCTGGAATGTTTTGAAGACAAATGGTTTTAAAACAAGAGACATTTTTTTTCCAGTGAATAAAACAATGAGGCAGGCCACTTAATGCCCTTTTCTTGCTTCGGGCCTGGGCAAGAAAAGGGCATTAAGTGGCCTGCGTCATTGTTTTAATCACTGGAAAAAATAAAAACTACTGAGACTAGACGGCTGCAATTTGGTATGTTTGATGACTGGAGGGTGGATGATCAACATACCAATTTGCAGCCCTCTAGCCACAGTAGTTTTTAAGATTGAGGGCGGACAGAAAAAAGTGCGGGCATTGCCCCCAAAAGAATTGGGGGTAATGGAAGCAGTAAGAGAGACCCAGAGCTTGGTAGTGGAGGGACGGAACCGGCCTCTGAACTGAAATATCCTTTGTAGTTTTGGATCTTTCCTAGACTGTGACCCCCAAGGGTTTTCGGGGGTCGTTATCTAGGACTAATATTTCTGTGGGGTCATTATTTTTATGATATTTACAGTTTTTCATTAAAATTTTTCCGGTAATCCCCAAACGGGCCTGTACTCAACACGCCGCAAAGGTGGATAGAGTGAAATCCCTCTGGGGTCACTATTTAGGAAAGATCCGTTCTTTTTAATGTAAAGTTCCTTCAGGTTGTACTTGCTTTTCCCTACTAAGTCTACGTGCAGCAGTACATGATCTGAATCCATTTTGCTTGTGATCTGTTATAACAGAGGAAAGGTGAGGTCTGCGTTTAGGTATGGATACGGATCTGAATTAATTTGTCACACGGATCTGAAAGTAATTTGTCACACGGATCTGACGGTAATTTGTCACACGGATCTGACGGTAATTTGTCACACGGATCTGACAGTAATTTGGAGAGCTGTTAATCAGCTCAGTGGTCTGGTAAAACTAAGGTATAATTACTTTTTTTGTCACACGGATCTGAAAGTAATTTGTCACACGGATCTGACAGTAATTTGTCACAGACAGAGTGCACAATTGAAGTAAGATTTCGATGTCAATGCCTGCAGCCTCCTAAACATGAGAAGTTCAAGTAACAGTAGGCTACACATGCATAGCACAGTAGTTCTAAGTTAAAAGAACTGAGAACTCTGCTTAGCTTATGTGACTTATCTGTTATGTACATTACCACATATGCAGCTCTATCGATGAGTTCTTAGTTTTCAGGCAGGTTGTCTAATTATTATGATAATAATGATGATGAAGATACTACTACCACTACTAGTATAATAATAATAATAATAATAATAATAATAATAATAATAATAATAATAATAATACTTTGGACAAACCCACCCGGATGAGCTCGGCCCTGCGTGAAAATTGTAGTGATGTGCTTCATCCTCAAGTAATGACAATCCCCGCTTCTCGAAAAAAGACCAGTTAAATAAGTCAGAGAACCTTGAAGATGCTACAGAATTCATCGTCAGTTGACCCACTCGTAACACGTGCTAGGAAAAATACCACTGTTTTTTGTGAAGTAACTAGCAGTAGAACAACCAAGAGAAATGTTAAGGAAATGAGTCGGTACCCCATGCAGGTTAGGCCGTCCAACGAATTTGAAATCGAAATTGTGCCTCGGGAGAGGCTAGTTTATTGGACACCCCCCTCCCATGGTCTCAGAAGACCATACCCCCTCCCATCCTTTGAGAGGCGTAGCTTCAGTGAAAGGTACAGATACAGGACGCCCAAAAGGTTTGAGTCACATAGTCTCAGTAGTTTTTATTTTATTTAAGGTTAAAGTTAGCCATAATCGTGCTTTTGGCAGCGATGTAGGATAGGCCACCACCAGGCTGTGGTTAAAGTTTCTTGGACCGCGGCTCATACAGCATTATACCGAGACCATTGAAAGCTAGATCTATTTTCGGTGGCCTTGATTACATTATATGCTGTAGCGGCTGTACGGAAAACGCGATTGCGCCGAAGTCGGAGTATTTTTTACTTTTTTTTTTTTTTTTTTTTAACTCTAGTCCCTGGCAGATAAGGTTATTGGGTTGCCCCAGGGTGTGGGTCTTAAGGCTGCCATTCCGTCATTAAAGGCAAAGAAACTGCTTGGCCCTAAACGTTAGGTTTAGTCAGGACCCACTAATATAAGCCGAGTGACCCTTTGTAGGCCTACGAGATTTTTTCTTGACAGTTCGAGGATATTCGCGTGGTGTTGGAAAAGATCTGTGCATAGCATATTCGTGTAAAGATCTCTTAAGCCGCTCATCTTTGCTAAAGAAAAAAATATCGGAAAAAATCATTGCGTTTTTATCGCAAGCAATATGTCGTGGTGTAAATGAATTTACTTAGCTTCAGTTATATTGTGGGATGTAGTGCGGTTTCCAAAGGGATTAGCCTCATTACCAACATTTCAGATCCTTTATGCATTCAAGTGAGTGTTTAAAATTTGGACCCGCCACTGTCTAATATCATTTGATTTTGACTTGAGAGAAGTGTAATAAAACAAGTAAAAAATGCGCCGAGGTTTCTTCGGAGCAGTCACGTTTTCTGTACAGCAGCTAAAGCGTGTAATGAAGGCCTCCGAAAATAGAGCTCTCTTTCGGTGGTCTCGGTATAATGCTGTATGAGCCGCGGCCCATGAAACTTTAACCACGGTCTGGTGGTGGTATGGCCTATATCGTTGCCAGAAGCAAGATTCTAGCTAACTTTAACCTTAAATAAAATAAAAACTACTGAGGCTAGAGGGCTGCAATTTGATTTGTTTGATAATTGGCGGGTGGATGATCAACATAGCTATTTGCAGTCCTCTAGCCTCAGTAGTTGTTAAGATCTCAAGCCGGACAGAATAAAGTGCGGACGGACAGACAAAGCCGGCACAATTGTTTTCTTCTACAGAAAGCTAAAAAGAGCAGATTCACTTTAAAAAATTCAACTTTTTTAGTACTTCATAGTGATTGATTACGCTCAATTTGATGAGGTGTGCTCCTGTTTAGTAAACAGCTGACATACGTTTATCTATGCTGAGCGAACGATTTCAGTGCAACCGATTCCCCGTAGGCGTTTCTATGAAATCTAGAGGAGGTGGTTATTCAGTCCGGAAATTCCCTAAATGACTCGTACCTCTCTCTCTCTCTCTCTCTCTCTCTCTCTCTCTCTCTCTCTCTCTCTCTCTCTCTCTCTCTCGTAACAGTGAGGTCGGAAATAAATTGAGAACTTGTTTACGGAACTGTAATTTATATTTTATTTAAATATGAAAATTGTAAAATAGACACATTGTAAATAAATTGAGAACTTGTTTACGAGGCTGAAAATTATATTTTGTTTATATTTATATATGAAAATTGTAAAGTAGAAACATTGTAAATAAATTGAGAACTTGTTCATGAAACTGTAAATTATATTTTATTTTTATATGAAAATTGTGAAATAGAAGCATTGTAAATAAGTTGAGAACTTGTTTATGAAACTGTAAAATATACTTTATTTACTGTATATATGAAAATTGTAAAATAGAAGCATTGTAAATAAATTGAGAATTTGTTTATGAAGGTATAAATTATATTTTTATATATGGAAATTGTAAAATAGAAGCATTGTAAATAAATTGAGAACTTGTTTATGAAGCTGTAAATTATATTTTATTTATATATGAAAATTGTAAAATAGAAGCATTGTAAATAAATTGAGAACTTGTTTATGAAGCTGTAAATTATATTTTATTTATATATGAAAATTGTAAAATAGAAATATTGTAAATAAACTGAGAACTTGTTTATGAAACTGTAAATTATATTGTAGTTATATATAAAAATTGTAAAATAGAAACATTGTAAATAAATTGAGAACTTTTTTATGAAACAGTAAATTATATCTTATATATGAAAATTGTAAAATAGAAACGTAAATAAATTGCGAACTTGTTTTTGAAAATGTAAATTATATCTCATTTGTACTTCTAGATAAGAAATGAACTGAAATTATTTTGTTGTTTCATGCTTCCTCGAACAATGTTACATTGCTGAAGAGTGATTTCATAAAAAACAATATCTACAAGTTCCATGGGGAGAGAGAGAGAGAGAGAGAGAGAGAGAGAGAGAGAGAGAGAGAGAGAGAGAATATCAACAAGAAAAAAGTATATGATTAGAAATGGATAATGAGTGAAGAAATAAGGGAGACGGGGTTGATAATATACGCAAGGGTTCCTTTGAGGGGGAGGCGTGGATGACGTCATGCGCAGAAGCAGCCTAAATCGTAACGCTGCTCTCCGGCCGACCTTCTAGTTTTGTATATCTTGTAGATCTCGGGTAATACGAGGAAACGTCGTGTAATCACCAGTGTTGACAAGCCATGTCATTTCCTGTAAAACTAAGCGCTGCAAACTATCGTACTGGGTGTTAATTTGCTCCCAAATAGACAGAAAAAAAATATAGTTTTATAATAATCGACTAAAAAGGGTAACGTGGCAACTTGCCTTTTGGAAGAAAATCGCAGGGTACACGAAGAGCTTGAGTCACTCGGCTGGATTCCCCGCTTGCTTTGCTTTTTATTTTCTCGCTTGCTTTGCTTTTTATTTTCTCGTTTGCTTGCTTTTTATTTTCTCGCTTGCTTTGCTTTTTATTTTTTCGTTTGCTTTGCTTTTTATATTTTCGTTTGCTTGCTTTTTATTTTCTCGCTTGCTTTGCTTTTTATTGTTTCGTTTGCTTGCTTTTTATTTCCTCGCTTGTTTTGCTTTTTATTTTTTCGTTTGCTTGCTTTTTATTTTCTCGCTTGCTTTGCTTTTTATTTTTTCGTTTGCTTGCTTTTTATTTTCTCGCTTGCTTTGCTTTTTATTTTTTCGTTTGCTTGCTTTGTATTTTCTCGCTTGCTTTGCTTTTTATTTTCTCGCTTGCTTTGCTTTTTTATTTTCTCGCTTGCTTTGCTTTTTATTTTCTCGCTTGCTTTGCTTTTTACTTTTTCGTTTGCTTGCTTTTTAATTTATCGCTTGCTTTGCTTTTTATTTTCTCGCTTGCTTTGCTTTTTTATATTCTCTTTGCTTTTTATTTTCTCGCTTGCTTTGCTTTTCATTTTCTCGCTTGCTTTGCTTTTTATTTTCACGCTTGCTTTGCTTTTTTATTTTTTCGCTTTGCTTTTTATTTTCTCGCTTACTTTGCTTTTTTATTTTTTCGCTTGCTTTACTTTTTACTTTTAGCTTGCTTTGGCACATATTTTTCCTTTTGTATTTTATTTTCTCGCTTGCTTTGCTTTTTATTTTCAGCACCTTTATTTTCTCAACAGCACCTTTTATTTTCTTCTTTATTTTTCTCGCTTGCTTTGCTTTTTATTTTTGCTGTTTTTATTTTCTCACTTGCTTTGCTTTTTATTTTCCTTTGCTTTTATTTTCTTGCTTGCTTTGCTTTATTTTCAACTGCTTTTATTTCTCGCCTTTATGCTTTTTATTTTTTCAGCACCTTTTTATTTTCTCGCTTGCTTTTGCTTTTATTTTTGCTTTGTTTTTATTTTCTCGCTTGCTTTGCTTTTTATTTTCCTTTGCTTTATTTTCTTGCTTGCTTTGCTTTTTTATTTTTTCGCTTTGCTTTTTATTTTCTCGCTTGCTTTGCTTTTCTATTTTTTCGCTTTGCTTTTTATTTTCTCGCTTACTTTGCTTTTTTATTTTTTCGCTTTGCTTTTTATTTTCTCGCTTGCTTTGCTTTTTTATTTTTTAGCTTTGCTTTTTATTTTCTCGCTTGCTTTGCTTTTATATTTTTTCGCTTGCTTTGCTTTTTACTTTTAGCTTGCTTTGCTTTTATATTTTTTGCTTGCTTGCTTTTTATTTTCTCCCTTGCTTTGCTTGTTATTCTCGCTTACTTTGCTTTTTGTTTTTCTCGCTTGCTTTGCTTTTTATTTTCTCGCTTTGGCTTTTTGTTTTTCTTGCTTGCTTTGCTTTTTATTTTCTCGCTTGCTTTGCTTTTTGTTTTCCTCGCTTGCTTTGCTTTTTATTTTCTCACTTGCTTTGCTTTTTATTTTCTCGCCTGCTTTGCTTTTTTATTTTGTTTCCTCGGTGGAAAAAAAATTAATTGTGTGTGAAAGTAAACTTTGAATCATTTGTAAAATTTTTGCCGTTTTAACATCCTGGTATTAATACAGTTGAAGAATATATCTGCTAATTTCACTGTAACATTTATAAATAAATAAATAAATAAATAAATAAATAAATAAATAAATAAATAAAACATATATGTATAGTATATATATATATATATATATATATATATATATATATATATATATATATATATATATATATATATATATATACATATATATGCACATACATATCTAATATTTATATATATATATATATATATATATATATATATATATATATATATGAATATATATATATATATATATATATATATATATATATACAGTATATATTATATATTTATGTATATTGCTTTGGTGTAAGTGGAAAAAGTAACAAATTTGTAGATGAGGTATAATTTGAATAAAGTCTGAAGTGTGTGAGTCATATGATGGTGGTCGAACGTAAAATTGATTTTTGATATCACTGAAGCAGAAACTGAAATTTGCGTGTACTAACAGGCCTAGTAAATTCCGGTATTGCTAAAGCTTAGTACATTAATGAGAGCTTCTTTTTATATTGTAAGTTTAAAAGCGTAAACTGAATGAGGGTTCTGTTACAATTATAAGTAGTCTTATTTTAATATAAGCAATAAGAAAACAAGTTTTTCGTACAGCGTATGATACTGTATGAAAATCTCAGCCACGGCCCATGAAACTTTCAGTCGCGGCTCGGTGGTGGCCTGTGCTGTTGGCACCTATAACGGTGCCAAACGCACGATCATGTCTGACTTAAATAAAATATAAACTACTGAGGCTAGAGGGCTGCAATTTGATATGTTTGATGATTGGAGGGTGGATGATCAACATACCAATTTGCAGCCCTCTAGCCTCAGTAGTTTTTAAGATCTGAGGGCGGACGGACAGACAAATAGCCATCTCAATAGTTTTCATTTACAGAAAACTAAAAAAAGCATCTGTAATATTACTGGCACCCAGGTGATTTATAATTACAGTTGGCGAACATTACCTGAAGTGTCAGTTACTGCAACAATTGATCGACCAGCCCATTTAACAGGAGTATTATTGTACGCGTTAAACACACACATTTTCGTACTAATCGAGTTGTTGTGGCAATCATTTTTGCGTCAGATAAAAGTGAAGTTAATTTTGCCTCTAAGCATCTTATTCAAGTAAAAAAAAAAAATAATTTTAGGGATAGAAAGTCTTGTGTAAAGAACAACTGTGGCGCAGAGGGAAATTCTCTGGAGCACCCAGAAACGCTTCGTAAGAGAAATCGAAAATATATAAGAGGAGACATAATTCCTTCCTACCGTTCTGACACAAATTGGGCAGTAGTGATCCGTACACTGGTTTTTGACAGAATGGATCGCATTTACCGTGGTGAAACCAGTAAAACAAAAAAAACAAGGAAAACGCCTCGGATGCTAGTTAAGGATTCGGTCCACGTCCCATTGTCCTTATGTGGTCCTGTCTCTAATCAAGAAAAATATGTGGCTGGTCGCGTTTTGTGAAGATTCGAAGATCACGAACGTCATCAGAATCGTGGAAGGTGAAAGCAGGAAGAAGGAGTGAGTGTATTATGAAATCTAGAAAGAGCGGGTTGGAGTGGTTGGACAGCAGGACGAGCAAACTCTAAATTTCCACTAAGAAGTAATAG
>NC_089756.1:26145517-26175517 GCF_040412425.1 Macrobrachium rosenbergii | reverse complement strand
GCGTTATCTTTCTGAATTTTGAATGCGGTAAGGTGGTGGCTTTGACGCCATGTTCGACGAAATCCTCGTCCCTGGGCGGTGGAGAGGCGCTGCCGACACTGGTCCGTTCTCTGTCGCTGCTTCTGTCCTGCTCCGAGTCGGGTTTTGCCTCGCCGCAGGGGAACTGCGCTGGGTCGTGCTCAATGTGCGTGCCTCCAGGACTCAGTTGCAGGCCGTAGTCGAAAAGGAGAGACGTGAGGTATTCTTCGTCGTTGTAGAACTCGCTGGAGTTGAAGTTTCCCAGAGGAGAGGCGGTCGTCGCAGGCGTTTGCAGACTCGGGCCTGGCAGCGGCTGCAGAGCGGGTTCTCGAGACGGTTGTCCGTAATCGTCGCGGGCGAATAATTTGGGTAATCTGCCAGGCGTTGATGGGTCTCCTGGCGACTCTACTTTGTGATGTGGCGTGAAGTCCCAGTTGGGGCGTTTTGCCATATTATGACGTTCAGGCAGTGATATGGTGAGGTGGTGGAAAACGTTTTCCATAGGTCTGTTGCACGTTAACGCGATCACTTAATTCAGTATTAGAAACGGTGGAATGCTGTCACCCATTACCAGTGTGCCCTTCCAATTTATGTTTTACGTTTCATAATTCCCATTGTTTCTGGATCAAGTTGCAGACACGTTTAAACACGTCCCAGTAAGGGCTGGTCTCACCGTACAGTTTTCTATACGTTTTTTTTGCGCACCACGTAAGGCTAAACGTTTTTATGATTGCACGTTGCGGCCATCAAACAATTTCCGAAGCCTAGAAGCGATACCAACTACACCCGTTCGTTCTCGAAATAATACTAGATACGTATGAAGTTGGCCGAACCTTTTACGTCCGCTTCCCCAGCGAAACGTTTTCGGTGGCTGAGAGTTGCCAGTTAGCGCGTCTCGCTTCTCTCTGCCAGTGTCGGCACAGCGGTTACTTGTAGAATGCACTACAGGACATTTATTCCCCGCCAGCTGTTTGATAAACAGAAGTGGTGTGTGTAGTATTACACGCGTATGCTTCTTTTTATTTTGATCGCTCGTGTTTTTCTTGCAATTCAAACTTTCTTAAGTATGTGGAACGCAGAGTTTGACGGTGTATGATCAGTTCGCCGCTTCTTGGATGTTACGAATTTACATCAGCTTTCAGTAGCCGTATATTGCATTGTATTATCCAGCACCCTTTAGATATACAACCAGTAAAAAAAGGTGTCGCAAATGGAGGTGACTGCAACTGGGCACCGGCTCTCAAACGGCCGAGCTCTTGGGAATTCCAGGATCTTGGCCTAAGAAGGCAGCAAGTGCTTCTCTCTCACTCCTTGAAGTAGAGGCTGATAGAAATTTCCAGGGGAATCATAGAAGCACTTTAGTGAGATAACTGCTGTGAGTTTGTAAGCTGTGAAGAAAGCTCTCTCTCTCTCTCTCTCTCTCTCTCTCTCTCTCTCTCTCTCTCTCTCTCTCTCTCTCTCTCTCTCAAACACACACACTATATATATATATATATATATATATATATATATATATATACATGTATATATATATACATGTATATATATATATATATATTCTCTCTCTCTATATATATATATATATGTATATATATATATATATTATATATATATATATATATATATATATATATATATATATATATATATATATATATATATATATTATAGAGAAGAGAAAAAATTTTGAATATATATGACTCTGCAGGAATTGAAGTCATTTATGATCTGCATTTAGATTCAAGGGTTTGTAGTGACAGAATATAGAAAAACTGTGAAGAATTCTTGAAGTTTAAAGCAATTGTGACACATATGTATACATATATACATACATGTAAATATACCTGTGTATACATCTCTTTCCCTTAGGGGGAACATATACATATATATAGTGTGTGTGTGTTTGTTTGTGTGTGCCTTTTTTCCGTTTCAGTAAGTTTTGGAGAGAGGCTGCGAGCCCATGCCATTTTCCCCCGCTCTTTAAAACCACCGCAGTTCAGCAGCTACCATATGATTTTTATGAAGTGTAAACTGTACTGGAACCCAGTCTGCCTTGATTGGGAATTAATCCTGGCTCGTCTCGCTGCTAAGCCGAAGTATTCTAACCACCTAGGCATCAGGACCCAAATGTATACTTACTGCTTTTGTGCATATGTGTGTGTGCATGGGATATTTGAAACGCCAGTGGCTGCTTTTTTTAAAAATTTAAATATACATTAATGTTGAACTCTCCATGAATTTTGGATATTGAAAAATATTAGGAATTTTGGATTTGAGTCTCTGGTTACATTTTTTATGTTCTCAACATCAGGGAGCTTTATTTATCTTTAAAATGTTTTTATTTATTATTTGGGACTTCTTTTGCATATTTTTTCTCTTTATTTATAGCCTAATCGATTAAGTATGCTGGGTAGAGTAACACCGTCAGATGTTGACAGATTAATTCAAATCTTTTTCTGTATACCTGTGCAAACATACGCTACGCCCTCAGAGAAATAGATTGCAGCCAACCATGATCTTTACAGTGACATCATGATAACTGAGAAGTGAATATAGGCAAGAGCAAAAGTAGGAGTACATAATTAGTCTGTTTGCTTATGAATAAAACATCTAGGAAAGACCGTAGTATGAGTAGGGCTCCTCCCCTTAGCGCTGCTTACCACTCTGTAAGTAATTCCTACTGGAAGGAGAGCTTGGTTCCTCCCCTTCTGACCCTATGTCCTGAAGCAATTTCTCAGGTCTCTTTAGTGAGGAAGGACCTACTGCAGTTCCTGCTTATTTTTAGTTCAGGTGGAACTATGGTTAGGTTCAAGGACGGAGCCAGAAGTGGTGCTGAATTCAGTGTCGCAGCTTTCCCAGTGACAAGATGAAATGCATCCCACCCAAGGTTACCCATTAGCCACTGGGTCTCCTCCCTCCTTTTGCACATTTTGCGTTCATTTTGGGTGGATGCAAGCAGGTGAATACATGACCAAGCACCTATCCAAACCACCATGTGTGGGGATGCATTTTCTCCGTCCTTTCTTTAACAGGGGGCTGAAGTGGATGTAGGGTATTATGGCCCATCCGTCATTGGCAACACTTCCACCTACTTCCTGGGATTTCCCGTTCTATAACGGAATGACAGGTTCCCCGGAATCTCTCCCGGAGGATGGTTATTCTTGGTGGGCCACACACTGGCGCAGGGTCCTATCAGCCACTCCCACTCAGTATACTTGACCAGGATGCTGGTACATCCGGGTAGTGACAGATTGTCCCTTCAGTCTCTTGCCTTTAGCATAGACTGTTTGGTATGTAGCAGAGGTTAATCACATCAGATTCTGATTCCTTCAGACAAGTAGTAAGCATTGCTCCTTGAGACAAAAACCTCCCCTCCTAGTAAGTCCCCACATGAAAGATGAATTTATATTTTCTCGTAGGAACAAATTGCAAATTAAATACAGTTTTCATTTTTCATAGAAGAAAAAAGTTAAGTATATCTTAGTTTTACCAGACCACTGGGCTGATTAACAGCTCTCCTAGGGCTGGCCTGAAGGATTAGACTTATTTAACGTGGCTAAGAACCGGTTGGTTGCCAGCAGCGGGACCTACAGTTTATTGTGGAATCCGAACCACATTATAGCGAGAAATGAATTTCTATCACCAGAAATAAATTCCTCTAACTCTTCATTAGCCGGCCGGAGAGTCGAACTCGGGCCTAACGAGTAAGGCCACAACTCTACCGACTCGCCCAAGGAAGAGGTTTTTCATAGAAGAAACCCTGAAGTCTTTTGTCATAGTCACACCATCTAACCTAACCCTGCATTTGTACTTGTAGCCAAAGGATAAAGCGACTGGGTAACTGACAGTTGAATGGGCGGTATTCTGCCACTGATCTACTTGCCACCAAAACCTTAAAAGACTTAAAAGTTTTTATATCAAGGAAAATGCAGATTCTCTTTATTATTCAATACTGTCAGAAAAACAGGGCGAAAATAACAATTAAGATATTCCAGTTACTGTTATTAATATTGCAGATAGATTACATAAATCTTACATAATAACCAATTATTTTCAAAGGTTACACAGCCGGAATAATTGATAGAAAAGTACTGTTTGTATGACATCCCAGGATAATTCACCCTTGTGTCCAGCAAAGGATTTATCCTATAGTAACCTTCTAGGTTAGGTACTGGCCACAATATGCCTTGCTTTGTCAAAAGTAGTCGGGACCCAGCCTCTGCATTGCTCTATACCCTTTTGTTTTTCATCCATTCTCTTGTTCTCTTTGCACATTGCTGTCCGCGAGAGAGTTTGGAAATGACTCTGGTCTGGCAAAGCGATTATGGAACAGTGCAAATGACATTAATCATTTTAATGTCATCACGTGCCAGTGCTGGAATTATTTTTCAGCAGCTTATTGGACGGTTGGTTTATATTAAGCTGGTTTGTGCCAACACGGCCTTTACCCTGTGGCGACACTCGAGGGTAGTAAGGCGTCGGATGTAGTATGATGCCTGGTATGGGCCTTGGAACTCTGACCGACTAGCAGAGACCTCCAGGTTATTAATCATCACGCACAGAGAATCTTTGGAGTTCCGTCAGAGCACAGGTCTGTCCGGTGTCGACCACATGACGCTGACGTTTCTCTCATTTTTTCTGACTCCTTGTTTATTTGTTGGTCGTCTGTCTTTTTGGGCACTCTGTTCCGAGGAGTCTGTTTTTGCAAGGAAGTGACGATAAGCGTTTTGGATGTATGAATGCGTGATACTCTGAATTATAATATTGGAATATTATATACAGTTTTGGAGAAATACCAGAGGTTATCTTCTGCAGTGCAGTAGTAAGAGACAATGAATGGCAATATAAGCTATGCAAATGGTAACGCTCTAGAATAGTTTTCAACATGCCGTTCGGCTTTTGAAGGACTGAGGGTGGTATTTCATCAGAACCCCAGCAGCACTGGGGATGTAAGCAAGGAAACAGTTAAAAGCTGAAATCTTGGTTTCGACAGTGTCGACCATTAGTAAGTGATCAGCTAATAGTGTGACTTTTAGGGTTAATCGGAACCATTTCTGGTAGTTTGACGTTTGAGGTTTTATTTTTATTTTTCTGTCAAAGAAAGCTATTGAGATGGTTACTTGTCTGACCGTCCGCACTTTTTCTGTCCGCCCTCAGATCTTAAAAACTACTGAGGCTAGCGGGCGAGGGCTGGAAATTGGTACGTTGATCGTCCACCCTTCAATCCTCAAACATAACAAATTGCAGCCCCCTAGCCTCAGTAGTTTTTATTTTATTTAAGGTTAAAGTTAGCCGTGATCGTACGTCTGGCACCGCTATAGGTGCCTAGAACGCAGGCCACCACCTGGCCTTGGCTGAAAGTTTCATGGGCCGTGGCCGAGAGTTTCATACAGCATTACACGCTGTACAGAAAACTCGACTGCGCCGAAGAAACTTCGGCTCAATTTTTACTCGTTACATCTTCTTTCTTGCTATTTTCGTACCTAAGTGTTTTTACCTCTTACTGATATGGTGGTCTCCTTAGTTGGCCTGGTAATTCATTTTTGAATTATATTATCACGTAATTTTCAAAGCATTCGATCTTGCAGTTTTCCGAGATAGTAAATGTTCTCTGGGCTGTTTGTTTCCCTTTTCATTTTGTTTGTAAAGCTCTCTAGAAACAATGACCTGCCTCATTATGTAAACACACATATATGTATATATATGACACATATATATATATACATGTATATATATATATATATATATATATATATATATATATATATATATATATATATATATAGTGTATGCCATTAATTGGAAACATTTAGAAATCAATAAAAATTCCCAAAATTTCCAGCTAACATTGTTAAGTAAATAATATTAGCTAAGTTTGAGAGCTATTTTCATCAAGCGTTAGAAATCTACCACTGTACAATTTTAACATCATTAGGAATTGTATATAGAGAATGATTTGTATGCAGAAAGTAAGAATGACTCGAGTCGCATTTAATGTCAAGCATAGATGTGGTCGGATGAGGGATTCAAAGGCGTGCTCTCCTTGCACTTCGTAGCCTAAAAAGTGATGTTGCAACGTGGATCGGGTGAGTTTTCGTTCGCATTAGCATTAGAATAGGGCCATGCTGATAATGATGATGACTTGTTGATGTGGTTCGACACTTGGTGCTTTCTGCATGTCGCTTTTTATTCCTCAGAGAATGCCAATATAGGGATAATTAAATTCGTCCGTGGTAGAGAGATATCTGAAGAAATGCCAGGACATCATTCAAGATACTTGTTTATCGTCACCGTAAACAGTCTCACGGTGCCACGCCCTCTTTTCATGCACATTAAAGTGTATAGCTTAAAAGCAAATAGCTGTTTGCTCAGTCTGATCAGGCACCGAACACCACCAGTTTTTTGAACAAATGTTTTGAAAAATGCAGTAGGCTCAGTACGGACGATTCTCAAGTTTTATTCCTTGGAAGTAAACGTATCTGGAAACAGATATAGAAACTAGATATAGAAAATAGACACAGAAAATAGCTATAGAAACGAACGCCGACTGCCTTTTTCCCGTCCCTTTAAAAAGTGTTCGGGAACGGTAACTCGGCAGGAACTGAAAACAAAACACAGCAGAAACCAGATCGGGTTAACGATGTTGCCCACCACCTGCTTCGGCGTGGTTCTCGGGAGTCCCCCAAGCGGCAGCCATTTTGCGGGAGATCCCCAAGTCATCCTTTCAGGTGACGGTAAGAACTAGCGTAAATCCCGACGCTCTAGGAAACTGGGTCTCTCGGTGTCCCCCGGGCAGTGAGACGGAGATTATGTCGAGAGGTTTGTGTCTGTATACGTGTAATATGTAACTGAATTACGAAAATGCGCAGCGTGATGGATATGTAAATAAAGGCAGATGCTACGAAGGAAAGTGAAGCTGCGGAGTGGTGCTAGGCCTTTCGACTTACTGTCCTTTACTTAGCAGAAGACTAGCCTTTATTTATATATGTATATATATATATATATATATATATATATATATGTATATATATATATATATATATATATATATATATATATATATATATTATATATATAAATGTATGTATGTAATATGTGTTCATGTTAGAATCAGGATTACTGTTTCACCTACCTTTCTGCGCCTTAGCTACGATCCATCACAAATGATTAACTATAGGTACATCGTTCACATATTAGTCAGGAGAGGGCACGATAGATTTTCCAGGTAATGGGCTGCGGCGGCGATCTACCGGTATATTGTTTTTTTCTCTCTAAATGAAACAAAGATACAAGGCCATTGACTTATGTAGAAGTCTTCCAGTAAACGTCATTCCCGTAAATATTATTATGTGGAAAAGTAAAAAGAAATGAAAAAGTGTAGCAACAAGTATAACAAATTAAGTTGATTACTAATAAGTGAAAGTAACTCGTCAAATAGAGAAATAAGCAAGTCTTGAATCGTAATATAAAAAATATTATAATATAAGTTATATAAATCAGCATTGCAGTATCCTTCGACCTTGGGAGCACCAGCATCATCAGCAACCTTGTCAGGAAGTTCTAATTGTAATTTTAAATTTGAGGAACTTGGGTATGAATCGTCTTTTATGACGCTTATGTGCAAGACCTTAACATCCATCCACTTGAGCTTTCTCATGTAGCTTGCATGCCTTTTCCTATTACCTTTTATAATTATGCTTAGCCTAACATGTTTATTTGTGGAGTCCATCCTACCACCCCTGATTTGGTCGATCGTGCGAAACTCTGTTCTTCCATGTTTGTTTGTGTGGACCCCCTCCTGTCGCCTCTTATCAGGGCCATTTATCTTCTCATGTTTTATTGCGAAGACCTTAATCCTTCCATGTTGAATTTTTGAGACCCTCCAGTTACAGTTTCCATTGGCCGTATTTAGTCCATTAGACATTCGTGTCATGTGTTCCCATTTGTTTAAGAAAACTGCCATTTTGGCTCTGATTTGACCACCAGATTGGTTTCTGGCACTTCCAAGTTTAACCTGTTTTTATTTTTGAAACCAAGTATCTGCCCTGATTTCCTGCATTAGGTGGGACCCTTATCCTTCCGTGATGTTTGAGGAGGCCCTCTTATCGACCCTTATTTTCTTCCTCAGGTGCTCCTCATCCTTCCTGGTGTGTGTGTGAAGTTCCTATGAAATGGATGTGTGTGTGAGGCTCCTATGAAGTGGGTTTGTTTGTGAAGCTCGTATGAAGTGGGTGTGTTTGTGAAGCTCCTATGAAGTGGGTGTGTTTGTGTGAAGCTCCTATGAAGTGGGGTTGTTTATGAAGCTCCTATGAAGTGGATTTGTTTGTGAAGCTCCTATGAAGTAGGTGTGTGTGTGAAGCTCCTATGAAGTGGGTGTGTGTGTGTGTGTGAAGCTCCTATGAAGTGGGTTTGTTTGTGAAGCTCCTATGAAGTGGGTTTGTTTGTGAAGCTCCTATGAAGTAGGTGTGTGTGTGAGGCTCCTATGAAGTGGGTGTGGGTGTGTGAAGCTCCTATGAAGTGGGTGTGGGTGTGTGAAGCTCCTATGAAGTGGGTTTGTTTGTGAAGCTCCTATGAAGTGGGTGTGTGTGTTGAAGCTCCTATGAAGTGGGTGTGTTTGTGAAGCTCCTATGAAGTGGGTGTGTTTGTGAAGCTCCTATGAAGTGGGTGTGTTTGTGAAGCTCCTATGAAGTGGGCCCCATATCCAGTGTTTACTTGTGGACACCTCTTCGGCCCGGATTTGGTCCATCAGGTTCGCCCCTTATCCTAGTTTTTTTTTTTTATTTGTAGAAATCCCTAATGGTCCTGACTTGCTCCACTTGGAGGTACCCTGCTCATCTCTCAGTTAAAGACAGTATTCTTGAATAGCGTGTCCTTCTAAGTTAATTATACCTTAGTTTAACCAGACCACTGAGCTGATTAACAGCTCTCCTACGGCTGACCCGAAGGATTAGATGTATTTTACGTGGCTAAGAACCAATTGGTTACCTAGCAACGGGACCTGCAGCTTATTGTGGAACCCGAACCACATTATAACGAGAAATGAATTTCTATCACCACAAATAAATTCCTCTAATTCTTCATTGGCCGGTCAGAGAATCGAACGCTGGCCCAGCAGAGTGCTAGCCGAGAACGATACCAATCCGTCCCATGAGGAACCGATTTTCCCTATGGATATTTTATGTATTCTGCTGTTCAGACGCAGTGTTTTCATCTTACAGCGATACCCTGACTGATGGGATTATTTTAGCACTAATATATTTCACGTAGCGTGAGTATCCTAACTTCTTTAGTTCCTTTCCATGACGTTACTACCAAATGATTCACGTCTCCCCAGTTGCTGCATCATAAAATTAAAGGTTATGGTTTTATATGTTGGCCTCACTTTAAAATGACTGGCTGCTGCTTGCACCAGACTCCTAGGGTTTATTTTAATGTCCAAGTTTTAGGAACCGCAGTTCTTACGGGAGAAGGGGGCATTCACCCAATACTCATCTCCCCTGTTTTAATCTGGCATTGGGCTGATTGGTCTGAGTATCAGTTCTCATGGCGACGAAAGTCCGGTACGTATGCTGGTAGTCATTTTATCCATTCAAATGAACTTTTAGCTCTTTTAGCTTCAGAGTTTTAACAGTTTTCCAGGTATTACTGCGAGAGGATCACCATATGGAGAGAGAGTCCTTTCGTAGATTTGCATCCTTATTACCGCAAGTGTGTATTGTGCAGAGAGAAAAAACTTACGTTGAAATACTTACGGCGAAGAAACGTTCATCAGGCTATGCGTAATAGGTGCTTTAATATTCTGTCAAAGTAAATTTCAACACTGATCTTCTCCAAACTTGTGTTAATCTCGGCTTTTGTTACTGTGCGTCCAGTTCCACAAAAGTTGTTTTTGTCATCAAATTGATTCTTACCAAAGGCTGTTGCTACAACTCGCCCACTGGGAGACTTCTGTAAATGCCATACCAGAAATCACCGTAGATGCATATCTTGCCGAGTTAGTCTTTCCTGTGCTCAAATTAGTATTGTATTTTTTATATTGTTTTAAGAAGGTGAGGTTAGTCCACATAGGTTTAAACCTGGCTTCAGGCAACATGATTATCAAACGAGGTCAGACTTCGTACCAGTGTTAATGCATTTCGATTCAGTAGAGATACGATAAAAAATGAATACCAGGGGATCAGCAAAAGTCACTGAAGCGTCAAAGAAAGTCCGAGGGTCCAGAATGAAATGGTTTGCGCAGCTGATGAGGAGGGGAGATGATGAGCGACTTAATTGTTGCCGGAGAGATTTTGGAAATAAAAAGATGGGAAAGCCTAAGAGAAGATGGAGAGAGAGAGAGAGTGAGACTGCATTCGAAAAGACATGAGACAAAGGAATAGACGGAAGGAGGATACAAGATATAAACACTTGGAAAAGGCTACTTAAAAACATAGAGTGCGACAAGGGATTCTGCAGAAGAGAAGAAATGAATAGAAAATGCGACAAAGTTTCTTCGGCGCAGTCGAGTTTTCTTCACAGCGTATAATGCTGTGTGAGCCGCGGCCCATGAAACTTTCAACCACGTCCCGGTGGTGGCCTGTCCTATAGCGTTGCCAGATGCACGATCATGGCTATCTTTAATCTTAAATAAAATAAAAACTACTGGGGTTAGAGGATTTAAATAAAATAAAAACTGCTGAGGATAGAGGGCTGCAATTTGGTATGTTTGATGATTGGAGGGTGGATGATCAACATACCAATTTGCAGCCCCCTAGCCTCGGTAGCTTTTAAGATCTGAGGGCGGAAAGAACAAGCGCGGAAGGACAGGCAAAGCCATGTCAGTAGCTTTCTTTTACCGAAAACTAAAAAATAGAATCACTAGAGGCTTTGTGTCATGGATACTCATTTTGGTTTGTGCATTATCTTCTAAAGTTAAATAATGATTCAATTTCTTTATGTTTTTTTTTTTAGCTGCTATCCAAGTTTTGTAGTTTGTTTTGTTTTGTAAACTTTTACACATGCGGTGGTTTTGACATTTCTCTTTGTCAGTCATTTGCTTGATATTTCCTATGTTAAAAAATGTTATTTTAGAATTTGATACCGAGCCGCTGGAATCTCCCATTAAAAGAGGTTGTAGTAAACCATCATTAGATAGAAACGGTACCGTAGAGGATTTTTTGTTCTCAATGTTTGAAGCAAAACTGAAGAACTTCGGAATTACAGTTTATTCCAAAACCCAGGGGTCTTTAGGGCAAGCACATTGGGGCTCTGCCTCTTGGGTCTCGGGGGAAGATGACCTCAAAATTAGTTTGTATGTATTCATTAGGACACTACCGGATCCAGTTCCTCGTTGGACGGGTCGGTATCGTTCTCGGCTAGCACTCTGCTGGGCCCGCGTTCGAGTCTCCGGCCGGCCAGTGAAGAATTAGAGGAATTTTTATTTCTGGTGATAGAAATTCATTTCTCGCTATTATAATAGTTCGGATTCACAATAGCTGTAGGTCCGTTGCTAGGTAACCAGTTGGTTCTTAGCCACGTAAAATAAGTCTAATTCTTCCGGCCCAGCCCTCTCTGGGAGAGCTGTTAATCAGGTTCTTACCACGTAAAATAAGTCTAATTCTTCGGGCCAGCCCTAGAGAGCTATTAATCAGCTCAGTGGTCTGGATTAAACTAAGGTATACTTAACTTAACTACCGGATCCAGGGGGCGGGGGGCCACCTGGGCACATCCCAAACCCCCCCCCCCCATGAAAAATAATGACAAAATAATAATATTGAAGATTTAGCTAATAATAACGTAAATGAGAAATATAAAAATGAGAAAAAATTATAAATGTATTATCAAAATAATATATATGTATATATATATATATATATATATATATATATATATATATATATATATATATATATATATATATGTATATGAAAATTGATGCCCCCTTCATGAAATTTTTCTGGATCCGCTAGTGCATTGGGATATTGCCTTTTTTGGTATTAGGTGTGTTGGAGATAATATATGTCGTTATGGGCTTTGCAATTACTTCTGAAGACGACTCCGAGCTTTGTATACTAATATTTATAAACTATGTTGAGTTGTAGTTTTACATTTCCCGCTCACTGAATATATTGTATATGTGTACAGCTGGCCAAGTGAAAGTGGGCAGAATTTGTTGTGATAGGCCTTTACTTTACTTGGTGGGCATGGTAGAGGGAAGTAAAGGTTTTATACTTATTTTTGTGTTTTTGTGATAATGTCAGTCACGCAATAGACAGCAGTAGTACCTTGACCCTGTGATATTAGTAGTAATTCAACAAGTGTGTGTAATGATTTGAACTTGCGGTGTTTAGTCATGCAACAAATTCTAATATGAACTTTATCTTATAACGATACATTCATGTCGTAGACGGTGATAATTTGAGCCTGTTGCAGTCATGCAACAAGCACTAGTAATAATTTTAGCTCAAGAGTTTCAGTCCTGAAACAGGATTCATTTATTACCGTTATTCAGTTATTAGGCCAGTATTGCGTTATAATGTCTTCCGTTACAAATCTTTGGTTTCTGACCACTCCCTTGTCTTTGCAGAGAATGGTTAACATTGAGACTCCTCCGTTTTCATATGCTACTGTTGGGTGCCATATACAAATCCCGACTTGGAATAGTGTTTGTTATGTAACATCAAGATATGTGACCGAGCCCAATTTTTCGTATCTTGGCTGTGGCCTGTGCTGCTACATCCGGTAAGTACGTTTCAGTTAAGTCTTATTTATACATTCGTTCACCCGCTATTTGATAATTCAGCTGATTTAAGTGCTCTTGGGTTTGTAGAAAGAAATGTGCTCTTCCTTATAGTAGTGCAGTCTTTCTCAGTATGGGGTGGTATTTTCCCCCTAGGGGGAATTTCAGTTTCAATGGGAAATTGTGACCACAGATTGGCAGGCTCAAACTGGCTCAATGGCCACACAAAACACAGCCTTCATCGGTCCGCACTACTGAGAAGTCACGCTGGGCTTTCTCTCCGCTAGCATGTGTGCTTGTGTTAGTATTTTGTAGCAAATTATTAGGAATGCACCGTTTGAGGCAGACAATTTTGGAAAGGGGTGAGGGAATGACATTCTGACGCATGGGAAAAGGGTGCATGGGCATGGCATGAACAAGATCAGGTATCTTTTAATGTTCTGTTGTTGGTAGATACAAAAGGTTGTCTTGTAAAAGGTATTCTTTTCCTCAGTCCTCTAACTTTTATGTTGTTTTTGCCAGATGCCAAAAATGATGTTGCGTTCCACTAGGAATGTTTTCTTGGGCTCTCTGTTATAACATGGCATTGTTAATTTAATTTTGAGCACAGAACAGGGTTCTTAGTACCTGTGATGTATCGGTTTCCTTGCAGTTTTGATTTATCGCGTTACTGTTGTGATGACTGTGTTGATGTCATCAACTTGGTACACCTCCTCCTCCGGTCATATTCTATGTAATTGATGAATAAATTTTTGCCTCTTATTTGTGATAATTTAGCCGACGTTCTTAAATAATGTGCTGTGGCATGGTCAGTGTGCAAGGCCTTCCCCAGCTTTGTTGGAAGTTCTTTCACTTTCGAGAATGTCATTACCTAGTTTTCAGAAAGGCCTGTTAAGCCGGTTGTTGTAGCAGTTTCTCAGGTAGGTTGTCAAGACATTTATTTTCTCATCAATTCTTTATTTTATCTAGCTTACTTTTCAGTTCCAGATCTGTCTTTACAGATGATGTGGCAGCCAGTCCAGGTGGTCACCTTTTCTCATGAATAGTGTAGAATATGGTGACCTATTTTATCATGGTATTTGTACATTGCCAATGTACCCCGTAGGGGTTTAGTGCCGTCAGTGACCTCACGCGGTACACTGTAGGCATTACTTAAGGATCTTTGCAGCGTCCCTTCGGCCCCTAGTTGCAACCCCCTTGATTCCTCCTACTGTACCTCCGTTTATATTATCTTTCTTCCTTGTCACATCACCCGCTCCTAACAATTGTTTCATAGTTTAACTGCGAGGTTTTCCTCCTGTTACGCCTTTCAAACCTTTTTACTCTCGATTTCATTTTCATTTTCATCCCAGTGCTTGGCCTTTGGCCTAAATTCCATATTCTAATTCTGATTGCCAATGTAGGGCCTGAATTATTGAAAAGTTGGGTATGGATGGTGCTGTTGCAGTGAGTTGTGTTAAATTTGATTCTTTGTTATGAATTTCAATATTCTTACCATTTATACTTCATGGATTTTAATGCCACAATTATTAGGTGACTAGGACGTATATCCTCGTGTTTTAATGAAACGATTTAGGCCCGAGGACCAATATTCTTGACTTTCACGAGCAGTCTTTCGAGCATAGTTTGAGTTTTCATTATTGAAATGAGTCTAAGTCAGTAGTGTTGTTCGACTGGACTTGGTTCATTTGCCGGTAATCATTTTGAAAAATTTCCCGGGAATATTGTTAGTTTTATGATTGTTCTCAGCTGATGGGTGAGATTACTGTTCGAGTTAATACCTGTGACCATTGTATCACTGTCTCGGTACATGTTTGCGATGAAAATAATTCCCTAAAGTCTCATTCTACATATGAAAACTGACTCGCCTAGAGAAGCAGACCAAGGTGTTACCTCTCTCTCTCTCTCTCTCTCTCTCTCTCTCTCTCTCTCTCTCCAGAATAAACACTTGAAATTTGACTCAAAATCACCGTGAAGCAAACATAATGTGTGGTGTGGCCGAGAGAAATAAGTAATTGGGTATCATCTTGGTGGACATAGTTGGAATTCATCCATTTCTGGATGAAATTCACCAGCTGTCCCTCCTTGGATAGTGGTTGCTAGCCCCAAGGACAAAGCTTAGTTTCTTTACCATGTTCTTGAGCCCAAAAACTTTTATTAGCATTCTCCATCTCACCAAATATCTTTTTCTTACTTTGGACGTTAAGAAAATCTGGTAACATAAATATTGAAGTTGCTTAGAAAGTAGACCTTGAAGCCTCTGTATTAAGTACCTGTTTTCAAGACATTTGCTTTGTGATAACCATTATGAATATAAGGAAATAAGTAAAAAATGCGTCCTGTGTTGTTAGCAGCTGTCCTATAGCGTTGCCAGACGCACGATCATGGCTAACTTCAACCTTAAATAAAATAACAACACCCGATGCTAGAGGGCTGCAATTTGGTATGTTTGATGATTGGAGGGTGGATGATCAATATGCCAATTTGCAGCCCTCTAGCCTCAGTAGTTTTTAAGATCTGAGGGCGGACAGAAAAAGTGCGGACGGACTGACAAATAGCCACCTCAGTAGTTTTCTCGTACAGAAAATTGAAAGCGTCGCCTGTGATGCGGATTCAGCCATTAAATGCCTCGTGGGAGCAAACGGCACCAGTGTACAAGACACACGATCAAAGTGATTTTAATGCAGTTTGAGATCAGTTACCCTTTGCTTTTTAATATGTAATGTCAGTTGAGAATTTGGTTATCACCAGCATGTCTTACTTGACCCTCTTCATGAAGCCATGTTCCTACATCACTTTCTCCAGTTAACTTCGTTTCAGTCACGTTCCTCCGCTGCCGTCTTGAGCCAGTGTGTTTCTAGAATGACATCACGATGCTCATTTTGCAGCGTTTGTTGACTCAGGCATGGTTACGCTGTTGGGTTGTTTGATACCTACCTACCAGTGCTTGCGGTCCACCATTCTCCTTTAGTGTCAAGCTGAAACATATTTCGTGGATGTGGTTTGGATGCTAATGATCAGTTTGAGATGGCTTGTAATCTGCTTTTGTTCTTTGATTATGCAACCTCCTCCTCACATCTCTCTCTCTCTCTCTCTCTCTCTCTCTCTCTCTCTCTCTCTCTCTCTCTCTCTCTACCACCCAGTGAGCAGCAGGGAATATAGTGTGGCAACAGTTTTATAACTCAACATCCTCTTCAGGGTTGTTTACGGGTAGTGATGCAATATGCGAAAATTACTTATCTTTCCCTCTGTGTTTGCGTTCACTTTTTGGAATGACGCAGTAACAAATTATTTTAGAAATCAGTAAAAAAAAAACAGTTATTGTAAGTGTTCTTCAAATTTTGACTTTGACGTTTATTTATTGGAAACAGCCGTCTGCAGTGACCATGAGAGCGATTCCTTTCCATCAAAGGTTTGTCTCTCTCTCTCTCTCTCTCTCTCTCTCTCTCTCTCTCTCTCTCTCTCTCTTCTATATATATATATATATATATATATATATATATATATATATATATATATATATATATATATATATATAGGATTGAGGCAGTGGAAACAGACTGGTACATAAAAACATCTTTATTTTGCCGACGTTTCAAGATAACAAGTCTCATTTTTCAAGGCTGCAATAAAAAGAATAAATATTGAGAAATACATATAAAATATACAAAAATCTCTTTAAAAACATTTTGTACATAACCATAGTTCATGCGTTGCTGGGGTACCAACCTATATAGAAGGGAGAAGGAGGGCGACTGGAATACGGGCAGAGTGAAAAGCAAGGGAAGACGGTTACGACAGGTAGAGAGGTGGTGGAGTTTTGGGCATTCAACAATGGTGTCTGTTTGATAATTAACGATTCCAGAATAGAGAGTGCTAGCTCGGAAGAGGCCCTTGTAATGATTTTAAATTGATCGTATTCAATGTAATTACCACATTTTTTGGCATGTCTCCTGATATTTGAAAATTCAGGATTACTTGTTTATTGCCCGTTCGATAGCTCACACCTTTGTGAGAATCGTAGCGAACCTTAAGAAGTCTTTGGGTGCAACCCGTAAGTTCTCGAGAACACCGGAGGACAATCATATTTATATACTACCCCAGACGTCATAAGGTCGCTAAACGGTCTTTAATACTGAATAAAGAACCATTTTCAAGGATTCTTTGGAATTAGATTAATTTTGACGGCTCCATAATGCCTAGAAATAATTTGAAAGCTTTTGGCTAAAAGTTTTATCATGTACAAATGGAACACACTGGCATAGACTTCAAGTTTGGGAACAGATGGAATCTTGTACTTTGGCATGAAGTTGTCCTCTAATATTTCCACTTTTATATTGAAAGAATAAGTTTGATGGAAAATAATTGTTGGTGAAAAACAATGTAAAAGTGTATTTCCTTATTAAAAACATGCCAGTTCGAGGATAAAATGGAAAGCTCTATATAAAAGAGTAGACAAAGCATTTAGTTTAAAATTAAAAAGCAGCTACTATAAAGTTAGATCCTAAACCAGTAAAAGTGGGTTTCCTCCAAACACTCGTGTTAAAACAGTCTGATTCTCGTGAAACTGAGACATCTAAAAGGATAACTTATTATCCTGTTCAACTTCAATACTAAATTTTATATTCGGATGTCTACTGTTAGCGAAATCGAGGAATGCTTCAGCATCGAGCCGAGATCTAAACAAGGTAAAAGTATCATCTACAAACCTTTTGTAGGAATAGAGGGAAAATACTGAGAAGACAGCTGTCCAGCAACTGCTCCTCCGAAGTGACACATAAAATATTTGCGAACGTTGGGCCCCAGAGGGGAACATCGCCATCCCATCAATTTGTTTAAAAGCAGTGTTATTAAAAATAAAGGTAGATGTCAGCACAGCAAGTTCAAGGAACTGTCTAAAATCATCGGAGTTAAAATTATGGAATAAGGTATTAGGATCCGGAAATAATTTACGCATGTAAGTAATCGTGGTCTCCTTCAGCAGAACATTTGTGAATAGAGACTCGACATCAAGGCTAGCCATAACTAAGTCTGAGTCTTGAGGAGAATGGCGTTCTTGAACAAGTAAGAGTTCGAACGTATATTCATTTTCTGGTGAGAGGTTCTAAAAGAGGGACCAGAAATTTGCCAATTTATAATTAGGGGGTGTCGTAGGCTGTCCAGAATAGGCCTCATAGGAACACCTTCCTTATGAGTTTTAGGAGACCATATAAGATACCGAAAAAAAGAACCACCTGTGCTAAAAAGAGACCGATATACCTCTTCAGAAATAGCTTTATTCTTTTTCAAATGATTTAAAAGCGGTTTATTTTATCCTCGATTTTAAAAATGGTACTGAAAGCAGGGTCCCAAGTGACTGAAATTTGGTAAGGTCACTTAAAATAGTATTCAACTTTATTATAATATTCATCTCGATCCAGAATGACAGTACCTTTTCCCTTTATCTGGTCGAGTTATGATAATATCTTTTGTTTGAAGCCAGTTTTCAAGATTTCCAAATCACTTCTCTGGAAGAAGGAGTCCAGCAGGTTGTTAACGACCGATAAGTGTTTTGAGCCAACTGAAATTTCTATTTGAACTTTATTTATATTAGCATTTAGTGGTAAGTTTTTTAACCTGTGGAATAATAATTCCAACTTGGAAGAAAGAATCTGGAATATGAAGGTCGATAATTTGGTAGGCAAAAATCAAGACTAAGTAATCCTGAATTATCAAATATCAGGGAGCATGCCAAAAAATGTGGTAATTACATTGAATACGATCAATTTAAAATCATTACAAGGGCCTCTTCCGAGCTAGCACTCTCTATTCTGGAATCGTTAATTATCAAACAGACAGTACCATTGTTGAATGCCCAAACTCCTCCGCCTCTCTGCCTGTCGTAACCGTCTTCCTTGCGCCACTTGCTCCGTATTCCAGTCGCCCTCCTTCCCTTCTTCTATAGGTTGGTACCCCAGCAACGCATGAACTATGGTTATGTACAAATGTTTTTTAAAGAGATTTTTGTATATTTTATATGTATTCTCAATATTTATTCTTTTTATTGCAGCCTTGAAAAAAATGAGACTTGTTGTCTTGAAACGTCGGCAAAAAATAAGATAAGCTTTTTATGTAACAGTCTGTTTCCACTGCCTCAACTTCATATGTCTGACTGATTTGCTGTCCTGCCTGTATCCTCTTATATATATATATATATATATATATATATATATATATAAAATATTATATATACTGTACAGTATATATATAGAGAGCATATATATATATATATATATATATATATATATATATATATATATATATATATATATATATATATATATATACACACAGTATATATGAGGCTATCAGTCGAGAAACATGCAAGCGCCATCCTGGGTCAGAGTATTTTTTTATTTAATTTATTATATTTTAAAATGTACTGGTATTTTTTCTCGACTGAAATCATATACAGTATATTATATATATATATATATATATATATATATATATATATATATATATATATATATATATATATATATATATATTTTTTTTTTTTTTTTTTTTTTTTTTTTTTTTTGCTGAAGTCCGTGGCATCATTTGCAGACTATTTTTTGTTGGAACTGTGAATCAGTTTATACTACTGTACATTGTTCTTTTTTTTCTACATTAACGAAGAATTAGAGAAATTTATTTGGTGATAGAATTCATTTCTCGCCATAATGGTTCGGATTCCACAATGTTGTAGGTCCAGTTGCTAGTAACCGGAACTGGTTTTTAGCCACGTAAAAATAAGTTCAACTTTCTTCGGCCCACCTAGAGAGCTTGTTAATCAGCTCAGTGGTCTGGGTTAAATCCTGTTATACTAACTTTCTATTTCAGAGAGGCTTCTCGGGAATAAAGAAAGGTTCATTCACGTTTGGTTATATTTACTTCTTGTAGTCGACGGACCGTTTTCTCGCCTACTTGTAGTCGACGGACCGTTTTCTCGCCTACTTGTAGTCGACGGACCGTTTTCTCGCCTACTTGTAGTCGACGGACCGTTTTCTCGCCCATTTTGTAGTCGACGGACCGTTTTTCGCCTACATGGTCGAGACGACGGACCTTTTTCTCGCCTAATGGCCGCGTCTTTTGGACTAGGTACAAATTGACAGTAGTAGTTTTTATTACATGTGGACTTAAGGGCACTCACGTCCGCATGTTGTAATAAAAACTGTTTGTCAATTTTTGTAATCTAATCCTGAATACGGTTGCCAGTAGGCGTGAAAATGGTCCGTCGACTATAAGAAGTAAATGGAAGCAAACGTGAATACTCTTTATTTTATTCCCTAAGAAGCTTACCTGAAGAGAAAAGGAAGTTTAGACTTTTCGAAATCTAAATGAAAAGATAGTCTATATATATATGCATATATATATATATATGTATACATACAGTATATATAAATTATATACATATGTATATATATACATACTATATATATGTATATATTATATATATCTATATTATATATCGTATATAAGTATTATATATATAATATATATATATATATATATATATATATATATATAATATAATATATATATACATATATATATATATATATATATATATATATATATATATATATATATATATATATATATATATATATATATACATATATATATGCGAGAAAAGCAGACGTCATGACTACAAGAAGTAAATAGAAGCAAACACGACTGAAACTTTCTCTATTCTGAGAAGCTTCTCTGAAGAGAAAAAGAAGTACAGTACTATAGACTGATTCAGAGTTTAAATAAAAAGATATACTGCAAATAATGCCATGGACTTCAAAGAATATATATATATATATATATATATATATATATATATATATATATATATATACATATATATATATATATATATATATATATATATATATATATATATATATATATATATATATATATATATATATATTGTGCAGATTCTCTGATGTTTCAGATCAGCTGATATTTATTGCTCCGTGTATTATCCACCATTGGAAAAAGACAATTTTTGTGACGTACTCTGCTTTCGTTTATATGTCGCACTGTCAAATATTGATGTACATTATATATCGTAATGTGTGTTTTGTTAATGTAGTTTCAATTTCCAATTTGTCGTTTTAATTTTGCCTTTTTCACATTTCTGCCTGTCATAAAAGATTCTTACCTGTGTCCATTCTACGCAGAATTGTGATTTCCATGCTGTACAGTACATGAAATCTTTTCTCGTATATCAAGTACTGTCCAGTACTTTTATCAGGCATTCTTTATTTCAAGTAATTTCCAGTACTTTTATCGGGCATTCTTTATTTCAGGTACTGTCCAGTACTTTTATTGGGCCCTCTTTATTTCAAGTACTGTTCAGTACTTTTATCGGGCACTCTTTATTTCAAGTACTGTCCAGTACTTTTATCGGGCATTCTTTATTTCAAGTACTGTCCAGTACTTTTATCGGGCATTCTTTATTTCAAGTACTGTCCAGTACTTTTATCAGGCATTCTTTATTTCAAGTAGTGTCCAGTACTGTTATCGGGCACTCTTTATTTCAAGTACTGTCCAGTACTTTTATCGAGCATTCTTTATTTCAAGTACTGTCCAGTACTTTTATCGGGCATTCTTTATTTCAAGTACTGTCCAGTAGTTTTATCGAGCATTCTCTATTTCAAGTACTGTCCAGTACTTTTATCGAGCATTCTTTATTTCAAGTACTGTCCAGTACTTTTATCGAGCATTCTTTATTCCAAGTACTTTCAAGTACTTTTATTGGGAATTCTTTATTCCAAGTACTGTCCAGTACTTTTATCGGGCATTCTCTATATCAAGTACTGTCCAGTACTTTAATTGAGCATTCTTTATTTCAAGTACTTTACAGTACTTTTATCGGGCATTCTTTATTCCAAGTACTTTTATCGGGCATTCTTTATTTTAAGTACTGTCCAGTACTTTTATCGAGCAGTCTTTATTTCAAGTATTGTCCAGTACTTTTATCGAGCATTCTTTATTTCAAGTATTGTCCAGTACTTTTATCGGGCATTCTTTATTTCAAGTACTGTCCAGTACTTTTATCGGGCATTCTTTGTTTCTGCATGCTTAATTACTGATTGACTTTTTCAGTGTTTTGCACAGATATGGATTATTTTTATGTTACTGATATGTTATAACAATTTTATTGCCGAAATAGACTTAAGATTTTTGAAGAGGGGGTCACCCGAAAAGCACAAAATCTCATTTTTGTATACAGCCGATTATAAAGCACACTACATTACGGCGAAACAGGTGAAAACGTGTTAATAAACTTCCAGTATTCAAATACGAGTTACCTCCAAATGTGGCCAGTAGCACTGTGCCAGTCTCACTCGATCGCTTGAAAGCTTCCGGCGGCGAGCACATCATCTTGCGTCGGAGAGATGTGTATATTATATATATTTATATATATAAATAATTTTTCCTAAGAAGCTTACCTGAAGAGAAAAAGAGGAAATATAGACTGATTCGAAATCTAAATGTAAAGATAGTCTATATATGTTTACGATGTAACTTGGGGAAATGCTTATCATGAGCCAGTTATAGACCCTAAATGATTGATTTCGTTACTTTGTATAAAATCTGACTGCTGTTGATTCAGGAAATCGTAAAAAAAAAAAAAACAAGGAAACGGGGGAAATTTAACTGAGCTGAGGGCTCTAATCACAAGGTATTTGTAAGTAAACACATTAGGGTAAGTTTAAAATTAGGTGTATTTACATGAAATGAACTATCAGAAGATGAAATGGACTAATCAGGCAGGCAAGGCCTAAAAGGTTAATTATAACTGGGAAAACTTGAAGGTATATCCGTCGGTGTGACGATGATGATACAAGGCACAGTCAAGAGATTTCCACGGCTAACAAACCCTCTGTAAATGGAGAGATTTACGAATTAAAAGCCAGTAAAGACAAAGGAAAATATGCACAGGACAAGGCGAGCACAGAGGGTGGCAAAGAAGCCTTGAACACACAATTTTATGGAATCATTTAAACTCAGGCATTTACGTAGCACTGCCCTAACAAGGCAAGGTTGATATGGAAATACTGGCACTTAGCAATGGTAATGGGAAGTTTAGTATGAGAATTAATACAGTGTGACTGACTGGAAGAGCCTTTGCAACAGACCACTTTACTTTGTAGAAGACTTGGCTCCAGCGAGGGTAATGGCAGTGGAGGAGGGCTAAGGGCTTCACTGGTAAGAATACTAAGGGTCCCTACAAGATAGGACCACCTGGTAGGGCATGGCTCTCTGGAGGAGGCAGGAATGGAAGGGGGGGATGTGCCTTGCTCGGCGTCCAGCTATGTCTCTCACTCTTGTTCGTTCGGTGAGGCCCTTATATGACTTCGGTCAGAGGTTAGGAGGTCATCCACAGGTAGATGGGGTTGGTGTCGTTTCCGTATGCCCGTGCATCATTTATGACTCAAGTTCCAGGTGTTCATGCCAGATGTCCTTTCTCTTGATATGCATCGCCGGCTCTATTCTGCCTCCGGCCATACTTAGTCTCCTCACAGCCTCATGTCTGTAAACAGAGGGTTCCGCAGCGTCACATGTTCAAGAAGAGAAAGTTGAAAGGGATATTCAGAGTGCGATTAACGGATTAAGGGAGGGGCCAATATTCCTTTTGCCCTTCCTTCTCGGGCAGGGCCAAAATGCATAATTGTATTTTCCAGCTTTAAATTAAGCGTTTGGTGGCTTGGATGCTTATAGAAATATATATATATATATATATATATATATATATATATATATATATATATATATATATATATATATATATATATATATATATATATATAGACTATCTTTTTCATTTAGATTTTCAATCCATCTTATACTTCTTTTTCTCTTAGGTAAGCTTCTTAGGAAAAATTATTCATATATATTTATATATATGAATAACTTTTTAAAAAATGGCGACAAATCTCCCTGAAGCAAATAATATATATATATATATATATATATATATATATATATATATATATATATATATATATATATAATATACACATATACATACATATATATATACACACACACGAATGTGCACGTGTCTTTTTATATATACAGTATTTCTGAGTATATATGTTAGTGCCTGCAAACAAATATGTATATTTACATTCGAATATAGATTTTCATTACGAAAGCAAGACATGAAAGACGATAGATTGAGAGTGAGAGTGACAGTGTGGGCTTAGACAAGGAAAGCAAGAAGCATTCTACAAGAGGGTGCTGAGAGTTTTCAAGAACGCGATTAACTTTCCTCTTTCGAGACTTTAATGCAAATTATAGAAGCCTGATTACTATCCTGTTGAATTTTATGATAGAAATACGTTGAGATAATATTATTGATATGCCATAGTTAGTGCCAACAAGAATGAATTCTACAGAATAGTTGTAATTTCCTCTTTCTTTACAGGATTGCAAAATTAATGAAGGAATTACTTCCTCTTTCTGTACAGGAAGATTGCAAAATTAATGAGGGAATTATTTCTTCTTTCTTTACAGGAAGATTGCAAAATTAATGAGGGAATTATTGTTGGTCGGGGCTAAAGGGTACAAAATATTTCATAGACTTGGAGCAGAATTTATGGCGTGGGACTCTCCCCCGAAGGGATGGCTCAGCTCCCTGTCGAACAGGTATTCAGCTGGGACTTGCCAGACCAGTCGTGCAACATGGTCCATTACGGACGCTGTCGCCTGTGTATTTTTGTAGCTATAGCTGCTCTTCAGAATAGGAAACAAAATGTGGTTCTACCCGGATGTACAGACAAGCTACCGAGAATCGCTGCATCAGTTTCCTTAGCGCAGCCCTTGCAACTAGATGTTGTGTCGACAGTGAGCATTGATCACACTGAAATGCTTATTTGAGAAGGCAAGAAAGCTCTAAACTCGACAAAACCTCGCTTCCTGATTACACTGACAGAAAAAAAAATGACATTCTGAAATATATTAAAAGACTTCACGGTGGCTTCTTTAGTTTTCGTTATCATGTCTTATGAGGTTTCCTTAACCAAGCGCCGGCTTAACAGTGGGTGTAACTAATAATATCTTTGTTTTTTCTTTCTTGCTCTCATGAGCAGCACGGAAATGCATGCTGTTTCCACAAAACCCATTTAGAAGTTATGGAAATTCCTGTCACATCTCGGCTAACTCTTGTTTCCG
This sequence comes from Macrobrachium rosenbergii, assembly GCF_040412425.1. Lineage (NCBI taxonomy): Eukaryota > Metazoa > Arthropoda > Malacostraca > Decapoda > Palaemonidae > Macrobrachium > Macrobrachium rosenbergii. The sequence continues at coordinate 26,150,580 of NC_089756.1, read as the reverse complement.
TAGGTTAGTGCCTTCAGTGCACCTTCCGTGTCACACTGAAGGCATTCCTGTAGGCTGTTTGCAAAGGCCCTTCATCTCTTACTGCACCCACTTTTTAGCATTTTATTCTTTACCTCCGTTCCCGTTCCCAGTTTCCCTCTTCCATCTTGCGGTCCAACCACGCCAACTCCTTTTCACTGGCCGAAGCGCTGAATGGTTGAAGTGCCTCATTGCTTGGCTTCATAGCCAAATTTTCATAAATCACATCAAATCGGCTAACTTTCGTGACGATGCCACGATCTACCGCTCGTGTGAGCCAGGATTAATAGAGTATTAATCCTGGTGTGAGCCACCCGCGGGTAGTTATTCGCTAGATTTCGCAGTCAGCGTCAATGTCGGGCGCCAGAAAGTCACTCGTCTGACAGTATGTTGGTGCATTCAAGAACATAGAATTACTTTGTGGTTGATATGGATGGAGGGGCATAAAATGATGCAGTACATTTCATACATGACTTTCTTTTACTAAGTCAGTACAGACGCCACCTACATGTGCGGAATTGGAGAGTTGTCGGAGCACCTCTATAAAAAGCTCTGAACTGGAAAGAGGAAGAATTTGGTTGCTGTCTAGTTTTTGTTCGGTCTCGTGGAATTATTGTAACCACTTCGTTCCCAGAACTTCCATGTACCAATTAGTTGCAAACCAGCGTTTCTCTTTTTGCCGTCGGATATTTTCATATTCCGTCTAGACGAATATAGTTTTTAATGTATTGTCTTTGGTATGTCTGTAAGGAAACTTCTGGAAAATCCAGCTCCTCATGGTGACTGACAGTATGTTTTGTCTGTAGGCACTTTGGTTTGTCTGGCTTAGCACATGCCAGAAAAAAGTATATTGCATATATGTGCAAGGTAGCGTAACATGTTTAGTATTCATAACACATATGATTATGGGACATACAGAATTAAGATTCAGAGTGGTCCTTAAAAACATTTTGGATCTTTCCTAGATAGTGACCCCCAAGGGTTTTCGGGGGTCGTTTTCTAGGACTGATATTTCTTGGAGGTTATTATCTTCATGATATTTACAATCTTTTGTTTACGTTTTTACGGCAGTCTCCAAAGGGCTTGAACTGAACACGCCGTAGAGACGGATACATACCAGGTTAAAAACCTTGGGGTCACTGTCTAGGAAAGATCCAAAAATTTTTTATAACCATCAAGTTGCTAGCCTTACTAATCCTTCATTGGCTCTGGTGATGTTCTATGTTACGACACTCCACATCTGGACTGCGACTCGGGACAGTGGTATTCATATGTACTGGTAAATGCCATCTTTATCAAGAAGGCAACGAAGAGAAGGAAAGGCTTAGGTAATTTAGTTGGCTGATGTGGTGAGTGCAGCATAAGGATTGGAAAAAGTTATCGGATTTTTCCTTGAAATGTAATATTACCACCTTCAACTAATGTTAATTTTGACAAGATTTTGGTTCATTTTCTGCGTAGCGTTATTATTGTAAAAATATTTTACATTTAAAGCATCACGTTGTACCCCCATCCCCTTACTTGCTATCTTTTCCTTAACTCTCAGTGCAACACTGAACGGGCCTTTTGCTCCCAGTCCGTGGCCTTTGGCTGTTTAGTTTAAAACACATAATAGAGTCTAGGAATAGCCTGGACTTGTAAGGCGCCTCAAACTAACAAGAGGTCCTAAGGACTGATATTTGCAATGCAGAGGAGGAAAGGAGCTGACACCTTTTAGCAGCTTCGTCACGCAGTAGCTCGATTAATCTGGGGAGTGTGGCTGCAAGTCCCAAAAATTCTCAGAGGGAACGACTGTTCTTCAAAAGTGCCCGCCTTTATGGAACGCCATGACCAGTGACCCTTAGCCAACTTTAGATCATGATTTTTTTTTTTTGTCAAAAAAAGCTTATATACAAGTCAAAAACCAAACTCCTTCTGTTGAGCGATAATTCAGAAGAGTTTTGTTTAATAACAGCGTCTCTCTCTCTCTCTCTCTCTCTCTCTCTCTCTCTCTCTCTCTCTCTCTCTCTCTCTCTCTCTCTCTCTCTCTCAGCTTTATAACCACGGACAATTTTTCCTACATATGTTCAGGTTTCTTGCACACCGATGAGCCTTTTGTGTAGGCACAGGAGGCTTGTGTGTGGACCTCTTTGAGAGAGAGAGAGAGAGAGAGAGAGAGAGAGAGATTCTTGGTTTTATACTGTGTGCCGTGTTTGGAGAAAATTTATTATTATCTAATGAGATTTGCCGTGGATGGTGATGGCAGATAACGCAGATCGTTCGTCACTGACAGATGACTACTATGTATGTGTGTGTGTGTTTTAGTTACCTCCACCAATGAAGGTGGGTGGAGGTTGTGATAGTCGCCCTTATCTGCCTGTCCTTACGCAAAATGTCTGAAGGTGTTAAGGATGAGTTTCGATACCATTTTTCGGAGAGGTTGGGGCTATTAGTCAAGGAAGAGTTGTTTCTATTTTGTGATATACCCTGATTGTAAGGGCATTTATGACTGACTTGCGGTTTCAATCATAATTTCAGCAGAGTACCAAGATCGGGATTCATTTCCCATTAGGGGTGCGAGGCAGGACAAGTTTTTGGATTTCCTCTCTTTCTTCTTCTGTAAATTTCACAAACAAACAGAATACTCACCAGTGGGTGAATTTAATTTACCCAGATGTGTGAGATGAAAATAGCTCATTCTTTATGGTTTCATCCGGATCCGGAGTGCCGACCGGATCTTGTGGTTTGAAATACGTACTTACAGACCGGCGTTTTCTCCAAGAGAACCATTGATGTTTCTAAATGCTTCATTAAAAGGTTATAAGGGTCTCGAAACGGTTCGTTATGCTTTATGAAAAATCATAATTATTCGGTTAAAAAGAATCTGTATTTAAGAGTATAAATGCTATGGAAAAATGATTCTGTATGCTTCGTGAAAAGATTACAAACGCTTCGGGAAAACATTGTGTATGCTTCTTGAAGAGATTATGGACAGAATATTGCACAGTTGTCATCAACATATCTTTGTGACATACTCTAATATTCATACAAATTATGGCGGCCGATTTCGACTCCTGACCATTGATGGGGCGATGGTGTCGGGGGTGGGGGGGCGGTGTCAGGGCGATATGCACACTCGTGGAATGTGAAGAAAACGAGAGAGGAACATAAAGCAGACGAAATTCTAACGTGAACGAGACGGAAGTGAAATGTCGATGCGATAATTTTTTTTATCTTTTAGTAGAGGAAATATACAATATTTTACATTTTTAATAGTATTACAGTCAGAATTTAATCAAAGTTAACTTGTAATTGAATGCCGAAGAACAGACGTGCAATGGGAATTGGGTGAAATTGGAAAACGAATGATTGGAGAATTTGTGATATGAGTTTTTGTTGATCCACATCAACATTTTTTATTTTAGGATACCATTAATTTTCGGCGCAGATGTTACTGAGCAAATTGAAAACTGAACTTGACGCTGATAATAGAGTTAAAATTTTTATACTATGGTTCTCTCCGAATTAAATTGGGGTAACTATAAAGTAATGTACAAGGCTTCATGACCAAAGGAGTCGTGGCAAGAGACCCGACCTTGGGGGATGAATCCACGACTTACAAACAGACACGAATGTTCTTTGATATCGTGTTGTTTGGGTTCAGCAAGGCACGCACATTCTGTCCTTACGTAGAAATCTACGTCGTAGGAGCACATTGTAGGAGTTATGTTAAGTGAACTCTGTGAAAAACTTTTTAGTGACTGTTGAAGGATAACGGAAACGGTCGACATGATTCTCTCTCTCTCTCTCTCTCTCTCTCTCTCTCTCTCTCTCTGTTCCTCCCCAAGACGAGAAGACAATGATGTAGACATTTTCCCAGAAAGCCGGTTGTTAGCTGACTTTATTTGACCAAAATGTAAGCTGCATATCAAGAGAAAAAAGCAGGACCTTGTCGGCAATTCAGAACAAATTGGGGTGAAGCCTGTATTAGATATTTCTCTCTCTCTCTCTCTCTCTCTCTCTCTCTCTCTCTCTCTCTCTCTCTCTCTCTCTCTCTCTCTCTCACGTTCGGGATGGCTGTCACGTAGGATCAGCACGGTTGGTTGAAAGGTTCCGTGTGGCTGCCAGGGGAACGAATTTCTTTCCTCGTTGTTGAGTCTGCCTGTCAAGATTGTGACGAGGAAGCTAAGCTTAACGAACAAATATCACATTACTTTCTATGATGGCGACCAGAGAGCTTGTAGCTGTCGTAGGTACAGAGACTTGTTTCTTGAGGAGCATCTAATTTCTATACTACAAGTTTCTTACTATTTTCAGTTTTTGGTAGAGCGGGGTTGTGGAAAAAAAAGGTGCAAATGGTGATACAAGCAAAAGATTTTACATGAGATCTCTCATTATCCCCATAAATCAAAATGAACCTCATACCTAATATATGGCTATTTCAAGTTATTTATTTATATTTTTTGGAAAGGTACAACTGTGTTGTATATTTTTAAATGCTTCCATTCCATCTGGCTGCAAAAACTACAAACTGTCCACATAATGATTGTAAGTTCACACATTGGTATTCTTATTATCATTAAGACATGAGCTGAACCCACCAATCCAAAATGGCCACCACTTTTAGCAGTTGCAGCTACAGAGAGCTGTTAAGCTAAGTCTAGAGTAGTAGCAGTTTCACCTGCCATGGCATTTCTACTCACATTCACACATTTTCAGTTCTTGGCAAGATTCTGCTACTGCTGGCAAATCTGTCCAGTATGGAACCCAAGCACCATCAATCTGTTGCCATCCCCAGTGCCTTGGAGTGGGCATTGCCTGCCGACATACTACAGACTGGCTTCAAATGTGCCCTGCTTGAGAGACAGCCCTCTGGCAATGCTCTCTAAGAGCAGCCTTTGTAGGGGAATGCAGTCACAAGCTCTTTGCTTCCTTTACAAACAGGTCAAGTCTAGCTTTCTGTACATCTTTATATGAACTGCTTCTGTTGTACATTAGCACCACAAACTCTTCAATGACTTGCAAGTTTTCATCTTGTAGAGCTGCGGGTGTTGAATTTAGTTAGG
>NC_089756.1:26088017-26140517 GCF_040412425.1 Macrobrachium rosenbergii | reverse complement strand
GTGTTGAATGCAAGATTCTAGGCAAGAGGTTGGAGAATAGATTGTGATGATTTTGTGGTGGTGGTGAATGCAAGATTCTAGGCAAGAGGTTGGAGAATAGATTGTGATGATTTTGTGGTGGTGTTTAATGCAAGATTGTAGGCAAGAGGTTTGAGAATAGATTGTGATGATTTTGTGGTGGTGTTGAATGCAAGATTCTAGGCAAGAGATTGGAGAATAGATTGTGATGATTTTGTGGTGGTGTTGAATGCAAAATTCTAGGCAAGAGGTTGGAAAATAGATTGTGATGATTTTGTGTTGGTGGTGAATGCAAGATTGTAGGCAAGAGATTGGAGAATAGATTGTGATGATTTTGTGGTGGTGTTTAATGCAAGATTGTAGGCAAGAGATTGGCTAATATATAGTGATGATTTTGTGGTGGTGTTGAATGCAGGATTGTAGGCAAGAGAAGAATAGGTGTGATGATTTTGTGGTGGTGTTGAATGCAAGATTAGAGAAATTAGGCAGAGATTGTAGAGATGGATAATAGATTGTGATGATTTTGTGGTGGTGTTGAATGCAAGGATTGCCAGGCAAGAGATTGGATAATAGATTGTGATGATATTGTGGTGGTGTTGAATGCAAGATTGTAGGCAAGAGATTGGAGAATAGGTGTGATGATTTTGTGGTGGTGTTGAATGGTGATTGCCCAGGCAAGATATTGAGAATAAATTGTGATGATTTTGTGGTGGTGTTGAATGCAGGATTGTAGGCAAATCTTGGAGCAATAAATTGATGATTTTGTGGTGGTGTTGAATGCAAGATTGTAGGCAAGAGATTGGAGAATAGGGTGTGATGATATTTGTGATGGTGTTGAATGCAAGATTGTAGGCAAGAGGTGGAGAATAGGTGTGATGATATTGTGGTGGTGTTGAATGCAAGATTCTAGGCTAGAGATTGAAGAATAGATTGTGATGATTATGTGATGGTGTTGAATGCAGGATTGTAGGCAAGAGGTTGGAGAATAGATTGTGATGATTTTGTGATGGTGTTGAATGCAAGATTGTAGGCAAGAGATTGGAGAATAGATTGTGATGATTTTGTGGTGGTGTTGAATGCAAGATTGTAGGCAAGAGATTGGAGAATAGATTGTGATAATTTTGTGATGGTGTTCAATGCAAGAATGTAGGCAAGAGATTGGAGAATAGATTGTGATGATTTTGTGATGGTGTTGAATGCAAGATTCTAGGCAAGAGATTGGAGAATAGATTGTGATGATTTTGTGATGGTGTTGAATGCAAGATTCTAGGCAAGAGATTGGAGAATAGATTGTGATGATTTTGTGATGGTGTTGAATGCAAGATTGTAGGCAAGAGATTGGAGAATAGATTGTGATGATTTTGTGGTGGTGTTGAATGCAAGATTCTAGGCAAGAGATTGGAGAATAGATTGTGATTATTTTGTGATGGTGTTGAATGCAAGATTCTAGGCAAGAGATTGGAGAATAGATTGTGATGATTTTGTGATGGTGTTGAATGCAAGATTGTAGGCAAGAGATTGGAGAATAGATTGTGATGATTTTGTGATGGTGTTGAATGCAAGATTCTAGGCAAGAGACTGGAGAATAGGGTGTGATGATTTTGTGATGGTGTTGAATGCAAGATTGTAGGCAGAGATTGGAGAAGATTGTGATGATTTTGTGATGGTGTTGAATGCAAGATTGTAGGCAAGAGATTGGAGAATAGATTGTGATGATTTTGTGATGGTGTTGAATGCAAGATTCTAGGCAAAGATTGGAGAATAGGTGTGATGATTTTCTGATGGTGTTGAATGCAAGATTCTAGGCAAGAGATTGGAGAATAGGTGTGATGATTTTGTGATTGAGAATAGATTTATGGTGATACAAGATTCTAGGCAAGAGATTGAGAATAGATTGTGATGGTGTTGAATGCAAGATTTCTAGGCAAAGATTGGAGAATAGATTGTGATGTGGTGTTGAATGCAAGATTCTAGGCAAGAGATTGGAGAATAGATTGTGATAGTGTTGAATACAAGAATTGTAGGCAAAGAGGTGGAGAATAGGTGTGATAATTTTGTGGTGGTGTTGAATGCAAGATTCTAGGCAGAGATTGGAGAATAGATTGTGATGATTTTGTGATGGTGTTAAATGCAAGATTCTAGACAAGAGATTGGAGAATACATTGTGATGATTTTGTGATGGTGTTGAATGCAAGATTCTAGGCAAGAGATTGGAGAATAGATTGTGAAGCTTTGTGATATGGGATGAAAAAACAAAAGAGTTGGTACGAGGGAGGTAAAGAGAGAGAAAGGAGGGGAAGGGAAAATAATATTAATGAGAAGAATTTCCTTCGTCATCTTTCCCGTACCATAATGAATGTGTTGAGAGAGGGAGGATGAAAAGAACTTGTTCTATTAAGAAGAATTTGTCCAGTGGAAGGACTGTTTCTTACGGCTCTGTTGCCTCAGGTATGAGTTTGAGCTCACCACCAGAAGATTCGAAGGAGATCAACTGATTTTTCAGAACATAAAGCTAGAAGAGACTGGCAATAATTTGAGGCGGCAATATTCACAATTATAAATGGTCGATTTTTTTTTTCTTTTGGCCCAAACCCATGCCTTCCAGCAAATTCGACTGTTGAGTGGACCCGGTTAGACCAGGTTTGGTGTTAGTCTATGTAAAACCTTCTGTCCTGCACGGAAATCTGGCCTTTGCTGTTCCTGGACAAAGGGATTAACTTTCTTTCCTTGTCTGACTGATCTTCAAGAAAAACATCTCACTTTGGGTCTCTGCATCTCACTAAGAAGAAACTTCATATAATCCTGTGGTCGAGGGCGAGTGAAGCGATGCTACTGACCTACGACAACAGGCTTAATAACTGCTTTCTCGTAACGCAGCAGCTTTTTTGTGTTGAATCCACGTTAACCCATGCACTTCTCGACATTCAGAAGGCCTTAACGTCGGACTGATCCGCTTAAGACGCTGACCTCCACATGTGCAGAAGCAATCACGATGAAGCCATTAAACTTCTAAATAAAGCGATGACTATAAGAAGACAATGCTTTGTCAGTGATGTGGATTGTTTGTCTTTTCGCAGCTGTTCCGGTTTAATAAAAATGGACTTAATCACACGTGCAAATAAATGTAAATTAATTATGAACTTAGTTTTTTTATGGTTACCTAACATTGCATTATGTATATATATAATAAATATATAAATAAATATATATACATATATATATATATATATATATATATATATATATATATATATATATATATATATATATATATATATATATATATATATTATATATATATTTTTAGTAGGCTCTTCAGCCTCTTAACTTCTATATTTCTTCACACTTTTTGGATAAGCTTGTTACTAAAAAGTCTTAAACCCAAATGAAGAAACTCGAACGTCCGGTGCATAAGTCGAACTCACAGACGAGATGTCAGAGTGAGGATACCCGTAACTCGACCACGAACATTATATATATATATATATATATATATATATATATATATATATATATATATATATATATATATATATATATATATATGAATAAAGTATATATTTATTGTATATATATATATATATGTGTGTTTGTGTGTGTGTGTACAAACATATATGCATATACCTGCCGAACTCAGAAACATTTTGCCATAGCTGTAATAGGCCCGTCTCCACAATCATAGTATTTTTGTCTTTGTAAACTCGACATGTCATTATTATTCTTGTTTCTGCTACTCTTTTTCTAATAATTAGCGTGTTCTTTGTGTACCGTGTGTTATTGTTATTGTTTTGGTGGAAGTTATTTTTAAAAGTGGCGTCTGCGTACTTTCTGGGTTCTTTATAATTTGTTCATTTTTTGTGTGTGTCAGCTATACTGCAGTAAATGGCCTTCCTTGTATTATAAATCAGTCTTGATTATTGCTGTCCTTGTTGCCTTTATCCAAGGTCTAGAGAATATTCTGTAGACCTTGCCTTTATCAGTCCAGTAGTGTGTCTCATTTCTTGACATCGTTATAAATTTTTTTTATCTGTTGTGTTCGGGTTCCTTAGTTGCCGTTTTTTGAAGCGGCTTATCATAACGGTGAAAGTCCCTGTAGGGGGCTAGTGCCGACAGTGCACCTCATGCGATGGACTGTAGGCATTACTTAGGGTTCTTTGCAGCGTGCCTTCGGCCCCTAGCTGCAACCCCTTTCGCTCCTTTTCCTATACCTCCTTTCATATTCTCTTTCTTCCACCTGACTTTCCTGAACCCTCTCCGAACAATTGATTATAGCGCAGCTGCGAGGTTTTCCTCCTGTTACACCTTTCAGACCTTTTACTGTCAGTTTCCGTTTCAGCGCTGAATGACCTCATAGGTCCCAGCGCTTGGCCTTTGGCCTAAATTCTGTACTCAATTCAATTCAGCAACGGAGAAAGTGTACTTAGTGAGGCTGGATAGCACACACTGTGAAAGGTAACAAACAGGCCTGAATGAGGCAGGACTGTCATCTCTCTCTCTCTCTCTCTCTCTCTCTCTCTCTCTCTCTCTCTCTCTCTCTCTCTCTCTCTCTCTCTCTCTCTCTCTCTCCCTTTTTCCTGAAGGTTTGCTTGATCTACACCAGTAGTAAAGGAACGTTCAGGGGGACAAGAGAGAAGACGTCCTCCCATTCTGGGCAAGATCCGTGGAAAATGTTAGTTGCCGTGGACTATCCAGTCCCCTTTTCGTGTGGAACCTCATCTGTCCACGTCGCACAGCAGCAAGAACGTTGAAGAGTAGTGTAGTAAAGAGGTGGGGGGGTATTTACTAAATTTCCAGTACTTAGAAATGTATTGCGGTTATGAGGAACGAGAAAACCAGATGCCAAAACTGAAGTGTGTCAATTTATATAAACGGGTAACTGCCTTAAGACTTTATTTATATACTCATTAGGGTTCCACGGCCGAATAGAATAGAAAGTGCTAGGTTTTGTCCAGCGTTTCCGCCACTGCATTTAAAGGAGAGAGAGAGAGAGAGAGAGAGAGAGAGAGAGAGAGAGAGAGAGAGAGAGAGAAACATTACTGAAGTATACAACGACCCTTAATGGTAAGACGAATACGGCAGTCATTGATAAAAAGAGCAGTTGGAATGAAATGGAATATAGAGTTTAGGCCATTGGCCAAGCACTGGGACCTATGAGGTCATTCAGCGCTGGAAAGGAAATTGAGAGTAGGTAGGTTTGACAGGAGTGACAGGAGGAAAACCTCGCAGTTGCACTGTAAAATAATTGCTAGGAGAGGGTGGACAGCAAGATGGAAGAAAGATAATAAGAATGGAGCTACAGTAAAAGGAATGAAAGGGGTTGCAGGTAGGGGCCGAAGGGACGCTGCAAAGAACCTTCAGTAATGCCTACATTTGCATTGCACCCCGTGAGGTGCACTGACGGCACTGACCCCACGCGGAAAAAGAGCAGTTGGAAGCGAAACCACCCGCCTCTTATGGATAGCAATGATTGCGAAAGATTGAAAACTCAGAGTTTTACCGCATCTTAATTTAGGAAATCTCGTACAAGGAGGTCACAGCAATGTCAGATCGCTAGTTCGGTGCAGCAGCTGCATTGCGCCCCACCCTAAAAAGGAAGCACACAATGAATCGACAGAATCATCGGGGAAGCTACGACGAATGCAACCATCCGTCAGAGTTTCGAACCCTGTTGATGATAATCGATTGGCTTATAAATTTTCTTATATAAGTGGAATGATCTTAGCCATTTCATGTTTGACCACTGGGGTAGCATCGCCATTATACCGGGATGGTTATCATATAATCAACTTAAAGTATCAGGTGATACGTCATTGCCTTGGACGAAAAACGTAAGGTATCGACGCATGGTGTAAACAGCAGTTTTCAAGTGGGAAAACTGATCGTATTTTCATTCCTTTTCAATGTCTGCGTTTTCATTTAAGCAGAACTGGGGACGTTTTGTGTCCATACACACACACATGCAGGGACGTTGTCTTGTCAGGAGAAAACAGTAGTGGTGTGTAAGAAAGCGTCTGTAAGGGGGGTGTCGAAACTCATTCGTCTGAGATGTTTTGACTGACCCAAAAGCAGTGCAAAACTCTGCCATTGTTTTGCCTGGGATGTTGTGTCCTAATACATCCCCTTAACTGCACGCACAACGGCAGTTGCTCCAACAACCCAATGGGGTTTGAGCCCTGTTCGGTCTTTTAGTTTACTTTGCAAGAACTTCTCACATGTATACCTTACGATGACCTGTGAGTAGGAATTGTCTACTGGCAAGTAATTTCATTCTTTATCTGCCCGATACTCCTCTACCCTGAACCCCACACCTAATTTGTGTATTAGGAGTGTATTCGAAATTGTCAGTAATTGTGGGCAACTGGGACTGTATTGTGGATTCTAAAAAAAAACAAAAAACTAAATGTAAAAGTCGAGGCATATCAATCAACCCAAATGGGTAACTTCCTTACAAGTGTATAATTATACTCATGCGGGTTCCAAGCCCGGATATAGGGGGGGATGGTCGGGTCCGGGCTTAACGGTACTACATTAAAAAAAAAAAAACCTACAACTAACCTCAATGGTAAGATTAACACAGCTGTGATTTATAATGAAGCGCAAAAGCCACTGACGCTCAAAGTAAAAAAGACGTATCGTTAGAAAATATTCAGTAACCTCCAAAACGACCTACTTATCAAGATCATTAAATTTAGAGAAAACGTAAGTGTTTCCCTTGAAATTAGCCAGACCTCGAAAATTAGGTCAAGGTTAAAAATACTTGAACAATACCTTTGGGACTTGGTGGCAAAGCCTGGAGACCGGCATTTCAAGTATGCCAAGCAACTGATAGAAATATGTTATCATTGCTTTAGTATACTATATGGGGGAACATCTCTCAGCCAGTGGGCTTCCAAGCAGTACAGTTTAGCAACATTAGTTATTGTCAGTATTTGTACGAGATGACCCCTTTGCCCCCCTTAACCATCTGTCGGGGCATGAGCGATGGCTAGCAATATTAGCTCAAAAAGTCAAAGTCTATAGGTCTTTTAAGAAGACCCCATGGGTCTGGAATGAGTGACACTGGGGAGCGAAGAGGCTCAAGGACCCAACATTTGCTCTACACCATCATCTCTACAACAATGTTTTGATGTAACTCTCAGTTGCTGTACTTTTATTAGATTTGTCCCATTCAGTTATTATACATTTCTGACGTGTCCCTTGAAGTCTCTCTTGAGAATTTGAACCTCACAGTGGTCCAGTTTAATGGTTAACGTTCCCCTTTGTGTAGAAATAAAGTTTCCTAGGCTTGCATCAAACCGCTGCAGTAGGCGGGTGCAAGCAGAGAAGAGTCTTGAATGCAAGAAGGAAGAAGAAATAAACGTCGCTTCTTTGCATCATTGCTGCAGACTGCTACATCTTTATCCTTGTTCCAAGAAATGATTTCGTTGATAGATAATGGTGGAGGGGGGGGGGTGATATGGTTTCAAGTATTGCGTGATCTTTCACTTTTCCTCAATCATCAGTACAAAGAATCTCTTTCAAGTCTTTCGCAACTCATCTGGGGCCTTTCTCTCTCTCTCTCTCTCTCTCTCTCTCTCTCTCTCTCTCTCTCTCTCTCTCTCTCTCTCTCTCTCTGACCTCTTTTTTTATTTTTGCACTAATTTGTACACCGTACACTAGAGAGACGACTCGGTTCCCGAGACTTTTGATCCTACTGTAGAAAGTCCTATAAGTTTATTTTCCGTTCTCCAGTACTTCGTCAATTACTTAAAAGTCATGTATCTTTATTTGGCATAATTTGTTTATTGCTGTAATCATGCAGACATCATTTTTTTTTATCATATTCGGTTTCCCTTTTTCAGCATAATGGAATTTTGCTATATGGAAGGTTACTTTGAGAGTTCAAAGTAAAAGTAAGTATACCTTAGTTTAACCAGACCACTGAGCTGATTAATAACTCTCTTAGGGCTGGCCCGAAGGAAGATTTGGTGAGTAATAATAACTCTGATATTAATATATTCAGCCTGGTTTATGCTATTGAAAAATGCTTCGCTTCGAAATCTGTAAAAGACAATTTTTTCAATTTATTTCTTTACCAATTTTTTTTTTATATTCGGTAATTTTGGAAGCAAGCTGTGGAAGTACTTATGAATATGAATGGATTGTAAAAATGGTGAGACTTTGATCAAAATGTTCTTTCTTGATACAGATTATAGATTATTGCAGACATCGACTACCTTAATTGTTGTGTCACCAGTTCAAAACAACATTATTATCTTTTACACTTTATTTAAGATTTAACATAGTGACTGCATTTTTATTTTTTGTCGTTTCTTCCACTTCCGGATCATGCATAGATAAGTACAGTAGAGGTAAATATTTCCAACGGAAATGAATTAAAAATAACTGTACCCAAATAATAATGAAGTTAGGTGCGATTGAAATCCAATATGATTCAACCTAACCTAAGCTGACCCTTCTGTTGGCTCTGAATCTAGCCTAACGTCTGCGAGGAAGAAGCAGTGCCCTGCTCTGTGTATGTGTATGGGGGGGGGGGATTATGGGGTGTGAAGAAGGGAAGGGGAGCAGAACTTGCCCATTCAACTTAAAACCTCATCCATTACGCATTGCCCTGCTATGCGTAGGACGAAGGGTGTTGCCTTTCCTTTGACACTCTGATTTACCTATAACCGTGGATGCCGTGTCTTAACCTTGAGCAGGTGAAGGGCGGAGTTCTTACCTCTGGGGGTTTGATGGGAGTAGACTTGCTGATACGTAGGTTTTTTCTCACTGTCGAACTTCTCTGTTGCTTTCGAACGTCAGTCCCATCGTCGTGCTTGGAATGCTTAATATGAAGATAAAACCGACCGAAGATCCATAGTAGTCATCAGTACAAATAAGTAAAAAAATGCGCCTAAGTTTCTTCGGCGCAATCGAGTTTTCTGTACAGCCGCTACAGCTTATAATCAAGGCCACCGAAAATAGATCTATCTTTCGGTGGTCTCGGTATAATGCTGTATGGGCAGCGGCCCATGAAACTTTAACCACGGCTAGGTGGTGGCATATCCTATATCGTTGCCAGAAGCACGATTATGGCTAACTTTAAACTTAAATGAAATAAAAACTACCGAGGCTAGAGGGTTGCAATTTGGCATGTTTGATGATTGGAGGGTGGATAATCAACATACCAATTTGTATCCCTTTGGCCCCAGTAGTTTTTAAGATTTCAGGGCGGACAGAATAAAGTGCGGACGGACAGACAAAGCCGGCGCAATAGTTTTCTTATACAGAAAACTAAAGGTTAAGAACAAAAGCAAATAATATGGATAACTTAATACCTTTTCCTAGCCCAGGTCAGAATCGAAACAAGAAATAAAGAAAGGGAAAATTACGGGTTCAGCCACGAAGGCTGTCATGAGCCTCGCTCTTGAAGTTTAAACTCAGAAAAACTGAGGCACGAGGGGAATTCCAAAGCTTGGAAGTAGAAGGAAAGAAAGGCACTGAACCGTGTAATCCAAAGGGGATTGCCGTTTTTTACACGAAAGTGATATTAATCCGACTGGGGATTAGACAAGGCTTTTTCAAGGAACTTGCATCTAGTGGTCTGGTGAAACTAATGCAGTTACAATCTAGTCACAGGCTTCCGTGAATATCTCTTCAAGGAATTCCATGCGCAGTGCGTTGTGGATTCAAAGTAAAGCCCCTTGTTTTCAGTATTTTTCAGACATCGAACTACCGGTAAGGTCTAGCGACGCTGCTGTAGCGATGAATCCAAGTTTTACTGTATGTCGTGTGGTGGCTTTAAGTATTATTGGGATTTTTTAGATGATTGTGAGGACTGCGATGGAATCATTCGCGCGTAAAATAGTTGGTGTTCAGCTGTTCAATTGGTTTCATCAAGAGACAAGACAAGGAACGTTTTCGCGGCGCGCACTGACCTTGAATCTTTCGATGTTAGCTGGTGCATAAAGCAGTTGATGTTCAGCGGCTTAATTTGTTTTGTTAGGGAACTAGATATGGAACGTTTTCACGGCGTGTAGTGACCTTGAATGAGGCATAGAGATGCGATTTGTCTCCCCCTCTTCCTCTTTTTCACGTAAAATGTACGTTCTCTCTGTTGAAAATGAGCTTGTTGGGACGCGCTACGCGCGCTGGAACCCAATGCTGCTGTCTTCCCTATCCTCCCGATCCCGTACCCACCCCGCCCCCACCTAGGGCGGACAAACAGGCTTGCAGGAGGAGGGTGGATGTCTCCCCTACTCTCCCGTTCCTCTACCTCCCCCACCTCCACCCGGGGCGAACAAACCAGTTTGCAGGGGGTGTGTGCGTGTGTCATGTTTCCCCTACTGTCACCCGGGAGATCCGCTCGGATTTTTTTTATTATAGATTTGTCGCTTCTGTTGACCTTAGCTGTAATTAAATACCTTTTTTGTTAGGCAAATGTGGGTTGCAGTTGGGTAGAAAGAGAAATGGGGGGTGGGGGTGGTGGGGGTTGGTAGATGGAGAAGAAAAATATAAACACATTCGCGAGAAAATGTCATCCGTCAAAATGTATAACCCCCCCCCCTTTAGGGGGTTAGTGCCGTAGTGCACCTCAGATGGTGGACTGTAGGCATTACTAAAGGTTCTTTGCAGCGTCGCTCGACCCGTAGCGGCACCCACTTTTTACCCTTTTACTTTACCTCCGTTCCCATTCGTTTCTTCAGTCTTGCTGTCCAGCCACTCGAACTCCCTGTTTTCAGTGTCAAATGCACTGAATGGCTGACATTACCTCAGTGCCTGGCTTTACAGCCGATTTTCCATAAATCAATCAATCAAATAAAAAAATAACATGGAGATAACTCTCTTATTGTGTACTGTTATATATTTATCAACTAGAGGGCCTTAACGAGACCATATGTAAGTTATTCCCCGAAGCCGTTTCTGAAACCTTTGACCTTAGGTACGGCCTTGGCGAGCTGATTTTTTTCCGGCCGCCCTGTGGGCCAGAACAATAGTGTTTTTATGGACGAAATTATTTGCCACTTTTATATGTCTTATATTCATGATTTTCATTTAATAATGTTTAGGATATTATTCAGACACTAACCTATAATTTTCGAAGTGATTTATTTACTCTTTCTGTTTGTGTCATGTGTGAAATATATTGTGCGGAAATGATATACGCGCTGAATTCATTACATTATTTAATCCAACAAATATAGAATGAAACAGATATATAGGAATATTTCTATCAAGAAAATGACCAAATGTTATTGTTGTACGACAGTGACATAAAAATAAAAATGACTCATTTTCTCATTGAACATAAAAGGTGATTTTTATTTTACGGTTGTACAGTAGCGATATAAAACTAAAACGATTGCAGTAGAATCAGATCATCAGAGTCAACAAACGTGAAAAATACAGACATCAACATTACATTCTGACGTAATTTAAAGAGCATGGATTATTAAAACTCTTTGCTTCATCGGGTAATCCGGACATTGCGACGTTGTTTACTTTTCTTAGGGATCAGACGGGTCAGGCAGCATCCTCAGTGAATCTTCATCAGTTCTTATTTGTGATGCTTTCCGTGTCTTTGCAGCTTGCCTTCGGCCCCTAGCTGCAACTTCTTTCGTTCCTTTTACTGCACCTCCTTTCATATTCTCTTTCTTCCATCTTGCTTTCCACCCTCTCCTAACGATTGGTTCACAGTGCGACTGCGAGGTTTTCCTCTGCTGTCAGTTTCCACTTCAGCGCTGAATGATCTCATAGGTCCCAGTGCTTGGCCTTTGGCCTAAATTCTCTATTCAGTTCAATTCAAGTTATTCGCGGTATTTTCCTTGTGAAAGGTTCTCTAAACGTCTTGAACTCCTTATTTTTGGCTTCCTGTGCCTCCTCTGGTAATATGCTAATTGGCAGATTAAAGTTGCAGATTACTGAAGCTCGATGAATTAATATTCGATGCAAGCTCTGGGGCACGTAGTACTGGCTCTGTGCTTGCACAAACAACTTTGCTGTATCCAAGCAAAACTCATCAGATTTATCAGCATCGGTATGAAGACCAGACGACAGTGTTGATGAAATTGCATGAAACTTGTGAATAAAGGAATGACCAAGACCAGCAAGTTCAGATGCAATTTCTGAATTCTTGAAAAAACCTGCGGGCAATATTTCCATCATGAGGTTCACCAAAACCAGATGGTTTGGCATGTTAATATAATTCAACCTTTTTTGAATCAGTTCCTTCCTCCTATTAATTGATTCTTCTTCTTCAGAAGTGCGTGCTTACCATTTCTGTGTGTTGATTCTGTAAGTTGTAGGCAACATTCTATGCACCTGATCCATGCGTGAATGGTAGATAAACCATGATTGAATGCTCCCCGATTCGATGGAGAGACTTTTACTTCTTTGATATTATTTATGGTTTTAGGAGAGGCACCACATAAAGAACAGCGCTGTATCCAGTTTGTGACTGGTGACAGTACTGTGGCAACTTTACCATCAGCCTTGGTCAGACTTGTATTGTGGTATACTAACAAACCATCACGTACTTCAGTGGGTTTTAAATTTGTCGTACAGCTCTCTAAGCACTGCTTTTCTTCAACTAAAACTTTGTTAGCTTCACGTACATGTAATAATTGGTCAAAAAATAAAAAAAAAACGGTGATGATGGCTTCATGTTTCTCCAAATGACGACCTTAGTTCTAGGATTTTGTGAAGTTGCAGTTAGCTCAAGAGGAATCATGCTTGTTACAAAAAGACTGCTTTCTTTCAGCATTTTCTGAGGAGCTTTGTTTACATATAATTAGGCCCAGGTGTTCCATCAAAACCAACTTTACATTCTAGATATAACCTATCTGCTGGCAAATTTTCAAGCTTCCCATAATCTGTGAATTTTATCATTCTTTTAGCTGTGTGATTAATCAAAACCTGGAAGTCGACTTCTGCACTAACGCCTGAAATTCTCCGCTCAGAAGCAGGGGTTGGGAAGCACGCTTCCTTAGCTTCCCGAATCTTACTGTAGGTTGGATAAAGTTGGATCTTTCTTTCAGTCGCTCCAGATATCCAGCGCTGACAACATTGCTTACATAAGGAACAGTCAGAGATTATACTTGAGTCAATCATTCTCCTGAATTATATGCTTCTTCATTACTAAAAGTTGGTTTTAATGATAAAACTCGGAAGATGCTCAGCCAGATTTTTTTTATCTAATAGTTTTCAGAAGTTCAGAAGTGACGAGTAGCTGTTCTGATTCACGCTGCTTTGTTTTTTCACTGGAAGTTTCAAATCATGTGCACATTGTTTACATTCATTTGAGATGTTGCTTAACCAGTGGGAGAATTTTTCTGTAAAACGAGTCTTGTTCCTATTCACAATTGCCCATTTATAAGTTTTGAACATTTGAGACAATTAATCGCTGTTGACTCAGAAACATTACTGTCTTTCATTACATTGAGAACATAGTCTTTCAAAAGTATTTTGGCATTTTGTCTCTCTGGTGCTTTTTATTGTTTAGCTTTTGATAGCACCATGAAGCTGCTCAAATATGTCTTGGTAATTAATGCTAACAGTCGAATCCATTTTATGAATTTTGTAAGTAATTTTGTAATTTATCGATTTATAGATTTTAGGCCTATGCCAAGCACTGGGGCAACTAAGGCCATTCAGCTCTGAAACTGAAATTGACAGTGAAAAGGTTTGAAAGGTGTCACAGGAGGAAAACCTCGCAGTTGCACTATGAACCAATTGTTAGGAGAGGGTGGACAGTAAGATGGAAGAAAGAGAATATGAATGGAGGTACAGTAAAAGAAATGAAAGCAGTTGCAGCTAGGGGCCGAACGGACGCTGCAAAGAACCTTAATAGAAAGAACTGTTGTAGCTCATAAGCAACTGCGAGCGAAAAAATCGTTGCTTGTTTGTTTTCCTGGAGTAGAAATGTATTTTCAACATTTTTTATCCCTTCTCAGTGTGATTAGGATTAATCATGTGTTATACTCAATATGTACAATGTTTATTCGCATAAATAGAACGTTATAAATTTGTTAAAACTCTGTTTTCAGTCGATGCAACAAGAACCCAACAGTAATGATGCTGTTTGCTGCCGGACCTGATGTGGACTAACACGTGTTTCATATGGCAGAATGAGAGCACCTGCCGATCCTACTCTCCCTAAACAATATTAATATTTGTCTACTTCAGGTATTTCATAATATTTTGGTGAAACAATACAATTATTTTTTTATTTTGGATTTTGTCCACCTGCTGGCCCACTGTGTGCACCAGTCTGAGACCAGATGGTAAGTCTCTCTCTCTCTCTCTCTCTCTCTCTCTCTCTCTCTCTCTCTCTCTCTCTCTCTCTCTCTCTCCCAAGAAAACTATCTTTTTATATACGGTCATAAAAAATTCTCGGTAGACACCATGGATTTTTGGTTGCTTCAGAATGACTCGGCTTGAACAAGTTGAATGACCCTATGTTGTATCGTCATGATGACTTGCAGTACTTTCCGTATGGTTTAAATATTTTCAGCTCCTGAGGCGACATGTGTCACAGTGTCCAGTACCCAAGGCCTTTCAGTCCCTTCTCGGTAAAACTGTTTTGGCTCCCTGGTTCAAAATTTGGCATTAAGATGCAGAAAGTTTTCAGACGCCGTGGTCCCTACTGACACCTTGCTGCATCTCGTAGTTGGAGGTTGCAGTGGGCCCATGTTTTGCGGCAGTTTAAGAAGTTGGAGCTGCATGGCCAACCTTCTTTTGACCTTGCATGCGTCGGGCATCCCGATGTAATTTGGTTCGCTTAGTCCTTATTGCCACTACTTTTAGGCTGTAAAATTTTCCTGTTTGCATCTACATCATAAAATCCCCTCCCCGGTCACAGTTGGTATATTTTACTGTTCTTCATCTCTATGAGGCCGCTGTACTTTGTGGTATCTTCCTGTCAAAGTGTGTGTGGTTTGTTAGGTTGTATCGCCTATTTTGCACCATGTGTATGTATTATGTATGGGGCAAACAGTATTTGATGAGAATAATAATGTTTCTGTATGGCTGTCGATGAATATTTCAAGTCTCAGACAAAGCGAAATGTGAATAAGTTTAAGAATGATCAGGATCATATTTTTTGTATGTTTGAATGTGCGTCACTCTGTTTCCGTCATTTGTTTAGAATGTGCGACATTTTACTTCCGTCATTTGTTTATGACAACATTGCTGGTGCTCATGTGGCATGTTTAAACTCCTGAATTCATGCGTGGCAACTCTGTTTTCTGTTTAAGTCACTGACTTAATACAGTTGGGATGTCTTTTCAAGGACTGACTTTGTTGGCTTCTTGGACCTCACTGCGACCCCATTATTCCATTAACTTCACACTGGACTAAATGAACCTGATTCTTAAGGTCTGTTGCAACTCTTTGCGCATTGATTTTTAAGATGAGGTTGCTAGCCCCATGCCATGGCTGCAAAGGTATCCACGGAATCCTATATGTGCCCGCAGGATCTTGTGTTCATTGATGATAACCAAAGCAAGTAGTGTCCAATCTCAGTGTTGCTCAGCGTCCCTGGTTGAGAGACCGAGTAATTAGATAACATATTTCTGCTTCCATTCATTTTGGTCTCCCTTCCAAGTACTGACCAAAGTCGGTTTATGTTTGTCAAGCATAAAATAGAAAAACCGTGTATGTATATAATATAAAAAATAATTTATTTAAAAGTGTGCAAAACTATGTAAATTTTCTCAAGAAAAGTTAAAAAATGAGCAATAAAAGATTCAAATGTCTTTTATGTTTCTTTCTCACGTCAAGGGTGTGTCTCCTGAAGGTTTGAGAACTTGAAAGAATTAAGGTGTAGTCAATCGAAGTATGGAACGCGTGAACTGTATTGATTTGTTTCTTACCTACACCATGCAGTTACGTATGTGTAGCGTTAAACAAGCTAAGATATTATTTTTGTGCTTGAAATTTCGTTCATGCTTTGAGACGCAAGAAGCAAGTGTGATCTTGGGTAGGTGAGGATGGAAGGATGTGTTGCGCATTGAATACATTGCAGTCTGCATTATGAGATGTTTGGCCTAAGTGTCAGGTGCAGGGGTGCACACGAAAGACATGTCAGTGTACAAATAGGAAGAATTTGGCATGGTTACAGTATGCCAGACAGATAATATTTACTTGATTTTTAGGGCTTTGTCTTCAAGACCTAAATTTCATAATCAAACAATCAACCAGCTCTGTCGACTTTTGTTTTCACATTCATAGCATTGGTGCAAAGAGAGAGAGAGAAAGAGAGAGAGAGAGAGAGAGAAGCATAGGCATAGCATGGGTGTTAACGTTTGAACATTCACACAGTAGGTACAAAACTAGTACGTAAACATTTTTGGACGTCGAAAGGGATATTTATGTGAAACCTATTTCATAAAATGTAGCGAAGTTGAATTTGTTGAATAAAATCCTTTCGCTGGTATCTCGTGTGCGTTGCCTTCTATTGTAGCACTCCAAAGACTTGAGAGGGTAAATTTTCAAGGACCCTGGAGCATATCAGAAGCAGAACGGAAAAAATCATACTTGCGAGAATTTCCAGAGCACTTCTGTAATGTGCAATTCGACGGCTTGGCAACCTCGAAGAGCCTCCCTTTGGATACTGTAGTCCAAGGACTATTTCGAGAATGATTCACAGACTTCAAGTCCCGGAATATTTTCGAGAATGATTTACGGACTTCAAGTCCCGGAATATTTTCGAGAATGATTTACGGACTTCAAGTCCCGGAATATTTTCGATAATGATTTAAAGACTTCAAGTCCCTGAATATTTTCGAGAGTGATTCACAGACTTCAAGTCCTTGAATATTTTCGAGAATGATTCACAGACTTCAAGTCCCGAAATATTTTCGAGAATGATTCACAGACTTCAAGTCCCAGAATATTTTCTAGAATGATTCACAGACTTCAAGTCCCGGAATATTTTCGAAAATGATTCACAGACTTCAAGTCCCTGAATATTTTCGAGAATGATTCACAGACTTCAAGTCCCGGAATATTTTCGAGAGTGATTCACAGACTTCAAGTCCCATTTTCGAGAATGATTCACAGACTTCAAGTCCCGGAATATTTTCGAGAGTGATTCGCAGATTTCAAGTCCCTGAATATTTTCGAGAATGATCCACAGACTTCAAGTCCCTGAATATTTTCGAAATGATTCACAGACTTCAGAATCCCGGAATATTTTAGGGAATGATTTACAGACTTCAAGTCCCTGAATATTTTCGAGAATGATTCACAGACTTCAAGTCCTGATATTTTCGAGAATGATTCACAGACTTCAAGTCGGAATATTTTCGAGAATGATTCACAGACTTCAAGTCCCGGAATATTTTCGAGTGATTCACAGACTTCAAGTCCTGAATATTTTCGAGAATGATTCACAGACTTAAGTCGGAATATTTTCAGTGATTCACTGAATTTCAAGTCCCGGAATATTTTCAAGAATGATTTCACAGACTTCAAGTCCCGGGATATTTTCGAGAATTATTCACAGACTTCAAGTCCCGTAATAATTTCGAGAGTGATTCGCAGATTTCAAGTCCCTGAATATTTTCGATAATGATTCGCAGACTTCAAGTCCTGGAATATTTTCGAGAATGATTCCCAGACTTCAAGTCCCGGAATATTTTTGAGAATGATTTACAGACTTCAAGTCCCTGAATATTTTCGAGAGTGATTCACAGACTTCAAGTCCCAGAATATTTTCGAGAATGATTCACAGACTTCAAGTCCCTGAATATTTTCGAGAGTGATTCACAGACTTCAAGTCCCTGAATATTTTCGAGAATGATTCACAGACTTCAAGTCCCTGAATATTTTCGAGAATGATTCACAGACTTCAAGTCCCGGAATATTTTCGAGAATGATTCACAGACTTCAAGTCCCGGAATATTTTCGAGAGTGATTCACCGACCAGAGTCGGAATATTTTCGAGAATGATTCTGAACAAGTCCCTGAATATTTTGAGAATGATTCACAGACTTCAAGTCCCTGAATATTTTCGAGAATGAATATTTTCGAGAGTGATTCACAGACTCCAAGTCCCTAAATATTTTCGAGAATGATTTACAGACTTCAAGTCCCTGAATATTTTCGAGAGTGATTCACAGACTTCAAGTCCCTAAATATTTTCGAGATTGATTCACAGACTTCAAGTCCCGGAGCATTTTCGAGAATGATTTTCAGACTTCAAGTCCCGGAATATTTTCGAGAATGATTTCACAGACTTCAAGTTCCTGATTATTTTCGAGAATGATTCACAGACTTCAAGTCCCGGAATATTTTCGAGAATGATTCACAGACTTCAAGTCCCGAAATATTTTTGAGAATGATTCACAGACTTCAAGTCCCGGAATATTTTTGAGAGTGATTCACAGACTTCAAGTCCGTGAATATTTTCGAGAATGATTTACAGACTTCAAGTCCCTGAATATTTTCGAGAGTGATTCACAGACTTCAAGGCCCGAAATATTTTCGAGAGTGATTCACAGACTTCAAGTCCCGGAATATTTTCGAGAATGATTCACAGACTTAAGTCCCTGAATATTTTCGAGAATGATTCACAGACTTCAAGTCCCATTTTCGAGAATGGTTCACAGACTTCAAGTCCCGGAATATTTTCGAGAATTATTCACAGTCTTCAAGTCCCGGAATATTTTCGAGAATGATTTATAGATTTCAAGTCCCGGAATATTTTCGAGAATGATTCACAGACTTCAAGTCCCAGAATATTTTCGAGAATGATTCACAGACTTCAAGTCCCGGAGTATTTTTGAGAATGATTCGCAGACTTCAAGTCCCAGAATATTTTAATTTTCTTTATATTCCAAGTTATGGTGGGCGCTGACTTCTGATTAGTGCTAGTCAAAAATTTTGTGTAGTAAGGATTTGTTAAGCAAGGTAGAAACGTGCTGCTGATCAAATTATTATTATTATTATTATTATTATTATTATTATTTCTGTAGATGAAACCTGTCCAGATGGAACAAGCACACAGGGGCCAGTGACTTGAAATTCAGGCTTCTGAAGAATGTTGGTTTCAACCTCCCACTGCAGACCCCACGCTGTAGTAGTAACTGATCATGATACGGAGCCAGTGATTTTTCATCGGCCTGGAGGGAGACGCGAACCCGTGACATCTGAGTGGCATTCCATGACACTAACCACTATACCAGCGAACCAGCTAATTGGCGAATACTCGTGAAAGACCTAACCAAAGTGACCTGAGAAATCGAGACGATTTGGCTGTGTGATGAGAAGGGTTGAGGAACATTCAGTCATACATTATGTCATAAAGAAGTAGTAGTAGTAGATTTGTAGGCGGGGTTGGGGTGACGAGGAGCAGAGGGAAGGTCAAGATAATCACAGAGTAATTGAAAAGATGAAGGGTAGTTCAAATGGAACATAGGTCGGAAAGTTAGCAAGATTGAAGCGAGTGGAGTGAACTTATTACACGCTAAACCATTTATAGGGAAAGCATAACGTAATTCTCATTTTGTCCCTAACCTGACCTCACTTAAGATAGCCTGAGCTGCTTGTATCCTGTGTACTAATAATGAGATGAAAACAAGACTCGTAGGGTGGATAATTATAACTCACAACATACCCAAAATAAAGCCATGCTCATTGTGGTGATGTTATGTGTGAAGAAATAGGAATAAAAGAAAATAAAGTGATTATATGTGCAGAAGATACAGAGTCGAAAATACTGGATTCAGATAGGTAAAAGAAGTGAGACTCTTAGACAGTGTGTGTGTATGAAACCCAATAATGAACAACTAGTAAAATTACAAATTAACATTGTATCGTGGGTGATCTGTCCAATGAAATCCTTTTCCCGAAGTCGTCCCTGAAACAACAAATTTTCTTGGTTCAAAATGTTGTTGATTCCATGGGAATTTATGTTACATCGATTATTATTCTTAACAATACTGCACTCGAGTTTGAATGAACTGGACGACAGTATTTATTAATAGGTCCTGACGCAATTCCTAATTCAAGTAAGGCACCAATTGGATGGATTAGCTATATTAACTGAGAATGGACTCGTGCAAAACTGTAGCAGTACAAATTTGCATTTTGCTGACCTTCTGATACCACAGGATGAACTGCAGTGTGATGACCTTTTCATGAGCTTTCTTAAGTGTCATGTAAATAACGACCTTCCCACGCACTCATTAGAGTGCGGCCTGCTCCTTCCCAAAATGTTCTCGATATTATTTACACACACAATCATTCTCTTGGGCCTCACTGTGGCTCATTGCCCATTATCTTCTTCTTCTTTCGACCTTACTAGTCCCACTGTATAGCAGGGTTGGCCGCTTGAGTCAACTTTCTCCGTCTCTTTCTATTTCTTGCGTCTTCCTCCCCTAGTCCACCTCACCCATATCCCTCCTCACCACATCCATCCATCTGATCCGCTGACGCTCCACACTACTCCCCCTCCCCATCACTGGCATGTTCTTGACTCTCTTGATTGGTTCCACCTCCTATGTCAGACTCCAAAAGACTATTGCGCATTTGTGAGCATTGCTTTTTGCGATGAAGTTGTTACTAGTCTGTTGCCCTTGCTCCCACAGACGGGTACAGGAATTATAATTTACCGGTCTGTGGCCTTCAGACTGCTCGCTAATCGAGAGACCACGGATACCACGATTCCACCTGTGATTTTTATTGCCTCTGCTGGTTCAATTAGTGGTTAACCATCCAGGCTGGTTTGCTTAACTTCAGTGAACCTACGTCCAGCAGTGTAATATATATATATATATATATATATATATATATATATATATATATATATATATATATATATATATATATTGTTACAACCTCCCAAGTTGTAATACAGGATCTATTAGGTCTTTATATTTACTAGGATCGCAGTCAGTAAATGTGCCACCTCAGTATCAAGAAAACAGAAACAGAAACTCAAGAAAACTTAACACTATTTATTACAAACTTAGAAATGACTTAAATCAACCTTGTGAGATTATACTTAAATATACATACAAAAAAAATCAAAGAGAACAAATGCCTGGTTCTCAGGATCTCTAAGTAACCTTAAAATTAATTCACCCAACCCCTAATCGAGAGAGAAAACATGCGCAATGTATAATAAAAATGGATCCAATCAAGGCTAGCCAAAATATTCAATAACCTAATAATTGTAATAATAATAATAATAATAAGGTAGAAGGAAGTAGGAGATGAAAACAAGGAAAACCTTGTACCTATTCCTACCTATCACACAAGCTAAGAAATGTGGGTTCAATCCATTAATTATAGACACACTGAATCAAACGTGACAATGTATATATGTAACTACACATATATAATTATAAATAATTAAACTTGACAAATGTTCACAATTTTCTTAAGTGAAGTACCAGAAGAGTTGAAAACTGGGCCGTGATCTATCAAACTGCTATCAAGAGGACCAGAACTGTACGCCAAGGTGCTGAAAGGCAACACTTTGTCCCGGAGAATAAGAACGATAATTCGTCTTACCTGGCGATAGCCTCCCTACTGATCACCTAACGAGTCCAAGTGGCTCTCTCCCGAATAGCTGGATGAGGAGGGCGGCATGTAAATCAGAATCCAGTGCCGGGATATGGCGACGACACCGGTCCCGTAAAAAATCCTCCGACAGGAACAAGGGACAGAAACAGTGGTCGCAGATGACACAGCCTCTGCGAAGCTCCTCACAGCAGCGTGAAGGTCGCAGGTGACAACAACACCTGCGGGGAACAGCCGTGATCCAAGACACACGCACACAAGACGTATATTTGCGTCTGTCAAAATCCGTGAAATATCCAGAGCGTGGTCCAAAACGTAAATATCCAAAGTCGTCCTCCAAATAAATCAAATATAAGCTGCGATGGGAAAATAGTCTAGGTAAGAGCTTGTCAGGGACCCGAACTCCCGTTGACCGGTCCACCATGTTCACTCATCACCTTTCCAGTATTTATAAACACTCAAAGCAAAAGAATAAAACAATCGTTAAAACGATAGTTCGCTAATACACAAGGGAGGAGGGAGGAGGCGCAACAACACTGATGAACAATCGTAAAGCCCTTAACTTACGGTAACACTAGGTAAATATACTCAGCAAAAACTTAACTTAAAAGTAAACAAGGCTGATTTAAATCAAAAGAAATAATAATAATTTACGTTAACCTATACCTTCCTCCCCCAAAACAAAAAAAAAATTATTCACATAGAATACATTTTTTCAAATCAAGACAGTAATTATGCTGAAATGAAAAGGAATCAATATAATATTTTAGATATACAAAACCAGATCAAGATAAATATTCGAACAACCCTGAAAAATAAGGTTATGAATATTATTACATTACACATGACAAAAAGCATAGCTTCATGAAAAACTTACCAAACCAGACAATAGGAGGCTAAACCAAAACTCGAAAGAGTGTCAACCAAAAAAAAAAAAAAAAAATAGATTGACGTTACTGAGACTAAACATGCAAAAACAACTCGCTTAAGCAAACCTACATCTAAACTAAACTCTAAGCTAAGGACTCCTTCACCCCACACTCATACTTTGCCATCATATTTCACTGCAATATAGTTTCATACAAACCCAATGAAGACACGAGAAGGGCGAGGGAGGGACATAAGCCAAGAGCGTGGTCCAAAACGTAAATATCAAAGTCGTCCTCCAAATAAATCCAAATATAAGCTGCGATGGGAAAATAGTCTAGGTAAGAGCTTGTCAAGACCCGAACTCCCGTTGACCGGTCACCATGTTCACTCATCACCTTTCCAGTGTTTATAAACACTCAAAGCAAAAGAATAAAACAATCGTTAAAACGATAGTTCCTAATACACAAGGAGGAGGAGGCGCAACAACACTGATGAACAATCGTAAAACCCATAACTTACGGTAACACTAGAGTAAATATACTCAGCAAAAAACTTAACTTAAAGTAAACAAGGCTGATTTAAATCAAAAGAAATAATAATAATTTACGTTAACTATATATATATATATATATATATATATATATATATATATATATATATATATATATATATATATATATATATATATATATATATATATATATATATATATATATATATATATATATATATATATATATATACCTGAAAAAAAAAAAAAAACTGGTAACCACGAAGAATCCTATATTTATTGAGACAGGATATCCTCTGATTTGCATGCCCTTTTCACCTTGAACTTTTAAGTTTTCGCCACCGTCTGAGTTGATAGGTCAACTGAGAAGAGAAGGGCTGAAGCCAAATGGGATGATGACAGACATAACCTTTGTCCTCAAGTTTTGTGAGTTTTTATTCCTGGGTGACATTTATATTTTATCCCTGCCGCCTACACTCCGTGCACAGTGAAGTCATTGTCTGTTCGGAGAAATAGATGGATGATGTTTATGGACGAAAATGTCAGATCTGCAAATTAGGAAGCAAAAAATGCAAATTAGGCATTTTCTTAGTATAATTTTAGATGATTGTCCACCAGTGAACGACACGCCCTGCTACACATGTGCTTTTCTTTGTTTTTACATTTTAAGGCCTCGGTGTATTGCACGGTCGCGTGCCCCAACGGCAAATGGGGTTGCAAGTTTCAGGGATGCAGTGGCTTCATTTCAGATTTTTGTTGGGGGTGGGGCCAAGGTTTAGAACTTACGGTATGGGTGGGGGCCGACAAAGCAGACCCCTATCAGCTGAGGGTAGAGGGCCGCTGTAAACCCCGAGAAATTTTGGAAATTTGTGCGCATTTTGGAGCATTTAGAAACCATAGGAGCTGTATTGAGTTAATAAAGCAGCAAACAATTTGCCACACCCACTCACATGTGTATTATAACCAGAGTCTTGGAGAGGGGGCATCAGTGTCTTGAGGGGCCAAGTGGCCCCCTCTCAAATGACGCCCTGAAGAAATACCTTGTGTTTAAGTCAGGCCATGAAACCCACTTTCAGGCCCCTCCTCTTTTATCCCAGTTGGGGTGTTTGTATATAACAGAGGAAAGCGTTTAAACCTTGCGTTCTACAGTACACTGGATTTGCATTTCCAAGTCGAATGTTTACTCTTGAGTACATCCCCAAGGGAGTGGCAGTGACTGCTGATAACTGATAGGAATTACCTAGAATTCCTCTCTGAACCTCACTGAATGGAAAAGGTTGAGGCTGAAATAATAATCGAGATCAGAATCCGTGATGTCGATTATTTATAAGTTCTTGTTTTTCATTGTAAAACGAGGAATAATTGACTGTAAAAACTCAGCATTTTTCAAAGGTCAGCTAGTTATATGAGATGTACTTTCCATCTGCCATGCTTTGGAACTCTTCTCCAGCTTCTGAGTTCTAGACAGGATACTTTCTGTGATTTAAAATTACATCTGATGCTGTCTGAGGAGAATATGCAAATGTGAAGTTTCTTTCTATTTGACTTGAAATTTGTTTTAGTGTTTTTCGTGAAGGAGAAAAAAAAAAATATATTGAGGAATATGACAGTTTGAGACATCTCACTTACTTCTTTATCAGTAACCCATGGCATCATCACTGCCTTAAAATTGTTCATCAAGTTATGAAGATTTTCTACGCTTGGTGAAAGGTTGAATGCGTCATTTTCTTTAATATCGAATATTCAGGGTTGGGCACGCTCGCTTCCTCCATCATAATCAAACTCGTCTGAAAGTTCGCAGAACAGAACCTTGCTTATGGATGA
This sequence comes from Macrobrachium rosenbergii, assembly GCF_040412425.1. Classification (NCBI taxonomy): domain Eukaryota; kingdom Metazoa; phylum Arthropoda; class Malacostraca; order Decapoda; family Palaemonidae; genus Macrobrachium; species Macrobrachium rosenbergii. Next base: position 26,115,787 of record NC_089756.1, on the reverse strand, counting down.
TGTAAGACGTTCTGGGAATAACACGTTCTCAAGGATCTTTGGACGATTTCTCGTTGGTGGTGCGTATATAGGCTCGTTTCTATGCAATGCGTGTAAGGTTTTTATAATGTCACTCGTAGGCGGGAGCAACTCTGTACGTCCGAATGATATCGTTACAACCATGCACCCATCGCGTAAAAACGCGCCTATGCATCCAACGCCTATGAGAAAACGTGCAAAGACCCTTGAAAAACGTGTTATTCGAAGAATTCCTGGTCATCCATGACGTAAGACGTCTTTTGTTCTGTTCTGAGAATTTGAACGAGATTTACGAACGAGGAAAACTTCACTCCTTCTGATTAGTCCGTGCAGTGAAAGGGTATAATCAGCAGAATCGGGGACCTGCTCAAGACGACTCGACGCTAGTTCAACCTCCTGGGCGCCCCTTCGCTAAAACTTACAATAAAGGCACGGGAAATAAGCCATCATGTTACGTCATAACCCAACAGAGACTGGTTTGTTAGTCTCATGTATGTTTTTGTTATTTTACTGATTTATTTTATTGCTCTATTTTTAGAAATGGCGATGCAACCTCATGAGTCTGCGTCAGTAGCACCAAATTACATGCATCGTATTTAATTCTTCATTTGCATCTGTTACTCCAAGGTCAGCTTGGTCATTAATAAAAACAGTTTATTTTTAAAGTTTGTATATACAAAACTTGCTCTGCTCACTTTGCATCAGCTCGAGTCCTGCTTCTATTGCTTTTCCTGACAATAATGTATCAACAAATGCTCTCACCAGATTATATGATCCCATATAAGCTTTGATAGAGTGTTGATACAAAACCCATTCAGGCTGCCTTGTTTATGAAGAGCGCATTTGTGGCCTCTCAGGCTGCCTTGTTTATGAAGAAGTATTTATGGCCTCTCAGGCTGCCTTGTTTATGAGGGCGCATTTGTGGCCTCTCAGGCTGCCTTGTTTATGAAGAGCTCATTTATGGCCTCCCAGGCTGCCCTTGTTTATGAAGAGCGCATTTATGGCCTCTCAAGCTGCCTTGTTTATGAAGAGCTCATTTATGGCCTCCAGGCTGTCTTGGAAAAATGCAGCCTAATGGCAAGCAATTGATCACTATGCATGGAAAATGGCCACATTAATGCAATTTGGCCTTATTGCGGGGGTATGGCCACATTAATTTATGAAGAGCGCATTTATGGCCTCTCAGGCTGCCTTGTTTATGAGGCGCATTGTGACCATGAAGGCACATTTATGACCTCTCAGGCTGCCTTGTTTATGAAGAGTGCATTTATGGCCTCTCAGGCTGCCTTGTTTATGAAGGCGCATTTATGGCCTCTCAGGCTGCCTTGTCTATGAAGTGCATTTATGGCCCTCAGGCTGCCTTGTTTATGAAGGCGCATTGGCCTCTCAGGCTGCCTTGTGTATGAAGCGCATTTATGACCTCTCAGGCTGCCTTGTTTGTGAAAGAGCGCATTTATGGCCTCTGTGGCTGCCTGTCAGTTGGAAGTTAACAGGCGCTAACATACCGCCATACAGGTTACTTGTTTATCAAACATGTAATGATCGTTTTCCTGTGGTTGAATACGCCTAGCCAGAATAGCGTGCTGTCTAGTTCGGAAATTTTTAGTTTCGTGTTGTTCATTGTGCTGGCTATTGTTGTCTGTCCATCCGCACTTTTTTCTGTCCGCCCCTCAGATCTTGTGTTCACTGAGGTTAGAGGGCTGCAAATTGGCATGTTGATCATCCACCCTCCAATCATCAAACATACTAAATTTGCAGTCCTCCAGTCTCAGTAGTTTATATTTTATTTAAGGTTATATAACCATGATCAAAGTCGGCAACATATAGGACATGCCACTACCGAGCCAAGAAAGTTTTGATGGGCCGCCGTCTCATACAGCATTATCGAGATCACCGAAAGATGGATCTGTCAGTGGCTGCACAGAAAATTTCGATTGCGACTAAGAGATTTCAAGCGCATTTTTTACTTGTTTTTGTAATTCACAGCAGCATTTCTAATCTGTATTGTCTATGTAAAGGTGCCTTGTTGAATCTTTAAAATATAAGTAACTGTAGATAAATTTGCCACGGACAGAGAGAACGAGATATTATGCAGTCACACGGATAGACATTCTGTCTTAAACTTTGACAGTGCAGTATGGACAGACCCCTGAAAAGAATGAAAAACATGAGTTGGGAGAGTAAATGTCATCTACAGGAAGGAAAACACTGTTGTCTGAAGGTGGTGTACTGAGAGTTATTACTTTGTCATTGTACTTTTATTCTAATCTTGACCCTGCTTATGCCTTGTGATTGCTGAAAGCAATTCTTGGTTCTTGTAGTTCAGACTTTATTTTACAAATATTCCAGCAGGCAGGAAGTAAAAGTATATATATATATATATATATATATATATATATATATATATATATATATATATATATATATATATATATCTATATATATATATATATATATATATATTATATATATATATACTGTATATATTTTGTGTGCCATGCATATATATATATATATGTATAATATAGTAAAATATGTTAAATAATATATATATATATATATATATATATATATATATATATATATATATATATATATATGTATATATACATGTACATGTGTATATGTGTAAATATATATATATATATATATATATATATATATATATATATATATGTAAAAATTACAGAATTAACATTTTTTGAAAGTGTACGTAACGTGCTCCAAACAATCTTTATTCAGGAAACGGCGTATGAAGGTTCTCAGGATTCCGATAACACTTACATCCATTTTTCTCCCCTCTCTCTCTGTCTCTCCGTGTATCGCCTCTCATCGTTATAATAAAAGTTCACCCACCCGAATCTCACTCAATTCTCATCAATAGCAATTAAATGGACTATTTAAAGAAACGCATAGTTTTAAAAAATAAGTTTATTATTCAAATAACCCAACAAGAAATGAATAAAACAAAGCAAAGATTAAAATGCATAATAAATGAAATATCGAGTCAGATAACTAAACTCTGAACTGCAAACACTTCTGATTAAAGAAGTCTCACTAGACATTATTAGCCTGAAAAATATCCAAACTCACACATACTCCCCAAATCAATAACTAGTCATGTCAAAAAAACAGTCTACCACATGTTACGAAATGTCCACACTGTCCACTCTGTCCACAGACATCTGTTTGAAGAATTAAACATGATAGAAAACCCCAAAAATATATGAAATGAAAACACAATAATGGAAAGTGTAAAATGCATAGCCAAGATATGGCAAACGTAACATAACAAAAATAATAGTATAAAAGAGGTATGAATATTCATATTAAATCTCCTACACCAGTTCAAAAGTTCATAATGATCAGAAAAATCATGGTAAAAAATCACAAGTTCAATTTCCTCCCATAAAACAGAGATTTCCGGTCCCTTATCTCCGGCAGGAACAACGGCCTGATCCTTCCAAAGACGCCAGACAACTGCAGTTCTATCACGCTAACGATCGATCAAACTCACTTTTGTGGGCAGATTTTGCATAATCTTAGATCAAATTAACGCATTTATCACGAACATACATAACGCTTTGGAAGATCACCGACCGCAACATTGCTGAGGTTCTCACGCAGATAGCTGAGGAATTAAAACTATTTGCTGAATACAAAGATTTTGGCTTACCAACGGCTCTGTCAGTACCATCCGGCCCAAAAAATTCTCTTTTTCTTCATCACATCTTAAAGTATTGGAAGCTATGAAATGCATATATGTGTCCTTTAAAATTGTATATTATATTTTCAGAAATATATATATATATATTTCTTTTCTAATTTATTAGTCCCACTGTATAACATGGTTGGTTGCCTTTAGCATTTCTCCATGTATTTCTATTCCTTGCATCTTCCTCCCCAGTCCCACCTCACCCACATCCCTCCTCACCACATCCATCCATCTGATCCATTGACATCCCACACTCCTCCTCCCCATCACTGGCATGTTCTTAGCTCTCTTGATTGGTTCCACCTCCTCTCTTCTTATTACATAGCCATAGTATCTCAAACGAGCTTCCCTAGCCTTCCTTATACATTATACACCACACCTTCCTCTTATATCTTGACTCTCCCTCCCTTTCCAGTAGTGATATCTCCAGCAATCCATCTCACCGTCCTCATCTTCATACCATTCCCTCCCTGGCTTCTCCCCTTGCAATCGCTACCACTCTCTTTGTTTCCTCTCTTCCGTCTGCTCTCTTGTTTGGTAGTTGCTATCTTTCCCACCTCTTCTGGCTACTCTTCCTTCAGCTGTTTGCACCTCTTGATTCCACTACCATGTTTCTTTTTCCTGTTGCTGCTTACTCACTTGTCCTCCCACACACCTCTTGCTGCTGCTGCTGGGCACCATAATCTCCCTTCACATCATCCCACATCTCTCAGGCGATTCTGACATGCCACTTGCATATCTCTCCTCTCTGGCGCTTTCCACTTTGCTGCTGGAACCCTCTTGCCTTCTTCCCCTTCAGCTTCCAAGTTTAATCCTCCTATTCCTGGCTGGGCTTTTCTTTTCCTTATTGCTTTTCAGCCTAAAATCTGCCACTACCAGTTTATGCTGTGCTGCAACAGATTCATTTGTTATAACCCTGCAATCCATCCATAATGATTTTCTTATTCTCTTCCTGACCAAAACATAACCAATTTGTGTCTCTATGTTGTCCACTTGTATGTTACCAGGTGATTTCTCCCTTCCCTCAAACTGAGTATTCAAGACTACCAGATTCAGCTTCTGCTAATCTGAACAATCTTTCACCTTCCTTGCTTCTTCTTCCAAAACCTCTTCTCCATGTATTCATTCAAAGCCATTAGAACTCTCACCCAAGGGCATTCATGTCCCCAGATAACACTAAGGCTAGGTTCACACAGGTGTTTTAATCAAGAGCAGCCACTAGCGCTTAACGCTGTAAACTTTCACACGGCGCTTTTTGATCATGTATGGCCACCAAGTACAGTAATGCTTCTTATATATATATATATATATATATATATATATATATATATATATATATATATATATATATATATATATATATATATATATATTTTCATTTACTTTTGTGATATCCAGTGTCAGAAATGATCCCTCTCCATAGTTAACAGTTGACAGTGACAGTGATCACGGGGACCAGGCGGGCGGCCAGGTTGCTGGTAACGCGATACAATCCTTTCATCTCATTGGCTGACACAGCCAATGATATCTGCTGTCTTTAAAAAGCGCGGTTCACTGTGTGTGTGAACGATGTCATTGACTGCATGGATCTCGCCACGCCGGCAATCGTGTGTGTTGGCGAGGGGAATCTCGCCACGTGGCGTATTTGAAACCGCCACGATACGCCACGGTTACGTGTGAACGACTCCATAAGCAACATTGAACAATCGACCGTGCGGTTGTAACCCTGTGAATGTAGCCTAATAGTTCTCTTCTTGGAACCTTTCGATGTATTCTTCCAATTTTCCTCTGAATTCCTCCTTCTCCTTCTTCACTACACCCTTTTGTTGAGGGGCATGCCGGAGATGATATGCCATACTTTATCTTCACAGTCTCTTAAGACCATGAGCCTGTCACTGATACGCTGACCTCTGTGACATTCTCCTGCAAATCTGGATGGAGAATAATTCCCACCCCATTTCCCCTTGTATCTTCCCCTGCGTAGTAAACTTTATATCCTTCTCCGAACTTTCTGCAGTTTTGCTTCCATTTAGGCTCTTGTATACACAGAATCAGTTCCCCTCATTGAACGAGTCGAGTTCTTATTAGCACTGCCAGGCCCGAGTTCGAGTCTCCGGTCGGCCAGTGATGAATTAGAGGAATTTATTTCTGGTGATAGAGATTCATTTCTCGCTATAATGTGGTTCGGATTCCACAACAAGTTGTAGGTCCTGTTGCTCGGTAACCAATTGGTTCTTAGCCACGTAAAATAAGTCTTAATTCTTCTTGGCCAGCTCCTTCTAGGAGAGCTGTTAATCAGCTCAGTGGTCTGGTTAAACTAAGGTATACTCTATACACAGAATCATAATTTTTCCTCTCTGCATGACACCTACCAGCTCTCTTCCTTTCCTGTGAGGTTACTAACATTCCAACTTCCAATTCTCAGCTTCCTTTCTTTTCCAACTTTTCTCCTCACTAACTTCTTCAGCCGCAGTCGTGACTTGCGGTACCCTCGCAGATTTCTACCTGCTGTCAGGGATACTGCAGCACGTCGCTTTACGGGGTACGCCCTAGCCCTATTGCATTCATCATCGACTCAGATTCATTATTTAGTTTTTGCCACTTTTCATACTCGGTTGGCTAGACCTGATGAAACAGCAACTTCCCCATTTATACGGGCTTGAGACCGGCAGCAAGTTGACTGGCTTGCCCCACTGGCTGGCTATATACATACATATGAATATATATATATATATATATATATATATATATATATATATATATATATATATATATTATATATATAATATATATATATATATGTATATGTATATATATATATATATATATATGTATGTATAAATGTATATATATATATATATATATATATATATATATATATATATATATGTGCATCAAGATTAAGGGCAGGAATGCAGATGCCCCTGACAGTAACCATATATTTTGGCATTTCATGATATGCAGTTACATCATCAGGGAGATCGGCAGTAAAATACAAAGCAATATTGATAATAATAATAATTTAAAAGAGCTATTTGCAAAACTTTACCTCAAAAAGACGTAAAAAGCGAGCGAAAAAAAAACTGATAAGCACAGGATGCAAAAGGATAAAATTGTTAAGGACAGACAGCACACGTAAGGACAGACGCACTTATAAAACACGAGGTGAACATACCTGCACTCTAGAGGCTAGGAACAAACTAGGAATAAAACAAAACACGTAACAAATGCGCCGAAGTTTCTTCAGCGCAATCGAGTTTTCTTTACAGCGTATAATGCTGTATGAAACTCTCAGCCACGGTCCATGAGACTCAGCCGCGGCCCGGTGGTGGCCTGTGTTGTTGGCACGTATAGCGGGTGCCAGACGCACGGTCATGGCTAACTTTAACCTTGAATAAAATCAAAACTACTGAGGCTAGAGGGCTGCAATTTGGTATTTTTGATGATTGGAGGGTGGAAGATCATCATACCGATTTGCAGCCTTCTAGCCACAGCAGTTTTTAAGATCTGAGTGCGGACAGAAAAAGTGTGGACGGACAGACAAATAGCCATCTCAGTAGTTTTATTTTACAGAAAACTAAAATTCAGAGAAAGGCAGAGAGTTACGGCAAATAGAAGGGTATGGAGGTTGTTTGATAGTTCAACGAGGGAACGCGTTGTTTAATATTTAATGTTTCAAGATTAAGTGGTTCTTGTGGATTGTTTGCTTGGCCAATAATCTTAAAATCTTCACAAGTGATTTCAGTTTTGTATTGAATGGCACGGTTCCGTATATTAGAGGATTCGTGATTAGCCAATCAGCAACCAGTTCTATAGCTAACCCACCCCCCTCCCGTGGGAATCGGCCCTCACTATTGGATCCAATATATTTTCCTGAATTACATCAATATTTTTGGCGTTCTTTGGTATTAGTTTAATATCGATGGCCCCAATATATTTTTGGACGATTTTAATGAAATCCCTCCGAAAGTTGTCCTCGTATAAGAAAGGAGAAGTTGCATATAATGGGGAGTTTAGGTACATCAGAACACTTTGGCCTGTTTGAGAACTTTTTATTCTGGAGTTTTTTGAGGATCCTGTGAAAAACATGAGTAGGGAAACAATTATTGGTTAACTGTTGCTGTAAGAAGGCGATTTCTTGGTGAAAGAGGGCCCAGTTTGATGCAGGAGATAAAGTGCGATTTGTTAAGCTGTAAACAGAGTTTAGTTTGACCCTTTCGCTGCAGAATTTATGTTGACTACAAGTGCACATGTAAAATTGCTTCTGGTTTGGTAAAAAATAAATAAATTTAGTACATCTTTAAGCCCTGTATTTTCAGGACCGAATTTTATTTTACCCTGCAAGTAAATAAGAACATGTTAATCTGTGATAAATGACTGAAAAATTAATTTGTGAAAATGTGTAATTGATAATTTTAATGTGTTTTTGGTGACCAATGTATTTGTAAAAAAGTATGATTCAAAGGTAACAGTTGCATATAGTGGTTCCGAAAATAAATAAAATCTGTCATATTTGTTCGTGTATTCTTATGCAATTTACAGGTTAATGCGAACTGTCACTATTTTACTTGGTATTGGCTTGGATAATGTTTCAATTTGATTTCAAGAACATTTTTGCAGTAAAGCTGCTTGCATTGTCAAATTATTTGCCTAAATTAACTTGTGTTCCTCTTGGAAATATCACCTGGTGAAGCCCAGCAATGCGACTCTTGCAACCTTCCTAAATACCGTGAAAAACAAGTTCTAGTACTGCTGAAGTATTTGAAACTTTCTAAAAATCTCATGGTCTCAAGAAGGTTACTCAGTTTCTTCTTTGATTATGGTACGGTACATGTATCAGTGGGACACTCTTTCCTGTCTTTCTTACGTTTGGCCATCCTCCCTGAATGACTCTCAGGAAGCTTACGTAGATGATGGCATCAGTGTGGCATCCAACAGGCTTTGCTGAAGCTCTGGGCAGTGACCTCACTCTTCTGTTATTTTTAGTTCTTTATCCAGCCATTTACTAAGTTTCCTGTTGATAGTACCAATTCTGATTGCATTCCGTTCTATGGCGTTGTTTTAAAGGGCCGTAACAAGTAAACTTTTAGTTCCTTCTCTGTGAAGGAGCCTTTTCATAGTCAGCTTTGAACAGCGTAGTTGCCGATGACTCAAAGCTCTTCGTCTTTCAACTGTTGTGTACTCACGTCAGCTGTTATCTTGACATTTAATGACATCTGAATGAGGAGATTGTGTTTTGGTGAAACTCGGCTTCCGCGACTGTTTCCAAGCGGAAAACGAAATCGAGTTTTGATGTAAATCATGTGAATTTTGGTGGTTCAAATTGATTCAGTTGAGTTTAGACATTACTTAATGAAAATGGCACCGATCATTAAAATTTGTAGCTTTATATTGCCCTTGCACGTACGTTTGTTCTCGTACTTGAAATGCCTAATATTCCTTGTCCTTATTGAAGTAGATTCAATCAAAGGACATTTTTATGGTCAATGGCCCTTATGTCACCCCTTCATTACCTCTCTTTATTATGATTTTAATGCAGTAGTATATCTATAGGTTTATTTAGTTTGCATGAATGTATATTGGAGGCTTTTAAAAGAAGTTCTGTATATTTTTGGAGTCGATAACCATTGTTTTTGTCACGCTAGGTTAATGTAATTAATATTCTATTCTTTTGAGCTGAAGAGAGTTCTATTCTTCTCGAGCAACCGCATAGTTCCATTCAGACCAAAACTTGTCACGCATACTTGTCGATCGAAGTTTAGTATTTCCTAGAGTGGTTAGTTATGAATTCTCTTTCTGCATCTGTTTTCCTTGGTTCTTTTAGTAATTCTCTTTCGAAAAGGAGAATTTAACGTTTTTTTTTTCAGGGTAGACTCCCACGTGATTTTCTGTCAAATCTTCAAAACCCATATTCACAGTAACACACACACACACACACACACACACACACCAAGACACTTTTTAGTTTTCGGTAAAAGAGAACTATTGCGCCGGTTTTGTCTGTCCGGTAGCACTTTTTTCTGCCCGCCCTCAAATATTAAAAACTACTGAGGCTAGAGGGTTGCAAATTGGTATGTTGATCACCCACCCTCCAATCATGAACCATACCAAATTGCAGCCCTCTAACCTCAGTAGTTTTTATTTCATTTAAGGTTAATGCTAGTTATAACCGTGCTTCTGGCAACGATGTAGACCAGGCCACCACCGGGTCGTGGGTAAAATTTCATGGGCTGCGGCTCATACGGCATTATACTGAGACCACCGAAAGATAGATCTATTTTCGGTGGCCTTGATTATACGGTGTAGCGGCTGTACAGAAAGCTCGATTCCGCCGAAGAAACTTCGGAGCATTTTTTACTTGTTTCGTCATTCTTCTGATCTGGACTCGATAAGGTTCAATAGAAACTCGCCCCCTTCTCTCTTGTTTACGTCGTCCTTCAGGCCTGGAATAGGTGAGATTAATAGATAGGTAGGTATATGTTTGTTTATTCTTTTGTATAAAAAAAAATTGTACAAAAGAGACCAGTAGCGGTACCAGACCTACTTTGGCGTGCAGGTTACACATCACAGTATACACTGATGCCGTGCTAATATAGTAAGCCACATATATTGCATCTTTACATAAAAAGGTGTACTTTATTTACAAAATCAACATAAGAACCAAAAGAATAACAGAATTTACAAATGAGTTATAGGCTTGGAACCACAAAAATATAGATACGCAACCTAATGCAACATGAGCAACTGTATTTTCTAAGCGAGTGATTTTTTTTTTTTTACAAAACATCAAATACAAAACAATACCAGCACTACACATAACATTAAACTAGTAGAAAATGCGCCAAAGTTTCTTCGGCGCAATCGAGTTTTCTGTACAGCAGCTACAGCGTATAATGAAGGCCATCGAAAATAGAGCTTGTCCTATTGCCAGACGCACGATCATGGCTAAGTTTAACCTGAAATAAGATAAAAACTACTGCGGCTAGAGGGCTGCAATTTGGTATGTTTGATGACAGGAGGGTGGGTGATCAACGTACCAATTTGCAGCCCTCTAGCCTGAGTAGTTTTCAAGATCTGAGGGCGGACAGAAAAAGTGCGGACAAAATCCAGTGCGGACGGACAGACAAAGTCGGCACAATAGTTTTCTTTTACAGAAAACTAAAAACGAATGTTCAGTATTTACCGATAGCCCATTGTTTATTGTTACGTTTTAGTGAGACTTCAGACTGGGGAACCAGACAACGTTGAGGTAGGTCGTTGATAACCTGACCACTGAAAAACCGTAAATTGTCTTTCGATCTCTAGACCTACGGTTGGAAGAGTTATATCCCGGTATTACGTGTGGTATATGCATGGTGAGGCATAAGTCGCTGGAAATGCACAAGTAATATGTAGCAACTTGTATAAAAAGTCATGTGAACAAACTTTAAAAGAAAATATTTATAAACATCTTCAGACTTCCTCAAGTTAAGTTTTTTATGCATTCTGTTCGTTGGCATATGTGGTATGTTATCATCATCGTATCCGACGTGAAGCATACTCCTCAATATCTTGTTAACAGTAAAAGTGCTATTCTTGATATGCACTGCAGGAACTCCTCCCCAAAGAGTTAAATTCTGAATTATTATTGGATAAACATTGGAGTAATAAAGAAAGAGCAACATTGGCAACAAAGAGGACGCAGAATATAAAACGCCTTGCATTTTACTCAACCTTCTATGTACGCCTGCTTTAAGATTAAATTTAGATTTCTTGTCAGTAATGATACCCGGCAAAGTATCAACGAGTTTAGGAGTAAAAAGCATTAGTGTTGTTTTAGTAACAATGGCTTTTTAAAAGCAAGCCACAACGGTAAACTTCATCTAATTTAGGGGTTGTCATCGACGACCGTCTGCTACGGTAGCCGTAGCCTAGGCTATCCCTGCCCTGGCGTCTGCTCCAGATGCCCCATTCATCTGCTGTTGAGTTCGTCACCTATTTCGTCGTCGCCAGTGTTGTATTTATGGTAGTTATATGTAACTACCTTCCATTTGTAACTGTGATTACCTGTTTGGGTGCAATGGTCGTTTGTTAGTATCTATTCCATTCTCGTCGTCGAATATCCTAGATGTAGGATGACATAAATACAGTCTTATGGTGTTGTTTATTGGGTGGTGTACATCGTAGCGAGAGACACGGGGAAGACCGATACAAAGTATATAAGCGTATAAATGATAGGCTACCATACAAAATGTATGAACATCGAAGCTAAGGGTACAATAAGGAATCATATCCTACTGCATGAGGTAGAACTTACAGAATCGAAGTCTGTGAGGTAGGATTCAATAATAAACATGACAACTTTGTCGTACTGATACGAGTACACTGCAATATTGTGCAATACCAATGAAAAGAACGCCTTCACTATACAAGAATTTCCTGCGCAAGTTACGTAAGGCATCTTGCAATGCGGGTTTACGTAACATATCATGCACTTACATATGATGATGTGAGACATATATTACAGTTTGCAGCGTCCCTTCGGTCCATAGCTGCACCCACTCTACTTTGTTACCTCCATTCCCACTTCCTTCAGTCCTGCTGCCCCAACTATCTAACAGTTACTTACTTCATTTGGAGTCAAAAGCAAGACCTTTAGGTCTTGGTCCAATCACGCGAACTCCCTCATTCCACTGTCTTAAGCGTTGAATAGCAGAAATTGACCCATTGCTTGGCTTGTCAGCTTAAATTTCGTAAAATCAACCACCCAGTAGCTGATACTAGTAGCAAATTTAAAAAGCGGTGATAGATACTCTTGTAACGTTATCTGTACAAACTTGATTCCAATTTTGCGTCTTTATGTAAAAGTACTGGCTAACTTATGTAAAATGTTAAGCAAAATTATAAAACTATAGAAAATGTGGACTCATTTTATCATTCGTGTCCCTCGACAATCTGCTACACAATTGTCATAGTTTCCCATGTATTTTTACTCAGTCTAAATAAAGAAAATAGAAAACGTTTCTGAGTGCAGAAAACGTAAATATGTAATATGGTACACTTAAGCATAGGGACAATTGCCTTGTGTTGTATCGAAGTAGGAACCATCCTTATTTTATGGTATTCTGTGGAAGTTACGAGGAAAAAGGCCTCTAATGGTGATTTCAGTTTGCTTCAGTCAAGCGTCCCTGCAGAGCAAAAATAACGAAATGTTTACGGAATAAGGATTATGGAAGGCCAATGCAGTATAAAGAAAGGGGTGTTAAACTTTATAAAATGTGCATGATGATTGCGCATGAAATTAGTGTTATGAACTTATGCGGGATTAACCTACTGGGTGAAGTTCTTTTATTTTTAATTTCATCGATTAATGTTTAAGAAATGGGAAATCATTCTTAAGGAAGAGCAGCTGAATGTCCATTATATTTGAAGACGAAGAATAGATAAGTCAGTTGCTGGAAAATGATTTTACGTCCGTTAAAAATAATGATAGGTTTCCCTCATCTCCTTCCTCTTTACCTCCAACCTTTCTTTCTCTTTCTCTGTACATGTCCAAACCATCTCAAAATATTATTTAGCATATTTCCCATACCAGCCTTCTGTAGATTAAAAGTTCTTCCCAGTACATGAAGTTGTTACCCATTTCATTCCTTTTACTGTACCTCCCTTCATGTTCTCTTCCATCTTACTTTCTGCCCTCTCCCAACAGTTGATTCATAGCGCAACTACGAGGTTTTCCCTTCTGTTTCACCTTTAAGGCCTTTTTACTGTCAATATCCGTTTCAGCGCTGAATGACCTCATAGGTGTCAGTGCTTGGCCTTTGGTATAAATTTTATATTCTATTCTGTTCCATAAAGTTATTACTGCGTCTGTCTCCATCTGCAACTTTGGTCAACCCTTTTGCGAGAGACGCAATGCACTTATTAACGTGTCTGTGTCTCATCAAAACAAACGCATTTATATATATATGTTCTCCTCTCTGAAAAGCAAGTGGGATTATTATTATTATTATTATTATTATTATTATTATTATTATTATTATTATTATTATTATATTTAAATAGTTTAACCAGACCACTGAACTGACTGTCAGCTCTCTTAGAGCTGGCCCGAAGGATTTGAATGAAATACCAGGTCCAGGCCAAGCACTGGGACCAAACAGGTCATTCGGTGTGGTGATGAATGAATGAAAATGAAAGTAAAAGCTGCACAAAGCACTTGCTTTCGCACTGGAACACAAACACGCACGCAATAAGTACATTTACTCACGCTTCCATTCATACACATACTAAAAGGAAATTAAAAAAAATTAAATTCAGAATAATTAAATTAAATAACATTTAAATTTTTTTTAATTCCTTAAATGCCCTAAGGTTTTCCGTATTTTCATTATTTTCTTATTTTTATATTTTATCGATTGAAATACAGTTCTTCATTAATGTTAAAGTTGGAATGACTGAAAATCGTTCAGCCCCGTAGGGGGTTAGTGCCGTTAGTGCACTTGACGGGGTACACTAGGCATTACTAAAGGTTCTTTGCAGCGTCCCTTCGGCCCCTAGCTGCAACCCCTTTCATTCCTTTTACTGTACCTCCATTCGTTGGGAGAGTCGGTAGAGCTGTGGACTGGCACTCGCCAGGCCCGAGTTCGAGTCTCCGGCCGACTGATGAAGAGTTAGAGGAATTTATTTCTGGTGATAGAAATTCATTTTCGCCATAATGTGGTTCGGATTCACAATGTTGTCGGTCCCGTTGCTAAGGAACCAATTGGTTTCAGCCACGTAAAATAAGTCTAATCCTTCGCAAGCTCCTAGAGAGCTGTTAATCAGCTCAGTGGTCTGGTAAAACTAAGGTACACTTTTTTTTTCCATTCATATTATCTTTCTTCCATCTTGCTAGACTTATCAACCCTCTCCTAACAACTGCTTTGAGGTTTTCCTCCTGTTACACCTTTCAAACCTACCTACTCTCAGTTTCATTTCCAGCGCTGAATGACCTCGTAGGGCCTAGTGCTTGGGCTTTGGCCTAAACTTTATATTCCATTCCATTCCATTCCACTCCAAACCGTTCAGAAAACTCGCTTAAAATCAGACTTTCACTTTTTATTTCTTTCATTACCAAAAATGTTCAAAGGCACATTTCTGCTCTTCCTTGCAGAACTTCAAGTCCCTCCTTTATATCGCGCATTCTGTAATCTGCCCCTTTAGTCATGCTAAAAATACAGAAAAATGCCGAAGTTTCTTCGGCGCACCGAGTTTTCTCAGGCCAGCGTATAACGCTATATGAAACTTTCAGCCCGCCCCATGAAACTCCGCCAGGTACGGTGGTGGCTGTTGTTGCAAACTAGTAGCAGTGCCAGAAGTACGATTGTGGCTACGCTTAACTGTAATAAAATAAATTATTGAGGCTAGAGGTTGCAATTTGGAATGTTTGATGATTAGAGGTGGATGATCAACATAACAATTTGCAGCCCTCAGCCTCAGCAGTTTTAAAGATCTTGGGGGACAGAAAAGTGCGGACGGACAGACAAAGTTATTCAATAGTTTTCTTTACAGAAAACTAAAAAAACGGTATATAACTGGAAAGAAGAAATAAAACCGCGAACATGTGAATATTGTTGGAACGACCTCAACAACTTCATGGATTTATCAGTCCCAATTTTGGCTGAATTTCAGTTTTTCTCTCCTTAAAATATCACGAATAACTATTATAATGGTCGGTTGGAAATATCCAAAACCGGGCGAAGTAGAATTCAAGTGGATGTTTATTGACACACTTCGAAACAATCCATTCAGCGTTTTTTGTGAGCGTAAGGGGGAGGGCCCTTTGTAACTTTCGTTTCCCCATTATATTTCTGTTGTGTGTCCAATTTCGGAACTCTGCGTTCGATGTTGACCAGTTGTTCAAGGTCAAAGTCAAGATAATAATAATAATAATAATATTAATAATAATAATAATAATAATAATGTAAAGTAGACGATCATTCACGTTCCAGTTGATAAGAGGAGAAAAAGATCGATTAAGTGAAAGTTCTGTTTCTATATTAATTTTCTGTTAAAGAAAACTTGAGATGGCCATTTGTCTGTCCGTCCGCACTTTTTCTGTCCGCCCTCAGATCTTAAAAACAACTGAGGCTGGAGGGCTGCAAATTGGTGTATTGATCATCCACCCTCCAGTCATCAAACATACCAAATTATAGCCCTCTAGCCTCAGTATTTTTTTTATTTTTTCATTTGCAGGCAAAGTTACCCATGATTGTGCGTCTGGCACCGCTATATTTACCAACAACACAGGCCACCACTGGCCCGTGGCTGAGAGTTTCGTGGCCGCAGCTGAGAATTTCATGGGCCGTGGCTGAGAGTTTCATACAGCATTATACGCTGTACAGAATATTCGATTGCGCTGAAGAAACTTCGACGCATTTTTCACTTGTTTTTTCTTGTTAAGTAACAGGGAGGAATAGAAGCAGAAATTTCCCCTCAGTTTCTTTTTCTCATGTCGATACTAAATGAAATTGTCTGAGCAGTGACAATATAACAGTCCACATTGGAGTGGTGACTCAATGATAAAGGAACTTGACTCATTTCTGAACTTCCGAATATCACGTTCATAGATTGAGGCGAGACTCGATACTAATTTAAAGGCATTACGCACGAACGGTGCTTTGTGCCGCAATAATACACACACACACACACACACACACACACACACACACACACACACACACACACACACACACACACACACATATATATATATATATATATATAAAATATGTAAAACTAATATACATTTATATATATAATATATTACATATATATCACTGGGTATATATATATATATATATATATATATATATATATATATATATATATTATATATATATATATATATATATTATATATATATATATATATATATATATATATTTATATATATATTATATATATATATATATATATATATATATATATATATATGTATATTGAATTTTATTTATCAACATGTGTTTGTAATTTTCTTACAGAAATTTTTTTCGCACAGTTTTTTCAATTTAAATAATAGTATGAAAAATATAAAGAAAACACGAGATAACTTATAGGGAATTAGAGATGAGAAAACAAAAATGACAAACGGCACGCGCCGCTGAAGAACATCGCTCAGAGTAATTGGGGAGCCGCTGCAAAGGCTGGGCTCGACCCCGCAACTGAACTGCGGGTTATCACATCAAAGAGAAGCATCATGAACATTCTGTTTCATGTGTACAGCCGTTAATGCAAATGAAATGTTTTGATTGTGCTTCGTTTGCAAAAGGTTTTCTTTTAACGTAGTTTCGTCAGTGAAACAAATAGCGGTGTGGGCCAGAGTTTCTGATGTATTGAGAAGGCAGATTTTACACACGAAAACACACACATAATACGAGTATATTTGTCAGTATATATACACATATATGTATTTATATATCAGTTTATATATATATATATATATATATATATATATGTATATATATATATACATATATATATATATATATATATATTCAGAGTTTGAGTATAGTTGGTATAAGTAAAAAGGTGGATCAAAGTTTGTATTGTCGGGGCAGGTGTCGTCAGCCACCGCAGAATCCACAGGGATGTGGATCCAGCATTTTGTTTTTATCAGGTGCCTCTCCTGTTTTCCCTGTAAGTTTATTATATATATATATATATATATATATATATATATATATATATATATATATATATATATATATATATATATATATATATATATATATATATGAGTAACCTAGTGGGAAAGACATCCAAACATGACGGAAGTGGCAGACTGGAACTTTGTCGACATAAAGTGAATTTTATTCAGTCGCGTCTGGCCTGGTGTCTAGCAAAGCAAAACACTTACTCCTTTTATAAAGCTACACTTGTTTCTGTTTCTGTCGTCTTTCTGCGACAGCAGCCATGTGCAAAAGGGAAAGAGAGGGATTGAGAGAGAGAGAGAGAGAGGTTAAGAGGGAGTCTCATAAGTTTATGAACTACTTCGTCAGTTAAACATTGGTTTTTAACGTATAAAAGTTTTACCGACTATTTTTTTTTTTATAAGATGTTTATGTCTGAGGCCAGAAGAAACGGAGCACCTCGCACGGTGTTCTGTAGGCATTACTTAAGGTTCTTTGCAGCGTCCCTTCAATTTCTCATATCCTGAATAATAATAATAAGAATAATAATAATAATAATAATAATAATAATAATAATAATAATAATAATAATAATAATGATAATAATAATAATAATAATAATAATAATAATAATAATAATAATAATACATAAATAAATAAATGATAATGAAAATTGTAATAATAATCCGAGCGAAAAAATGGTAAAGAAACGAAAATATTTGAGAATGACGTGTTTGAACATAACGTAAATATTAAGAGTATATTCAAATAGATAGAAACAGCGGGAGAATGAAGTGTCTGAACAAAAACGTTAACATTAAGAGTATATTCAAATAGATAGAAACAGCGGGAGAATGAAGTGTCTGAACATAACGTTAACATTAAGAGTATATTCAAATAGATAGAAACAGCGGGAGAATGAAGTGTCTGAACATAACGTTAACATTAAGAGTATATTCAAATAGACAGAAACAGCGGGAGAATGAAGTGTCTGAACATAACGTAAACATTAAGAGTATATTCAAATAGACAGAAACAGTGGGAGAATGAAGTGTCTGAACATAACGTAAACATTAAAAGTATATTCAAATAGATAGAAACAGCGGGAGAATGAAGTGTCTGAACATAACGTAAACATTAAGAGTATATTCAAATAGACAGAAACAGCTGGAGAATGAAGTGTCTGAACATAACGTTAACATTAAGAGTATATTCAAATAGATAGAAACAGCGGGAGAATGAAGTGTCTGAACATAACGTTAACATTAAAAGTATATTCAAATAAATAGAAACAGCTGGAGAATGAAGAGTCTGAACATACGTAATCATTAAGAGAATATTCAAATAAATAGAAACAGCGGGAGAATGAAGAGTCTGAACATAACGTAAACATTAAAAGTATATTCAAATAGATAGAAACAGCGGGAGAATGAAGTGTCTGAACATAACGTTAACATTAAGAGTATATTCAAATAGATAGAAACAGCGGGAGAATGAAGTGTCTGAACATAACGTTAACATTAAAAGTATATTCAAATAGATAGAAACAGTGGAGAATGAATGTCTGAACATAACGTTAACATTATAAGAGTATATTCAAATAAATAGAAACAGCTGGAGAATGAAGAGTCTGAACATAACGTAAACATTAAGAGAATATTCAAATAAATAGAAACAGCGGGAGAATGAAGTGTCTGAACATAACGTAAACATTAAGAGAATATTCAAATAAATAGAAACAGCGGGAGAATGAAGAGTCTGAACATAACGTAAACGTTAAGAGAATATTCAAATAAATAGAAACAGCGGGAGAATGAAGTGTCTGAACATAACGTAAACATTAAGAGATTATTCAAATAAATAGAAACATGGAGAATTAAGTGTCTGAACATAATAAACATTAAGAGAATATTCAACAAACAGAAACAGCGGGAGAATGAAGTGTCTGAACATAACGTAAACATTAAGAGAATATTCAAAAAAATAGAAACAGCGGGAGAATCAAGTGTCTGAACATAATGTAAACATTAAGAGATTATTCAAATAGATAGAAACAGCGGGAGAATAAAGTGTCTGAACATAAAGTAAACATTAAGAGTGTATTCAAATAAATAGAAACAGCGGGAGAATCAAGTGTCTGAACATAACGTAAACATTAAGAGTATATTCAAATAAATAGAAACATGGGAGAATCATGTCTGAACATAACGTAAACATTGTTATATATTCAAATAAATAGAAACAGCGGGAGAATGAAGTGTCTGAACATAACGTAAACATTAAGAGATTATTCAAATAAATAGAAACAGCGGGAGAATGAAGTGTCTGAACATAACGTAAACATTAAGAGATTATTCAAATAAATAGAAACAGCGGAGAATCAGTGTCTGAACATAACGTAAACATTAAGAGATTTATTCAAATAAATAGAAACAGCGGGGAGAATCATGTCTGAACATAACGTAAACATTAAGATATTCAAATCAAATAGAAACAGCGGGAGAATCAAGTGTCTGAACATACGTAAACATTAAGAGTATATTCAAACAAATAGAAACAGCGGGAGAATGAAGTGTCTGAACATAACGTAAAACATTAAGAGATTATTCAAATAAATAGAAACAGCGGAGAATCTGGCGTCTGAACATAACGCAACATTAGAGATTATTCAAAAAATAGAAACAGCGGAGAATCAAGTGTCTGAACATAACGTAAACATTAAGAGTATATTCAAATAAATAGAAACAGCGGGAGAATCAGTGTCTGAACATAACGTAAACATTAAGAGTATATTCAAAATAAATAGAAACAAAGGAGAATCAATGGTCTGAACATATGTAAACATTAAGAGATTATTCAAATAAATAGAAACAGCGGAGAATCATGTCTGAACATAACGTAAACATTAAGAGATTATTCAAATAAATAGAAACAGCGGGAGAATCAAGTGTCTGAACATAACGTAAACATTAAGAGATTATTCAATAAATAGAAACATGGGAGAATGAAGTGTCTGAACATAACGTAAACATTAAGAGAATATTCAAAAATAGAAACAGCGGGAGAATCATGTTCGAACATAATGTAAACATTAAGAGATTATTCAAATAGATAGAAACAGCGGGAGACTCAAGGTCTGAACATAACGTAAACATTAAGATTATTCAAATAAATAGAAAACAGGGAGAAATCATGTCTGAACATAACGTAAACATTAAGAGTATATTCAAATAGATAGAAACAGCGGGAGAATGAAGTGTCTGAACATAACGTTAACATTAAAAGTATATTCAAATAGATAGAAACAGCGGGAGAATGAAGTGTCTGAACATAACGTTAACATTAAGAGTATATTCAAATAAATAGAAACAGCGGGAGAATCAAGTGTCTGAACATAACGTAAACATTAAGAGATTATTCAAATAAATAGAAACAGCGGGAGAATCAAGTGTCTGAACATAACGTAAACATTAAGAGATTATTCAAATAAATAGAAACAGCGGGAGAATCAAGTGTCTGAACATAAC
Organism: Macrobrachium rosenbergii; assembly: GCF_040412425.1. Taxonomy (NCBI): domain Eukaryota; kingdom Metazoa; phylum Arthropoda; class Malacostraca; order Decapoda; family Palaemonidae; genus Macrobrachium; species Macrobrachium rosenbergii. Next base: position 26,094,875 of record NC_089756.1, on the reverse strand, counting down.
GTAAACATTAAGAGTATATTCAAATAAATAGAAACAGCGGGAGAATCAAGTTTCTGAACATAACGTAAACATTAAGAGTATATTCAAATAAATAGAAACAGCGTACCGAAAGATAATATATTTCTGAGAATTTGTGTTGGGAGAAAAACTGAAACAATGAAACCGGCCACCCGCCTTCAAAGTCTATCCTATTGCATCGTCAGTCGAAAACAAATATAAAAGAAAGCATCCGTGATTTTTTGATTACTGAAAAGGGGATTTCATGAACTTTTTTTTGTCAGCCTCCACAGGTCTGCATTAAAGTCATTCCACAAAAAAATGAATATATAAATAAAAATGGGAAAAAAACCTTATGTATCATGCACTTACAGGTTTTTGACTCCTTGTACAAGTTATTTTACGATAATTGTTCTTTTTTTTTTTTTTCTTTAAAGAGACCAAGATTTCCATTAAAGTGCTAAAAAAGATCTTAGATCGCATTGAGTAGCGAACTTATATGACACGCTTGTATGTTTTGGATTCATGGTATCATTTTATTGTACGAAATTTTATTTTGCCATTTTCTGGAGAATTTTATTCAAAACTCGTATTTTTTCGTTTAAGTGAAATTTGTAGAGAAAAAAAGTCTCTCTGCAATTTATAGTATATTCATGTAAATTTGTTGCTGCTGGTAACATCTTTTTACGCGTATGTGTTCGAGAAACAAAAATAAGATTGTAGAACAGAACAACGCTTGATCTGGAGTGGAATAGAGAATTTAGGCCAAAGCCAAGCACAGGGACCTGTGAGGTCATTCAGCACTGGAAAGGGAATTGAGAGTAGGTAGGTTTGGAAGGTGTAACAGGAGGAGAACCACGCAGCTGCACTATGAAATAAGGAGAGGGTGGATAGCAAGGTGGAAGAAAGAGAATATGAATGGAGGTACAGTAAAAGGAATGAAAGGGGTTGCAGCTAGGGGCCGGAAAAAAACCGTAGATTTGCGGATTCTAGTACCCATTAATTATAAGCAAATTTGTCCGTTTCGAGAGATTGTTAGTTAATTCCTTGTAGAAGGGAATCATCATAATTTTTATGATATAAGTGTTGGTTCGTTTGTTTCTCTTTCTACGAGATTTCACTAAGAAAAATTATTCTGTCGGGGTTTTAAGTTATAAAACATTCCAAAAATATGTAAACATTCTAAAAAATATGTAAAAATAGTCCTAATTGAGAGACATGCTTGCAAATCATCTAAATTAGTGGGCTGCATGAAAATTGATTTTTACTAGATGAAGAAGTATACATAGATTTTTTTTACCTCTTTTACTTTGATATCAAAGTAAAAAAGTTTGTTGAATATCTTGTCCTGATTAATATTATAGAATTGTAGATTCTTTGGCTTTTGTTACGATGAGATTTTAGGACAGCTCTTGCTAATTCCTTCTGAACTAATGAAAATTATATCAAGGTTGTACGAGTATATTCAAATCCTTCAAGAAAAAATGAAGTTTGTAGAAAAGGTTCCCTCATAATGACATGCACAGACTTTTGATGACTTGATATTTTTTGAAAAATGTTTCTGTCAGATTGTATGTTTTTTTTTAAGTCATTAAAACAACTTGGTTTGTCGAATATCTTGTCCTGTTAATATGATAGAATTGTAGATTCGTTGGCTTTGTTACGATGAGATTTTAGGACAACTCTTTTGCTAATTCCTTCTGAACTAATGAAAATTATATTTCATAATGAAAATTATATATCATAAACCAGCAGACTTAAGGTTTTTGGCACCGTGTGATTTAAAGGAAACTTTGCTGTGCTTGGGAGGGGTCCCTTTTATTTTTGATGTAAAAAAAAAAGCAGATTGTAGAAAAAATATTGTCATTATTTAAAACTCATTTCTACTTTTCCCTTGAGATTAAAAATAAATGATTTTTTAATCAGAGCTTTGGTGTAAAAAAAAAAAATTGTGATGCAGAAAAAACCGTCTTAATTATTTGATGTCTAGATTTGTGGTTTCTTGATCGGTTACATAAAATAATTTCTTTATTTCCCTTCTTTTCAGATTTATAAGAGACATGTGTTCAAGAAAAGGGTTTTCTGCAATAGCGGAGCAGCGTGATAGTAAGTGTTCTTAATACTTTACTGTTGTTAGTAGTTTGACGCACTTCCCTTCCTATCTAATTGTCTGTGTATCTCTGTATATCTTTTTATCGTTGTATCTACTGTATCTATCTATTTAATTATTCACACAACACGAATATATATATATATATATATATATATATATATATATATATATATATATATATATATAGATATATATATATATATATATATATATATATATGTGTGTGTGTGTGTGTGAGAGAGAGAGAGAGAGAGAGAGAGAGAGAGAGAGAGAGAGAGAGAGAGAGAGCGTATCTGTCTTATCTGTCTGTCTATATACACACACACATATATATATTAAATATATATGTATACCTGTATATATATAAAGAGAGAGTATTTGTTCATATGTAGTTGTAAATATTTGTAAATCGTTTGATTTTGCATATAAACATGCCCTTAAAGTTTGTGTATGTGTGTGTGTGTCTCTGTCTGTGTGCGTGCGCGCCCGCGTGACTGTTTCCTGGCTGTGACAAAAGAAAAATTGTATCCACATCCTCGACGTTACGGTACAATTTGGCAGTCTGCTTCTTCTTCGCCCTTATGTGCGAACGCATGCGCGTCTTGTAAGTGTAGGCTGAGCGTACGGGAATATCACGAGATCAGGTAAAGAAGCACTCGCTCTCGTTCCATGTTTCCTCGTTCGTCGTGCACTTGTACGCACGCGCAGAAGCATCCATCTTAAGGCGAATGCATAACTGCATGCATTAGCATATTCAGCATACTACCTATACGAGTTCCCTCCTGTTCCTTTACTCCGCTTCCGTGCTTTGGAACTCTCTTCCTGTCGCAGTTTTCCCCGACTCTTCACGTGTATATTCATTTATAGAGCTCCCATGACCGTTTCCTTTGAGGTAAAGCTTCCCGCTTTATTCCTTTTCTCCTCCTTGGATTCGTTCGTCGGGCTTGGGCAAGATGTAGGCATTGCGTTGAGTCGTTTCGGTCGTCTCTGCATTCCGAAATCAACTGGAGTAACTGGATGATGCAATAAAATAGGCTTATGTTTGTGGCTAAAATTGGAGCGGGATGTTTGGACTGTGCATAAAAATAGACGGATGTTTTATGGTTTCATAATTACAGCCTCAACTTCAAACATTTATCGATTGATTGACTTGCATGGTATTGCAATTTGGCGTTACAATTACCATTGTCATCGACGAAAATAAGTGATTGTTTAATATAATCGAAAGAAAAATACTTTTACATCTTCTCACCGAAGGAAAAAGACATTTATTAAACATGTAGTACATCTTTCAGTCGTATTTAAAAGAAAAATGTAGCGCAGAAGGAACCTACGAATGAAATATGCTTCTTCTTCTAAGATCGGAAACGATTCCTAGTGGAAGGTACCACCACCAACAGTGCCACACACGGCAGTGCCAACCAGCCATCCTTCAGTCAGGCCGCTTAGTAGTAGTAGTCCTGGGACGTTCCATTAACCAGTTGCTGGTGATCGGCGGTGGCGAGCAGATGTTTCGCCTCCTCTCTCTCTGTTTCCTCCTGTCTCTCTCTCTCTCCCCTCACATTCGCGCCATACTCAGGCACAGCAGCAGCAGCCGCCTCCCACCGACGCTCCAGAAACTGTCAGCCAAGATTTTTTGGCGGGAATATTCGGTGGTTTTGGCGGGCAGCTCCCGGGAGCGTTGCGTTCTGTGCTGACGACGATGAAGCTGCTGTATTTCAAGTGCCTGTAGAGGTGTGCAAAGTGTTTGTTTGTTGTCGGGGACGGCTGATAAACGTTGATGGGGGGTAAATGTATTAGGCACGTGAAACGGCGAAGACAGCATTGTTAAAGAGGGTATGCTGGCAGCCCGTCCTTCTCGCCAGCTGCTATTCGTGTGCATCTATCTCGACCATCTGCCATCCACCCACTCAGCGGGCTCCGTTCGGCATTGTGTGATACAGCTGTAGAATGCAAGTGGTTATCGCACCGAAGGTTTTCGATCGTATGTCGAGCGATTCCTTTGTTGCTTGGCTGTAGCCGAGGGGGACGGAAAGCTTTAGCCGTTTGCCCTTCAATGTGATTATCGTTGTCACCTTCGTCTGGAACGCCACATATCACTCTCAGGAAAACAAACAAATAGATCAAAGGATAGATAAAGCCATATACAAAGATAAAATAATATAGTAATAAACAGAGATAACAAAGATAAAGAAATAGCAAGATATAAGTAAGATACATGAATTTTCATAGCAAGATCAATTAGGTAAAGCGATATTTAGAAATACAAGAGTAATATACAAAAATATAGGAAGGCCAAAGAAATATAGAAGGAGGTAAACTACAGTAAGGTACGAATAACTCAAATAAGTAAAGTATTGTACTAAAAGAGATAAAATACGCAGAGAAACAAAGCGGGAGACAAAACTCGTTTTTTCATTCCAAAGCTTTACAGAAACAGCGTAGTCTTTGCCAGTGCAGGAGACCGTTCCTCGATGTCTTCAGTGCTTGGCCGTTGCCTTTCGTAGCGTAGTATAGGGGTTGGAGGTTCATCGTTCGTCCTTCGTAGTTTCTCCTTTGAGATCGTTATTTTTCCATTACGCGTTACATGAGCTAGATTCATCTTTCGAGTTGTCAGTCGTTGCTAGATTTATCCTTCGGATTGTCAATCGTTACCTCGTCTTTCATGTTACGGATCTCTTTTGATAAGGTCTGACCACGTTATTAGATTTTGAAGTTTAGTGTCATGTTGTACTCATAGAGATTTCAGGATTAGATTTATTCTGAATGTTTTTTAGAATGTACTCGGATTAAAGATTTGGAATTTAATTTTCGGATCACATTGTTTGTTAGATGGTTGATAAATAGTTGTTTCAGGGTTAGAAGTAGCAGTGCAAATTTTACAAGTTGGGCCAAGTAAAAGGTTTCGAATATCTTTCCTTAGGTGAGAAGCGGAACAGGTTTTTATGTCTTATACGAAAACAGGAATATTTCCGGAAAATAAATAAATTTTTCTCATTGACTTCCTCTGTCCAAGCGATCTAATAGAAGGTAACGCATATTAAAATTTAAAAGTACAGTTGTTGCGTAATTTGCCAATTGTCTTTTATGCATTATTTAATATATGTGTATTTTATGAAGTATAGGCCTCTTTCGCTTGCTGTTGAGAGCAAGGAATTAAACGCTTGAAAGATTTAAGGGCAGTTGGCAATTTTTTGGGAAATTTTGCACATTTCGTCGTGATTTTACTAAATTATCCCTGTGGGATTTTCCAGTTTTTCCCCCGTTTCCAGTAACACTATCGACGCCTCATGTTAAAGAATTCATCCCTATAAAGTTCAGAGGGTCTGGCTAAGATTTCCCTCTGACGTTGTTATTCTCATTGTATCCCCAGCTGAGCTCTCTCTCTCTCTCTCTCTCTCTCTCTCTCTGCATTCTTCATTCGAAGCGGTCCTTCTCCGAAATCTGAAAAATTGATCTGGAACGCAGAAACATCTCCAAAGGGGGCCAAGACTACGGCACCTCTTCCTCCTCCACTCCCCATACACCATCCCCCCCGGCCTCCTCCCCCACGGCCACCATGGAGTCCAGGTAAGCCTCTGAAAACCCCCCATCTAATGAGAGAAGGCGCAGGTCATTACGAATGGACAACGCAGGTAATTAAAGATGGACCGGACGACGTTCGGTTCCAGTCTACGGGGTTTTACTGTCGCATTTCATTATAAATGTATCATTTAATTGATTATTATTATTATTATTATTATTATTATTATTATTATTATTATTATTATTATTATTATTATTTCAGTTTTTGTATGTTTAATCGGTATTCATCGTCACCAGCGCCACGTTAAAGGGACCTATAAACAATTTTGCTAGTGTTCGAGACCCTTACTTGCTTGGATGCGTTTCTCTTGCGTCATGGTATGCCGAATGTCGTGACTCTGTTGATTGATGATAAATGCTGTTATTCCTATCATTGTTTTAATTCAGCTGTTTGTTTTGGTTGACTTGTTAGTGCTTATATGATTTTTCTCTGTGTGGAATTATACTGATACTACTGCTTTATATAATTTTGTTGCTGTATTTCTCCGGAATTCATTATTATTATTATTATTATTATTATTATCATCGAGACTGAAGATTATTAAATATATATATATATATATATATACATAAATATGTATATGGTATATATATATATATATATATATATATAATCTTGTTGCTTGGTCTGACCCTCCTCTCTGAGGACTGGTAGCTTCTATCGGACTGGTAATTTGCCGCAAGTTCCAGTAATGGTCACTGAAATTTACAATTCAACGGAAGCTTGTATTCATTTGTGGTTACCCATCCGGTGCCTAACCAGGCTCAAGGTAAATGTTTAAACCGCCATCTTGGAAAGCATTAACCCACGTCTGTAGAGGCGTTTTCTCGTTAGTTTTGCTAATAGGATCAACCTTTTATCCTGCCGCCATGTTGTCAGCCGTGATTTGACATCTAGGTTCAGCATTGTCGAAAGAGTTCCTCTCTCTCTCTCTCTCTCTCTCTCTCTCTCTCTCTCATTGATCAAATCCTGTGCAAAAATTCCTTACGATACTCTGATTATGTAACTGCTTCTGTCCTTCTCTCTGTGACACTCACACACGTCTGTACGTATGTTGATAATTGCTCAAATTATCTACAAGATTGCTACCTGACGATAACTGTCTCTCTCTCTCTCTCTACTCTCTCTCCGTCACGTACGCTGATACATTGCTCAAATTATC
>NC_089756.1:26080517-26085517 GCF_040412425.1 Macrobrachium rosenbergii | reverse complement strand
AGTCGGAGCATTCTGTAATCCCATTTAAGCCGACAGCGGAGCATTTGACGAAGTAAAGTGCACGAGGCATTTGCCCGAGAAATCTGGCCTGGCCTGACCTAACTTTATTTAAACAACACTCTCCTTTCTCGCCCCGGCCACACGCCGTGTTGTTTTAGCGCTGGAGATTAAGCCACTTCTCAGATTACCTTGTGGATGGGGCCGGCAGCCGAAGCCTTTATTCAACTTTATGCTTCCACTCTCGTTATAGGCGTATTCAGTGGGATTAGGGTTCCGATGGTACTAGTTGCTTTGGCTTCATTAGTATTTTTCGTATCTTTGTCTCTTTTCAGTTTTTTTTTCCAAGGGTTTCACTGCGCAGGTTGATTTTGGTGTTTGTGTATTTTTCAGTGTGTTTTTATAAAATTGTTTTATCGGAACCTCACCTAAAGGTTGATTTTTGGTAGTTAGAATTTTTTAAGAAGAAGAATATATATATATATATATATATATATATACACATACATACATACATAACATACATACATTTATACATACATACATACATACGTACATACTTATATGGCTATACATATAAAATTATGCATAAACGTGAATGAATGGATAACAACAAAATAAGCATAGTATATATATATATATATATATATATATACAATATATGTATATATATATATATATATATATATATATATATTTATTTATATATATACCCACTTATAATACTGATTTTTCTTCAAACAGTCATTTAGGGATTTCGTTCTCGAGGTTGATTTGGCCGTCTGATGTTTCTTCTTATTCTCTTAAACTGACTTGTGTAGAGATGTCGTTGATTATTTTAATTCTCATTTTTTTCTTCTTCCTCAAATGGTTATTATGAGACTTCATTCCACAACTCTAATTAGGCTTCTCTTGTTATTTTTATACACACACACCCCAGTCACCCACCCACCCACCCACCCACCATAAAAAAAGAAAGTTGCCAGTCTCTCAACTTTTACGGTGAATGACATCTTGAGTCACGTCCCCTTTGTATTGACTAAATAATAATGAACTGTTTTGAAATTTGCTCATAACGCGTTTGTTTATGGCTGGACCGTTAAGCAGATTTATAGTTTTCTGTAGAAGAAAATTAAAGTTAGCCATAATCGTGCTTCTGGCAACGGTATAGGATAGGTCACCACCGGGCCGTGGTTAAATTTTCATTGGCCGTGGTTCATACAGCATTATACCGAGACCACCGATAGATAGATCTGTTTTCGTGGCCTTGATTATATGCTGCAGCTGCTGTACAGAAAACTCGATTGTGCCTACTTGTGTTTCTCAGTATTTACACCTATCCTGAGATTGGATCACTAAATCTAAGATATATACGTATTAATTGTGAACCATTTGTCACATTTTACTTCATGAAATCCAATATTATTAATTATGGACTTTTTATTGGATTTGCTTGTCATGAATTCCAATATTAACTTATTAATTATGAGCTGTTTATTAGTTCTTATTATGGCACTGTAGCAATATTTACCCCCAATTTATAACTTATTAATTATGAACTGTTTATTAGATCGTATTATGGCATGGTAGCAATATTGACTCACGATTTATAACTTATTAATTATGAACTGTTTATTAGATCTTATTATGGCGTGGTAGCAATATTGACTCACGATTCATGGACATTGTGTTTCATTGGTTTACCGTCGTAAAACCCAGTGGATATTAGCTGGCTTTACGTAAGGAAATTTAACGTTAGGCCCCAGATTTTGAACCTTGTATTAAAAAAACATTTACGGCAAATTTATTCGTGTCATGAAGTTCAATATTTGTTCTTAATTATATGTTCTTAATTATTGGTTAATTTTGTTTGCTGCGTACTTGTATATGTCGTGAAATCTTCTCATATTTGAATAATTATAATTAGTTTAACAGATTAGGCGATGTTATGGAACCCAGTTTCTTCTCACCGATTGTGGACCGCCTCTTGGATTTGTGTTTATCATGAAACGTAATATTGTTTTATTAATTATGGACTGTTTACTATCAGTATTTACTCATTTATGGACCATTTATTTGGCTTGTGTGTGAGACGAAACCCATTAAGTCATTAATTACGGATGTTTTCTTAGATTTGATTTGATTGTGCATTATGGACTGATTATCATATGTCAATGTTGTTCATGTTTTGCAAAACGATATTGGTTCATTAATTACGGAATAAGTACAAGTTTTATCAGACCTGTATACTGCATGTTTACTTATGTCACGAAATCAACATCGGCTGGCTAATGAAAGACCCCTTATTGGCTTTGTGAACGTGATGAAGTCCAGTATTGACTCGACTAACTGTGGACCGTACATAAATTAAATTCAGCGCCGAATGACCTCATAGGTCCCAGCGCTTGGTCTTGGGCCTCAGTTCTCTCTCTCTCTCTCTCTCTCCTCTCTCTCTCTCTCTCTCTCTCTCTCTTTCGTATATTAAATTGAAAGTCTTTCTCTTTCTCTTTCATACATTAAATTGAAACTCTCTCTCTCTCTCTCTCTCTCTCTCTCTCTCTCTCTCTCTCTCTCTCTCTCTTTTCGTACATTAAATTGAAAGTATGTCACGAAATCCAATTTTAACTTACTAATTTTGAACCGTTTTTTTTTCATGAGCGTTTGTTTATAGCGTGATTTTTCGTTTCATGAAAATCCAACATGAACGCATCAATTAATTACGGACCGTTTGTTTAATCTGTTTACGACGGATTTACCCACGTCATGAAAGTCCCGTTTTTTAAGACTCATTTAGAACTCTCATGGCCGCAAATGAGGTCCGTATTTTAATTGGTGATCGTCCTCGTCGGGGCATTTGCTCCCTCTCTCGCAAAAGTTTCTCCCCTCTTTATTTTGTCCGGATAATGATCCGCTTTGATGTCCATATTTGCGACGGAAGTTTTGCCCCGTTGTTTCTGCTCATTGGTGATGACTTGCTTCGCCGAGATCGCCGTTCGGGGCCGTTCGGGTGGGAGCAGAATTAGTAGACGTTGACCTTTATTATTATTATTATTATTATTATTATTATTATTATTATTATTATTATTATTATTATTATTATTATTATATCCTGGGCCTTAAGTAGAAGAATGAAATCAAGAATGGTTTTGATTTTAGTTAAAAGTTTCACTTTCAGGAGTATGCCTGGCTTTTCAACTACCGTATATTTGGACCACAAAATCAGGCTCATTTCATCCGTTCTGATTATTATTATTATTATTATTATTATTATTATTATTATTATTATTATTATTATTATTATTATTATTATATCCTGGGCCTTAAGTAGGAGAATGAAATCAAGAATGGTTTCGATTTTAACAAGTGAAAAGTTTCACTTTCAGAAGTGTGACTTGATTTTTAACTATATTTGGACCGGAAAATCAAGGTCATTTCATCCGTTCTGATTATTATTATTATTATTATTATTATTATTATTATTATTATTATTATTATTATTATGTAGTGGGAGAACCGTATCCCGTGTTAGGAAATGTATTAATAGGAAATTTTCCTTTTTTTTTTATTCTGATTTATTAGTTACAAGGTGATAATTATGTTTCTTCATTTCACGTGCTTATGATAGGTCAGTCGCTATTAATACCATCTACGTCATCAAACTTGTCAACAATCATTAACCCGCAGTGCCAAAGGCAGTGACCCCCATCCCCGTCGTTGGTCCGAATTGCGGTCATTAATATTCTTTTGCCTTAACTGTCAGCTCCAGGAATTTCCAGCTTCCTTCTGAGTTTCCAGAATTCCTTGATACCCGTGCGTCATTGACTAACAGTCACTTTTCTTTTAGATGTGGAACAGAGTGATTTGTTCCCCTCGCATTAGTTCTTGTCGTGTAGAAATGAAATGGCTAAACAAAACTAAAAAGCACTGAGAAAATGCATGCCTTTCCCCAGCGGAAAAAAAAAATAATTAAATAAATAAGTCCTTGATCTCAACCGGAACAGGATACACTTTCATAACTCCAGGTAAGATTATACAGTATATTACGAGTACATATATATATATATATATATATATATATATATATATATATATATATATATATATATATATATATATATATATATATACATACATATATCCATCTCCGTTGGTGAATATGGAAGTGTTGTCAAATGGCTTCCTATCAAACGCTTGTAAAAATTGAAATGATGTGACTTTTTGTAAAACGTGTCAAGGCATATGAAAAATGACTCGACAGCCTTCCTTACAACAAATGATGTTTCTGAAAGGTGTCAAATAAAACGGGTCCAAAGCTTGGCCTCTCGTCTTTGAAAATTCCTTCATCCAGAAAGCCTCAGGCGTTGCTTCAAGTGAAGGATTTTTTATTTTTACTCTGCTTAATGCTGTTGATTTTTTCTTATGTTTATGCCTTTGCAGTATGCAAACTTTATAAACAGGATGATTTTCTGGTTAACTTACCCATATGTAATATTTTCTTGCTAGTGATCATTATTTTGTATCAGGTACCGATGTCTTTTCGCCACCAAACAAGTAAGACATAATCCCCATTATCCAGACACTGAATTGAGAATGGATATGTCTCTCTCTCTCTCTCTCGCTTTTTTGTCAGTCAAAATCAAGTTAACAGGTTGTATGGCATAATCTCCTCTCTCTCTCTCTCTCTCTCTCTCTCTCTCTCTCTCTCTCTCTCTCTCTCTCTCTCTCTCTCTCTCTCTCTCTCTCTAGTTTTTTGTCAGCCAAATTAAGTTAACAGGTTATATGGAATAATCTCCCCCCCCACCTCTCTCTCTCTCTAGCTTTTTGTCAGCCAAAATCAAGTTAACAGGTTGTATGGACTATTCTCTCTCTCTCTCTCTCTCTCTCTCTCTCTCTCTCTCTCTCTCTCTCTCTCTCTCTCTCTCTCTCTTTTTGTCAGCTACAATCAAGTTAACAAGTTGTATAGATTATTATCTCTCTCTCTCTCTCTCTCTCTCTCTCTCTCT
>NC_089756.1:26018017-26075517 GCF_040412425.1 Macrobrachium rosenbergii | reverse complement strand
TTTGCAGCGTCTCTTCGGCCCCTAGCTGCAACCCCTTTTGCTGTACATCCGTCCATATTCTCTTTCTTCCACCTTCCATTCCACCCTCTCCTAACAATTGATTCATATTGCAACTGCGAGGCTCTCCTCCTGTTACGCCTTTCAAACCCTTTTACTGTCATTTTCCGTTTCAGCGCTGAATGACCCCATAGGTCTCCCAGCGCTTGGCTTTGGCCTAAATTCTATATTCTATTCTAGTCTACTCTAAAAAGAATAAGGTTTGCTTACAGCCACCTCGCAAGAGTCCGTTAAAAGATGTCTCGAAAGAATGAGTCATCTATACAATTGCCTGAAATAAATAGTGTCCGCAAAGATACCTTGAAAGGTGTTTAAATTGTGCGGACCCAGTTGACGGCTATGCAGTTTTTGAAGCAGGTTTTGCAAATTTTTTTTTTGCTGAGGTCTTATAATTATTCCTTTTGCTACCACCAAAGCTGCTGCTAATTACTATTTTTCCTTAATTTTGTCTTTCTGTCTGTCTGTCTAACTGTCTCTTCTTACGTGCCTGTATCCATCTATCTCTTTCTGTCTTTGCTATTCCATTCTGTAAGGAAGGACGGGATTGTCATTCCAGGGCGTTTCCACGTAAAAGACTTGGGGGGGATACATGTTTTAGTGGCTACTTACAAGGGGAGACCTTCTCATGATCATTCTAGGAATCGAAGATAGATCTTGTTTCACCCATTAATTGCTGAAAAGACCTCAATTTAATTTCGGTGAGATTTGTCTCAGTACGGAAGTGTGGTCTCATCAGGAACCCTCAGTCGCTTGCGCCAACCTCCCGAGATTTGTGGAGAATTTCTTTGACGCATTTTATTATTAACTGCCGAAAGGACTTCACTTGCGGTAAATTCATTAACGCTTTTTATCTTTATACAATGTCGTTCTCATCCCTCCACCTGTATCCATACTTTGGATAGTTTATGCCAGTGGTTCCCAAACTTTTTGTGGCCATACCTCACCTAATCACCTCTAAAATCCTGACCCCCCCCTTGATATATAATTCTTATACTGTATTCACGTTGAGGAAGCCTCAAAGGCCATTAATTACCCTCCCTGGTGGGGCATACGCCCCACGTTGGGAACCACTGGTTTATGCGCACACGGACTATCGTGGCAAGAATTGAATTGATGGAGCTTTTTATTAGGACGACTTCACGTTTTCAAGTTGACAAATGAAAAACATGTCATTATTTTTTATAGCCTTATTTGTGGCTCTTCAGCGAATTTTCCTTATTCCAAATGTCTCTTGCAAGAACAATGTCGTATATTTATGCTGCTTTCAGATTCGCCTAAAAATATTTATTCTGCTTTCAGATTCGCCATAGACGACCTCCCATTAAACCCAATAAAGTCATATTTAAAACAACAAACTCTCGAGCCAGAAGAAAAATATCAAAATTATTTTGACGAAGCCAAAACTTTGGTTTTCCCTGAGCACAGCTTGTTATGGTGGATTGCACTTCTACCAATTCCTGTGTACATTCAGTAAGTCTCTTCTCGTAAACTTAGAGGTTCTTAAATTAAACGTTGTTACACACACATACACACACACACGTATATATATATATATATATATATATATATATATATATATATATATATATATATATATATATATATATATATATATGTATATATATATATATATATATATATATATATATATATATATATATATATATATATATGTATATATATACAGTATGTGTGTGTATGTGTGTGTGTGTGTTAACTTGTAAGTCTATTATGTTCATTTCGTTTTTCAGTTTTGTAAAACTGCACCTCTCCACATTCGTTAATACCGATGAAATTTATTCATATTAAGCTTTTCTAAAAATACTTGCATGTAATAAAAAAAACTTACCTCGAATAGAGCGTTAACTTCAGAGAAAACCATTTCATTCACACTTTAACTGCTGATTTATGATAACCCCCTATGCTGGAAACTTCTGGAATGTTAACCACTTCACATACTTACATTCAAGGCTTACCAGCGGCGCGTGGAGCCCCGATTGCACTTGCGAAATTTACCTGTATTTTGCACTCACGTTTCCGGGATATATATATATATATATATATATATATATATATATATATATATATATATATATATATATAATGTATATAATATATATATATATATATATATATATATGTATACATATATACATATATACAGTATATGTTTGTATATGTATGTAAATCTGTAAAGGGGAACCGTCTATTCAAATCTTCGTCTTTTCCAGGAGGTCCGAATTGGTAGGTTTCCAGATGTGGCGATACGTGCTGCTAGGTTCTAATCTATTAAGGGCGCTTCAACATTAAGGACATAGCGTATACATGTACAAAGATTATCCCTATATATATATATATATACATACATATATATATATATATATATATACACATATATATTTGCACATGCGTACACTATCTCCATGCAACGTTAAAACTCCTTTAGCAGATTAGAACCTTGCAGCACGTATCGCCTCATCTGGAAACCTACCAATTCGCACCTCCTGGAAAAGATGAAGATTTGAATAGACGGTTCCCCTTTACGAACGGGGCACACGGAGTATTTTCTACTTTAAGCAATGAGACGAGAGCGCCCGGATTAAAAGAGAGAGAGAGAGAGAGAGAGAGAGAGAGAGAGAGAGAGAGAGAGAGAGAGAGAGAGAGAGGAAACTAAGTGTTAAAATCTTTGGTGCCATTTCCAAACTGGCTGGCTCAAATTTTTCCAAAGGCTTCACTTTGGGTATTAGATTTTATTTTTTTTTGTGGGTGGGGGTTGGGGGTTTCGGCAAGGGTTTCCTTTCCTCTGTGCCTTTGGTTATTGGATCTAGTTTTTTTGTTCTTCGTGTACTTGTGGTTGTTCGAACTTTTCTTCTTCCTCCTTTTCTGTCCAGGAGAACTTAATATTTTCCTCTTAGCCAGTCATTATCCAGTCATTTTTTCTCTAGATTGCTAGGATTTGTTTTAAGTTCTACTAAACCATTTTATCTCATTACTTTCTGAGGGAGCGCGTTAACCCCACGGTGTGGCACATTATAGCTATTATTATTATTATTTACTTTGATTAATACATTTTCGAGATGTCACGCATGCATAGGCAGTTTCACTGTTTCATGAATTCCGATTTTGTGTCTTTACAAATATATATAAAAAAAAAATGGTGCGGATATTAAGACGCAAGCTTTTCGTCGGAGACCGTAATAACCCCTAGCAGAATTCCTCAGACACTCAGTTTGAGAAGTCCTGTCCCAGGGTATCAGGAGAGAAACAACACACAAATCGGGAAAACCTCTCAATTTGAGAAGTCCTGTCCCAGGGTATCAGGAGAGAAACGACACACAAGTCGGAAAAAACTCTCTATTGAGAAGTCCCGTCCCAGGGTATCAGGAGAGAAACAACACACAAATCGGAAAAAGCTCCCAGTTTGAGAAGTCCCGTCCCAGAGTATCAGGAGAGAAACAACACACAAATCGGAAAAAGCTCTCAGCTTGAGAAGTCCCGTCCCAGGGTATCAGGAGAGAAGCAACACACAAATCGGAAAAGCTCCCAATTTGAAAAGTCCCGTCCCAGGGTATCAGGAGAGAAACAACACTCAAATGGGAAAAAAAACCAATTTGAGAAGTCCTGTCCCAGGGTATCAGGAGAGAAACAACACACAAATCGGAAAAATCTCTCAATTTGAGAAGTCCCGTCCCAGGGTATCAGGAGAGAAACAACACAAATGGAAAAAAACTCCCAATTTGAGAAGTCCTGTCCCAGGGTATCAGGAGAGAAACAACACAAATGGGAAAAAGCTCCCAATTTGAGAAGTCCCGTCCCAGGGTATCAGGAGAGAAACAACACACAAATCGGGGAAAAAATCGCAGCGGTGTTTCTCAACGCAGAGGGCAGGGCGGGGAGAGGGGGGGCGGGGCAGCCGTCAGCGTGAAGTTGGCAAAGTGGAACCAGAAACACCACTTGTCGTCTGGGGGAGGAAGGGGAAACAACACCGCCAGCGACTTTGTCCTCTCCCCTCCTGAGCCATCCATTCCAATCGCTCCCCCTCCCCCACCCCGACCCCCTCCGATATTGGCAACTCGGCGACATCTGGCAGTGACATAGTAATTCTCTTCTCGAATGCCCTTCCCACTTCTGAATATTAAAGGATACAAGGTCCCCGTGAAGCTGTGCTATCCATTCCCTCCAGCCACGCTCCCCGCTGCCGAGGGTTGGCACCTCCTGCGGTGTGCCAAATAAGACGCCCCCCCCACCCCCCTGGAGGTGGCACTTGAGCTTTCACTGAGATATACTTTTGTCTCTCAGGTGCATTGCTTTCTGTCGCTAATTCTGTGTCTGTCTGCGTAGCTGTTTAACTTCTTTAACTATGTCTTGTTCCAGTGTTTACTGCCCATTCAAGAATAAACCCTCTGGGTATTTCTTTGAGAGTACTAACACACATAATATATATGTAAATGTATATGTATATATATATGTGTGTGTGTATTTATATATATAATAAAATATAATGTAACATAATATAATATACCTTCAACCAATGCCCTTACTTATCTTAGGCCCCGTTAAAAAAAGTGGAGGGATGAAAAATGGGCTGGAACCATTGTGCTATTAAACCCTAAAGTATTTACGCAATGAAAAAACTTGGAATGTAATGGAAAAAAATATGGGATTAAATTCAGTAATGAACAGTGGTCAAAATAAGAGGAATAACGCTTAAAAACTGAAACTGACGCGTACATAAATCGAGGAAATTCCTTTCAAAATGAAAAATGCCACGTACAAAAATGTAAGAAAGGCACCGAAAATGTCAAAAGTGGAATATGCGACAGCGGTCGGCCCTGTTCCTCCCTCCCGCTCCAAAAAAATGTGACGGACCGTGAGATATAACAGGTATCTAAAACACGCGAACGAATATATCACCGGGGCCTGGCCATTGCTCGCAAACACTGCGTTCAAATCCTAAACCGGCGCTCAAATGATAACAAACGACCGAGGAATTAAAATGATATCCATTCAAAAGTCCCGAAAGATTAAGTCGTATTTTGTTCGTTGCAAAGAGCTCTGTGAAAATAACAGGGTCTCGACCCGGCCGCCATATTGGATGCCTGTAGGCGATGCTTCAAAAATAAATGATCAAGATAAAAATGATCCCTGAAACATGAAATAGAACATGCCGGCAGTAGCATGGGATTTGTTCAAATGAAATGGAGGGCGATTGAAAAGAAAAAGTAATTGTCATGGAATGTAACTATAGAATTCATGCAAGAAGAAATGGATATTATGTGAAATTTCGAACTGAGTTACTTGCATTTATAGAAACCTTAAAATTGAATGGATGGCGTTTGTGGGATTGTTCATGAGCATCTACGGAAAAATATCCTTTGTAAAAGTGTTGAGAACAGTGTTTCTTGTTCAGGCGTAAAAGTTCAAATGGTGTAAAATGCATTCGTATAATATATTTTAGATGGAAATAGATAACACTTTAAAAAATCTCAATTGAAATACGTTTCTCTAAAATTAAAAAGAAATGAGTTTGTGTTAACTTTCCAATGAAATTAAATGTTTTTTTTTTTTCTAACGTCAAATGATATGAAATGCATTCTAATTGATAATCAAATGAAGTGAAATGCATATCTGTAAGATTTTAAAATAAAAAAAAGAATATATGTAAAATTTCAAACGATATTTAATAAAAAAAATAGATTAGATGACTTGAAACTCATGTGTAAACTTGAGATGATAGGAAATGTATTTATCTAAATGTTTAAATAGTGTGAAAAGCATATATATAAAATTTTTCAGTGGCGTGACTGGAGTTTACGTAAAATTGCAAATATGGGCAAAATTTCAAATAGCTTGACAAGCATTTATACAAAACTTAAAATGACAGGTATTTCTGTAAAATTTCCCCGCAGGGGGGTTAGTGCCATCAGTGCACCTCATGTGGTACACTGTAGGCATTGCTTAAAGGGCTTTGCAGCATCACTTCGGCCCCTAGCTGCAACCTCGTTCGCTCTTTTTACTGTACCTTCGTTCATATTCCCTTTCTTCCAGCTGACTTTCCACCCTCTCCTAAGTAATGTTTCATAGTGCAACTGCTTTGAGGTTTTCCTCCTGTTACACCTTTCAAACCTTCTTACTGTCGATTTCCTTTTCAGCGATAAATGACCTCATAGGCCCCAGTGCTTGGCCAGTGGCTTCAATTCTAGATTCTATTCAATTCTGTTACGTAAAATTTCAAATGGCTTGACAAGTATTGATGCGAAGTTTGAAATGACGCGAATTGCATTCATGAAAAGTTTCAAATGACGTGATAAGCATCTATGCAAAGTTTCAAATGACGTGATAAGCACTTATGCAAAATTTCAAATGACGTGGTAAGCACCTATGCAAAATTTCAAATGACCTGATAAGCACTTATGCAAAATTTCAAATGGCGTGGTAAACACCTATGCAAAATTTCAAATGACGTGATAAGCACTTATGCAAAATTTCAAAAAGACTTGATAAGAACTTATGCAAAATTTCAAATGACGTGACAAGCACTTATGCAAAATTTCAGATGACGTGATAAGCACTTTTGCAAAATTTAAAATGACGTGAGAAGCACTTATGCAAAATTTCAAATGACGTGAGAAGCACTTATGCAAAATTTCAAATGACAGAGAAGCACTTATGCAAAATTTCAAATGACGTGATAAGCACCTATGCAAAATTTCAAATGACGTGATAAGCACCTATGCAAAATTTCAAATGACGTGATAAGCACTGATGCAAAATTTCAAATGACGTGAGAAGCACTTACGCAAAATTTCAAATGACGTGATAAGCACTGGATGCAAAATTTCAAATGACGCAGGCCACTTACGCAAATTTCAAATGACGATAAGCACTTAAGCGAAATTTCAAATGGCCTGACCAGCATTTATGTAAAATTCGCCAAGCATTTATAGAAACAGAACAACAACGGATAAGAGCCAAGGTCAAACATTCCCCTTTGAGGCACTTTAATCTTTAAAAGGGCGAGCGCAGATAATCCCACGCCGGCCGAAAGCGTCAGGAATCAAAATATTTCTCTCTTTCAGTCCATAAATATTTCTGTTCTCTCTATCGCTGATAATCTAGTCGCCATAGGCCTACCAGGGTGGTCATTTTATCCATGCCGAATTTACAACTCATGCAGTTCCCATGCCGGGTAAAAGTTACCTACATTCATCTTTAACAGCTGTCTTCTGAAAGCGGCAGTGGGTCATAATTAAACCCGAATGACATTAGAATCAATATACGTTTAATATTTTTAAATCGGAGGAAATGGTACACGGAGTAACAGTGCTGTTGAGTAATTAATGTAGGAATATTACTGACATACTACTATACATACAAATATATATATTTATATATATATATATATATATATATATATATATATATATATATATATATGTAGGTATTTTTATGTATATATATATTATATATATATATTATGCATATATATGCGTATATATATATATACATAGACATACATACATACATATGTGGCCACACAAATATATACCCTAATATATATATATATATATATATATATATATATATATATATATATATATATATGTGTGTGTGTGTGTGTGTGTGTGTGTGTGTGTGTGTGTGTGTGTAAGAATTTGTGTCCCCTATACACGGACGACTTTTTACACATTCTCAAACAATGTTCCACTAATATCGTTTAATATGGAATTCACTTGACAGCCGAGTGGTCAGGGTCGACTGTTCGCCGTTGTTTCTCAACCAGAGGGCCAGGTTCGAATTGTGGGCGAGCCAGAAGCACTTAACAGTTATAGTTCAGTTATTCCCGAGGTTGAATGAATTCGATATTCAACCAAGTTTGTTGCATAGTATTGTGTGTGTGTGTGTATATATACAGTATATATATATATATATATATATATATATATATATATATATATATATATATATCGTGTAATTGTGGTCATGTATCTGTGTATAATGTGCATTCCATTAGTAAACCTAATATATATATATATATATATATATATATATATATATATATATATATATATATATATATATATATACCAAACAAGTACTTCAGTACAAGTACGTGCGTGCTTACATGTAATTAACTGATATCCTCACGCTTACATTTACACGCCATATAGAAATATCCGAATATTTATGCAGTTTATAAACCTGTGGTGAAACAGTTTTTCGATTCCTTAATACGCGGTTGAATCAATACGGCTCACTTCTGCCGTCTAGACTTAAGCCTTTGGCGTGTGCCTAATCCCTTTTTGTTTACACTCCGCATCAGGTCAAAATCCTCTTGCCCTTGCCTAATCATTTCCCTCTCAGAATATGTAACCTTCTGCCAGGAAAGTTTTTTCTCTTTTTCGGGGAAGATGTGACCTCGAGGCTGAGAGCTTGTTTGTAATATTATACCAACCGGTCAGTCATATTCAGGATTCTCTAAGTGAGGGGAAGGAGGGAATGATTTTCTCATTCGTATGTTATTATTGCTCCTTCGATGTGCAATGCTTAAGAGGTGTGTGAACGCGGTTTGCTTTATCTTGATTGACCTTACACCATGCACGTGCCAACCGTTCGTGTGCGTTCACTCACACAGATATACAGTGTATATATATATATATATATATATATATATATAGTATATATATATATATATATATATATATATATATATATATATATATATATATATACATACGTACATACACACATACTTATACATATATATAAATAAATGTATGTATATATACGTATATATATATATTTTTTTTCAAAACTATATAAATTATATATATATATATATATATATATATATATATATATATATATATATATATATATATAATATTCTCTAGCTTGCTGGTTGGTTGTGGTCAATGTCACCGAACTGCAAACCCCAGAAAGCATTGGTTCCTCAGTCAGCGGAAAAGGACTTGTCATTTATAATAATACCCTTTGGGTGTAAGTTACTCCCAAGAGGTGAACTCCACAGTGATGCAAGTTTGCAAAATTGACAAGTTCTCTCTCTCTCTCACACACACACACATTGTGTGTATGTGTGTGTGTGGACGCATTCACGTGAATTGGCACAGTGATAGTGTAGGGTCAATTAAGCCGAAGCAGGCCGCCTTTATAAAACTGCTGAGCAGCGAACGTCGAGGGAACGGTAATAAAAGGCGAATGAGAAACCCCTGTGTCCCTCCACGCCAATTAAGGAAACATAAAACCCACAATACAGGGAAAGAGGATTACCAGACAGAGACCCGCCAAAGCCCGAAACGGATAAACTTACGATCAGAGATGAAATAAGGAAAGTTACAATTATCACAAAATGGACTCAAGCTGCATTTCATTCGTTTCATTGTTTGTTTACATGCTGAGGCCAGTGGGACAGGCGTCCTTGTGCCCTTAACTAGCCCAGGCAAAGTATATCCATTTAAGGAAGCCTCTTGAAGGGAAAACAGAATTAGATAGCGACTTCCAAAGCTTTGCTGGTAGTGGCAAAATGTCAGCGAATAGTTGCTCTCAGTTCAGAAAAGAAAAAAAAGTAAAAACGAACACGAACATCCCCACAAAAAACAAAATCGTAAATAGGAACTTGAACACTTCTTTTGGAGTCTAGTGGAAGCCAACAGTGATTGGCTGAGTGCAAGAATAGGATTTGTGGAAACACCTACAATCCTCGCTACAATCCTAATATTTTTAGGACTCTGATGTGAGCGGTATTTGCTGGGAAGCCAACAGCAAGAGGCAGTGAATCGATTGAACTGAATATAGAATTAAGGCCAAATGCCAATTACTGGGACCTGTGAGGTCATTCAGCGCTGAAACGGAAATTGACAGTCAAAGGTCTGAAAGGTGTAGCAGGAGGAAAACCTCAAAGCAGTTGCACTGTGAATCCATTGTTAGGAGAGGGTGCAAAGTAAGATGGAAGAAAGAGAATATGAAAGGAGGTACAGTAAAAGGAACGAAAGAGAGATCAGTGGATATCCGACGATTGTCATTTCCCTGGGAGCGCTCCCCCTCCTCCTCAGCCGAGATTCAAGTCGGATGAAAGAGTTCGCTTCGCTTGATTACAACAACTGCAATCAACTTGGGATGACCTACGAGCTACGAGGCACGTGTGTAAAGTGAATTGGGTTCACGTTCGTGCTTGCGTCTATCCATCTAAGGTAATGTGTCGGAATATATACTGTATACACACACACACACACACACACACATATATATATATACATATACATATATATATATATATATATATATATATATATATATATATATAATGGCAAAATATACCGTGAAGGAAAAATTGAAACAAGGTGGTTTCTAGCCTTGACTTACTGAGAAAGTAAAGGGACAGTAAGTCGAAAGGCCTAGTAACCACCCGCTGTTTCACTTATGTTTGTTTTTATTTATACATTCATCGTTCCGGTATGTTCGTGATTCCGTTATATATATATATATATATATATATATATATATATATATATATATGTATATATATATCTATATACATATATATATATATATATATATATATATATATATATATATATATATATACTGTAACAGAATCTGTGTTCAAAATTGGTTGTATCATCATCGTAAACGTATATATTTTAGAACTAGTTTTTAGGCGGACTAAAGGAGTCATACGCCTTATAAATACGCGTAGCACCAATGTGTTTCCTTTGTACATTTGGGAACGCTACGCGATGCAGAGAAACCGCTGTCGAGTAAATGAAAGAATCAAGAAACTGGAGTTTGCTTTTCCGATAAATAAGAAGAGAAGTAATTCTCATAAAGAAAACAGAGATATTGAATAGAAAGCTGATAAATAGTCAGTTAGCCATAAATTTTTAGTAAAATTTTATATACTGTACATATATATATATATATATATATATATATATATATATATATATATATATATATATATATATATATATATATATATATATATATATATATATATTAACTGAAGCCACTTGGAAAGTTCAAAATGAAACGACAGAGTGTCAGGTACTTTCGAGTATTTTAACACATCTTCGGGGCCCAAAGATGTGTTGAAATACAGGAAAGTACTTGGCACTCTGTCGTTTCATTTTGAACTTTCCAAGTGGCTTCAGCCAATAAACAAAATCGCGCGCTTACTTTTGTGATTTATTAATATAAATAGATATACAGTATATAATATATATGTGTGTGTGTGTACTTATGCAAATTATAAATGAATGTGAATATGAATTCATTCAGAGAGAGAGAGAGAGAGAGAGAGAGAGAGAGAGAGAGAGAGAGAGAGAGAGAGAGAACTCCTGCAAAATATAATGAAGCAAAGAGGAAGAGGGCCTGTGCCGGGCGACACTTAACAAGAAGCCGCTCAGCAAGATTTAATGAATATGCAAAACGAGGAATAACCGCAACACGTGTCCGCATCCTCTGACCATCGCCTCAAATCTTCGTACAGAAGAAGAAGAAGAAGAAGAAGAAGAAGAAGAAGAAGAAGAAGAGTGAAACAGAGATGATCTTCCTTTTCAGAAGACGGTAATTTAGGTGACAGAATCTGGGAAAGAATGACAATTAAAAATTCACGAGTCTTTGTGCCTATTTGCTTAGGCATTTTCCCTGTTTGCTCTGTAGTTTTCTGTAAAAGAAAACTATTGAGATGGCTATTTGTCTGTCCGTCCACACCTTTTCTGTCCGCCCTCAGTTCTTGAAAACTACTAAGGCTAGAAGGCTGCAAATTGGTATGTTGATCGACTACCTTCCAGTCATCAGACATACCAAATTGCAGCCCTCTAGCCTCAGTAGTTTTTATTTTATTTAAGGTTAAAGCTAGCCATGATCGTGCGTCTGGCACTGCTGTAGGTGCCAACAACACAGGCCACCAGCGGGCCGTGGGTGAAATTTTCATGGGCCGCGGCTGAGAGTTTCATTCTCCTCGGCTAAGAGTTTCATACAGCATTATACGCTGTACAGAAAACTCGATTGCGCCCACGAAACTTCGGCGCATTTTTTACTTGTTTTTTTTATTGCCAGTGTGTTGCAATGTTCCAGTCAGTAGGGTAACGTGCAAATGTGCATGTTTGATGGAGTGTTCATTATTTTTGTCTGTATATTGATAGATTTAATGATGATACCACTTTAAGATTAAGAACTATGTGAATAATTACGAATTTATAACCTTTAGGTAGAACCTTTCACTTTTTTCGTTTCTTTTCATTATTCTGTGCATTGTAGAATGGAGTTGATGCCAAAAAGAACGAGATTGTGTCACTCAAGTTTGTCCCTTTCAATGTTTATTTTAGCATGTCTCATTTTTGACATACCGTGTCGTATATACGAGTATTACAGTTCCTTTTAGAATGTTCTGTTTTTAGAGTGATTCCTAGATTACTAATTTTCAATTTACAGTTTGTTGTATTTCATGACTCATTCGGGCACTGAGTGACTCTCCCGGCCTGGGACCTGGTCTTTAACCCTAAGCATCACATTGCCCTGAGCTCTTCTCAGAATTCACCTGGAATTGCTATTATTGCTATTTGCTCCTTCAAAGAACGTTGCCGAATGTAATACATTTATCCATGTGTTTTGATACCAGAGGCCAATGGGACGGGCGGCCATGGGCCGAGAAAAGTAGATTAGATTTTATGATAAGTTCAGATCCGCATCAGTTCCCCCCCCCCCGCCCTTATTTTTTATGATAATGAAGGTTCTATCGGTAGTTACTTTCTATTTATTGTTAATGTTCATATTCGTCGTATTATTGTATCCTTCTCCCGACTTTGCCCTTGAATAATTCTCATAATTTCGAATGTAGAGCATCGAAATTTAGGGGATAGTAGGACCCTGGAGCAATGCAGTGCCCCCAACACAAGATAAGTGTCTAGTGTGGTCCAGTAAAACCCGCTGAATGGATTGCTTTCAAATCTTTGTCTCGACGAGTCCTTACGCACCTGAGGCAACCAGCTCAACAGTTCACTTTTATCATTATTTGAAGGGGTGAAAAAATTAAAACTGTGCTTCGGCGTCAGTTGATTTTCTAGTAGGGTAAATTTCCGTAAGAACTGTGACCGTGGAACAATGAGGACTGCTTAAGAAATTCTGAAGTAATATCCGGTTACTGTTGCTTTCCGTAACGACGAAGTATTGCGTAATCCAATAACAGCTTTCACCTTTAAAGTGGCAGGAGTGCTAACGATCCGAGCCTCAAGAATCGCTTGCGTCGACTTAATTCTTTTTCAAGTGAGAGAGGACGAGGTAAAGTTGTTGTTCATAGCAGAGGGTTTGGAAGCCGTCGTGGGGAAAACAACACAGGCTCTTCTCCCAAAGTGGAAATCCATCGACTGCTGCATTGCAAAGTCGAGATCACGGAGTGTGGGTTAACACTGACACGCACGCTGTGTTTTCGACAATGTTCTGTTAATGTTAAGAGGAATTAAGCAGATTCAGCTGTATTTTTGGATTTATAATGTTCCAGTTGTTAAAGCTGATCGAAGGAAGGAAGGTGTTTGTAAACATCGATGTTATTTGTCTGTATACAATAAAAAGCTGAGAGCCAGCTTCAATTTGTGTATGTACATAATAGGGTAATGCGCGTCAATCGTAATTATGCATAATTGCATGTAAATATGCAGATACCAGCATGCTTTACCCAACAACTGAAGGAATGAAAACATCTAGAATATTCATAACATCCACGAATTATTGGCGCTGAAACTGCTTTGGTTTATGCACGCATATGCTAAGGTAATGTTATAAGCTGGTAAGTGTCCACAAATACCGGTCAATAAATACCATCATTTTTTTTTACAAACGTGATGAATTTTAACAAATGAATCAAATTTTTCTGCAATTTTGTATAGTTACCAAGTTTAGGTGAGGTCTAGTTAGATTATATAGGCTATGTTACATCACTTCCACCCAGTATTCTGGTATTTGAACGTGTTGTCGATAATACAGTAATCGCAAAAGTAAGCGCGTGATTTTGTTTATTAGCTGAAGCCACTGGGAAAGTTCAGATTGAAAGGACAGAGTGCCAAGTACTTTCGTGTATTTTAACACATCTTCGGGGCCCCGAAGATGTGTTAAAATACACGAAAGTACTTGGCACTCTGTCTTTTCAATTTGAACTTTCCCAGTGGCTTCAGCTAATACAGTAATGCATGAATGCCAAGTTATTCCATTTGGTCTCATTGATTTATTTGTGTACGTAAGCAGTCGGGTTTATGCTGTAAAATCAGAGGTTTTCAATCTGGGGGTCCCGATCCCCCCAGAGGGGTCGCCAGCCTTTTTTCTGGGGGTCGCGAAGTCGTTCTTGAGCGAGCGTACGTTTTAGCTTTTTTCAACTTCGCCGCCGTTACACGAAGCAACGCCAGATCATCAGGCCAAAACAGTCTATAATTGAACTTATTTAACAGAAATAGTTACAATAACATCTTTTTAATGCAAGTAGCAAATTTGTTACAGTGCAGTGCTACTTTTGTACCAGGACATATTAATGCAAGTAGCAGATTTATTACAGTGCAGTGCTACTTTTGTACTGGGACATGTTACACATGATTAGAGTTACCAAACGTCCCGGTTCGGCCGGGACTCGCGTAAGTGTATGTTTAGGTAAGAGTCAGTATAGGTTTTTGGTCGTATTTTATTTGATTTTATGTCATTCTTTTCGAACCAAGGCGAAGGTGGATGGATGTAGTTAGAGAAGATCTGAGAGACAAATTGTCAGAGGACGATGTGTTTGACCGAGCCAGGTGGAGGAGGAACGCTGTCAAAAACATCAACCCTACATAGAAGTGAGAAAAGAAGCAGAGAAAGATGTTTTTCTTTTCGTCAGTTTCTTCAGCGGTTTATAATAGCACTGATGCTTTCTAGGACGTTATGGAAACGAGCCTTGAAGAAATATTTTTGAATGAAAAACTTGTAAGATATTTAGGTTCAGATGAATTCTTTAAAAGTATGAGGTTCAGATGAATGGTTTTTGAAAGGTTTAGGTTCAAATGATATATAAAAAAACGAGCCTGAGACTAATTATTTTGGAAATGTTCGTTTTCGGATAAAGTGCTTGAAAAAATAATTTTGCACGGAAGGCTTATGAAATATTTGGTCTTAAATAATTTGATTAAAAATTATTAGTTATTGGTGAATTTTTGTTTATTTAATTTTCTCATTTTAGAAGACTAAGGCGACCAGAGTGCGCACACACCATGAACAGTATTACTCGGTGTAGCCGTTCATTCGTATTTATATGATTTAAAAAAAAAATTTATTTTCAGATATTTTGTTTTTCAGTTTTTGAAATATATGTTGACTTGCTTGTCGTTGCTAGTCGGTTTTCGATGTCAGCTGACTTCTCAACGCGAGTTTTTGTAATGAAGACCATAATTGAATTTTGAACAGAAATAAAGGAAGAAGTTTCTGTTAGATAATGTTTTTTGGCGACGACGGTCTTGAGGTCAGTATGTACTTTGTGAATTAATCGGGATCCCTAAACAGACTTCTGGACCTTCACTGAAATAAGATAAACAGTAAAATAACTGAATAATTTTGGCGAATGTTGTTACGCCATCGAATAGCATTAAGTCATTCAGCCGAGTGCCTGAAACACACCTCTGTACCAAAGAGAATTTTAAGGTTATTGGAGGTTATTTTAACGCCAATTTTGTAAATCAATGAATTATGTGAAACACTTTCCTGGACCAATGCACTTTGAAACCACCATTTAAAAGTAAATAATAAAAAGATGTATTGAATTAATGTATTATCAGTACCGATGACTCCGTTATTTTACATTTTCGGTAATACGCTCTCCTGGGCCTCCATTTTAATAAGAAAAAAAAAGGAAAAATATATTTCTTGCTAACAGTATATTTCCTGCCACGGTGACCACAGTCGTTTTGACGCCCTTTTATATCATCAAATCAGTCAGTCGCGAACCAAAAATCGTTTTTGGATCTTCATTACAAGGAAAAGCAAGTAATGAACATACATTAAATATAATGACTAGAAAATAATATTTTAAGTAATGAACATATATTAAATATAATGATTAGAAAATAATATTCTAAGTAATGAACATATGTTAAATATAATGACTAGAAAATAATATTCTAGGTAATGAACATAAATTAAATATAATGACTAGAAAATAATATCCTGAGCAATGAACATATATTAAGTATAATGACTAGAAAATAATATTCTAGGTAATGAACATATATTAAATATAATGACTAGAAAATGATATTCTGTCCTCAGCAGTGACCACGGGTGCTGTGGCACAGCGCATAACATCAAATCACAGCCTGAAACGCAATTCCGGCCCTTCATTAAAATTCGAGAAATCAGCTGATAGTCATTGCGCCTTAATAAGCAGGCGGGCCTTTGGCAAGGCGCAAGGTGGCGTTGCTTCGATTAAAATGTCACCATTGCCAACATTTCTGGACAACATTTTCCGATACAGTCGCTGATAGCATGTTTTAATTACCTTCCGGCCGCCGCCGCCGCTGCTGGGTCAGACGTTTCAGTAAACAGGTGTCACGTGGCGCAGGTGTCCCAGCTGCTTGCCGTATAGGTGGGGTGTTCGGGGCATTCTGGGAATGTTGGTTTCGGGTATTTATAGCGCTCGGCATTTTATCTCTCTCTCTCTCTCTCTCTCTCTCTCTCTCTCTCTCTCTCTCTCTCTCTCTCTCTCTCTCAAAAGTAGTGTTTACCCTGAATTTATCTCCCCTTGATTGATTTCTCTCTCTCTCTCTCTCTCTCTCTCTCTCTCTCTCTCTCTCTCTCTCTCCCCGGACAGTTTTTATCATCACTATTTTAGCTGTATTTGCTTACATTAAATTGCCTATGTTCTCAAAATAATTTTTATCATTGTTCTGATCTCAACTATTAGTTCATTTTCAGTCTATCTAATTGATTCTATTAGTGCAGGTCTTTCTCTCTCTCTCTCTCTCTCTCTAATTGATTATTATTACCTCAACTTGATTTCCGGACATTCTTTCTCTCTCCCTCAGTGACCATAGTCATTGTGATTTCAAATTACATGATCAAATCATTCTCTCTCTCTCTCTCTCTCTCTCTCTCTCTCTCTCTCTCTCTCTCTCTCTCTCTCTCTCTCTTCTTATACACTTAAATATGCACACAAACATTATATTTATATATATATATATATATATATATATATATATATATATATATATATGATATGAACTTTTATGGTAATATTGACATTATTGTTATTTATAATTGCATCAAAGAAGATTATATCATTATAATCCCGTAGAAAACTACATCCTTCACTATTCGCTCTCTCTCTCTCTCTCTCTCTCTCTCTCTCTCTCTCTCTCTCTCTCTCTCTCTCTCTCTCTCTCTCTGGAAAAAATAAATGCAATTTAGACCCAACCTATGTAATCTAAATTCTTGTCTGGTCTTCCTTTAGGCCTACGCTTTGTTGATTCAGATTTCTGAAAAGAGCCTGATAGCTCTTTTGTAAGACTCCCTCTTTTATTATTTGAATCCAGTCGAATTTGGAACCTTTTTCACTATTGTTGTTTTTGTGAGACTCTTTTTTCGAAATTGTTGCGTAATTCTTTATACATCTTTCCGTCTTTGATGGGAATAGTATTGTGTGTTCGTCGTATATCATAGGATAATTGTTAATTGAAATTATAGTTTTAATTCGTCATGAGTCGCAACATATTTGCTTTATGAAATTTATGTCCTATTCGTCATAAGTAACTGGGAATTTTTAATAAAGAAAAAAGACAGCTTGAATCATCGTTTTTATTTGTTTTATTCAGCGTAAGTCATTATATAACTGTATGTTGAAATTGTCATTGTATTAGGCATAAATTGTTTATCACCGACGTTGTTCGCGCTGTTTTTCTTTAATTGATTTTCTCAATTTTGATATTTTGTTGAATTTTTTTTATATATTCGTGTGTCCCGTCCCAGCATTTCTCGTTCTCATCTAGGATTTTGCACTCATATACACGTGTTCATGTATATATATATATATATATATATATATTTATTATATGTTCGTGTATTATATAGAAATATGTATATATATATATATACTCGTGTATATATATATATATATATATATATATATATATATTATATGTTCGTGTATTATATTATATAAAAATATGTGTATATATATACACACACACACACACACACACACACATATATATATATATAAAGAATATGTCAGAATTTGTAGGTGCGAGAGTATCAGGGTTGTATTATATCTCTCTAGTTGTTCAGTATCTTTGTGTGTAGAGTGGTGTGAGAATTCGAAGAAAGGGCCACATTCGCGTGATACAGTCCAGATCGGGGACAGTGACGAGACACTGCAGAATAAAGTAAAAGAGTTTTGGAAGTGGCTAATTCTGAAGAGGATAAAGATAGGATGAGGAGGAGTTGAATAACGGAATACGCGAAAGAAAGAGAGGAGGGGAGGTATCAGAGTATGTGGAAAAGATGAGAAAGATGCTTAAAACTCTCGGGAAGCAGGCGGTGAGGTTGCATAAAGGGATTGTTGAGCCAACTCTCCTTAATGGAAGTGAAGTCTTGGCGTCGAATGCAGACAAAAGGAAAAATGTTAAAACTGTTGAGATGGATTGTTTGTGTAGCATTTTGGGGTAAAAAGAATTTATAGGGTAAGAAATATCGATTGACGTAGGATCAGTAGGAAGGGTAGTATACGGGAAAGGGTTGATCAGAGTATATTGAGACTGGTTGGTCATGTGGGAAAAATGGAGGAAGTGTTAGGAGGGAGGGGAGCAGGACGGCTTGGCAAGGCTGGATAAATGGTTTGAACTGAATTGAATTGAATAGAGAATTTAGGCCAAAGGCCAAGCACTGGGACCTATGAAGTCATTCAGCGCTGAAACGGAAATTGACAGTAAAAGGTTTGAAAGGTGTAACAGGAGGAAAACCTCGCAGTTGCACTATGAATCAATTGTTAGGAGAGTGTAGAAAGTAACATGGAAGAAAGAGAATGTGAACGGAGGTACAGTAAAAGGAACGAAAGGGGTTTGCAGATAGGGGCCGAAGGCACGCTGCAAAGAACCTCAAGTAATGCCTACATTGCAGCGCACCAGGTGCACTGACGGCGCTACCCCCCTACGGAGGATAAATGGTTTGAAAGCGGTATCGGAAAGGAGGGGCTCAGATATCCATGAAGCGCGAGAGTGCTTTGAAAATAAATTTCGAATATGCGGTGTCTCTAGGGGCTTTTGACGTTCTGGTTTGAGGTTGCTGGATAGGTATATGAAGCTATTAATGCTGTGGAAATTCTGCTGCACAGGGATTCCTTCCATGATTCAGTAGTTACAGTGCGGCAGCAACTGGAATGTTGTCTTTTATCTGGGCCTGTTGGAGAAAACGTTATATTGACACACACACACAAACACACACGCACTCACACACACACTCACACACACACACACACACACACACATATATATATATATATATATATACATATACTGTATATATATGCCATTGTATCTCAAGCATCAGGACGCTCTCTTCTCTAGCAAGAGGAACCTGCTTCAGTCATATTCCCATAAATCCCATTGTGCCTCTCTTGTCCCAAGAAGTGGTGTAGGTGCTCGTTAGCAGCTTTCCGGTTATGGTGGGTCTCAACTATCATGAAGAAGGGCTTGAAGCTATCAGCCTCATCACAAAAGACTTCTGAGAACCGGAAGACTAACGCCTTCCGGAAACATCTTTCCTTACTGGGTGGCTCCAGAGGTATTCTGGAATAGTGTTGCCATCCCCATGCCCTTCTCCTCTGTGGCGTTACCTACAATAATCGACTAACCACTAAGTACATAATTCACTTCATAGATCCACAGAGGCACCTTGAATTTTCCAGGACACGTTCCCAGAACGTTCTTCCGTCTCTGGGGTAGATCTCAGGTCTCCGGTCTGTGAGGCCAGTATCATGAACTTAAACCACAAGCTCCCTATACAGTATATGTATATATATATATATATATATATATATATATATATATATATATATATATATATATATATACATATATATATATATATATATATATATATATATATATATATATATATATATACATATATATATATACACATACACACACACACACGTTTCTCTACGTGTAGAAACATTTCCAGTATGTGAAGCATAAAAAAGAAAAGTAGTAGTGCCATATCTCAAGAGCTACGTCATCGCATTGTTGGAAAAATTGTATCCTTTTTGTCTTTCCGTTTTTGCGAAGCTTTGTAAAGGAAACAGTTTTTTATTACTCCCTTCAACAATAGCCCTGAATCTCCAAACCCAAAACCGGTCCGAATTTTTCCAGATTTGTTTATTTTAATTCTCTGCGTTGGTGCCCGCGAGCACGGAGGGTCTTACACGTAAGTTCATATATTTCATCATAGGAAGAAGACCTGTCATAACGATGATTATTATTATTATTATTATTATTATTATTATTATTATTATTATTATTATTATTATTGGTAAACACTCGTATAAACCAGTCTAAAAGGACATTAACTAAGAACTGCAATATGTCAAAAAACGAAAACATAAACGGTAATATGTCTGAAAGGCAAAAAAATATTAGCATAAACAGTATACCAAAAAAAAAAATAAATAAATAAAATAGGGGTTGGGAATGGTGCATGTCACTTTCTGCCTTTATGTAGATCATTATTAATGCTATAAACGGACGGCCATTTTCTTGAAGGAGGGGACCAACTAAGACTGAGAGAGGAAGAAGTCCAGTCTTCAATTTTCACAAATGGCCAGACTCTTCTCTTGAGGCTTGATTTGCCCTTTAACGCCTATGTGAACATTTGCATATTTTGAAATTATGAACGTAATGATGATGTTGATAACAGTGAAAACAGTGATATTGTAATTAACTGCCTTTTAAAAATTTGACCATTCATTCCCTGAATACGTGGTTTGTCTGTCGGAGTGGAATCTCCTCATTCCAAGATCGACCCGGATGAATGACTCGAGAGATGAATTTCCCATACGCAAGCAGATTTAATTCCTCCCCTAATGCTGACCGGACTTCTCTGCGAAATTGGATAGTTTTCCGTCTTGGAAATCTTTTGCCTGGGGGTGGGGGGTCGGGGGTGGGGAGGGTGTTCGTATGACCCCGCTTATAATGACGCTCTATGGACTGTACAAAAGAATGTACTGAAGTCTCTGTCGCCTTCTGCTACTTTGCTTCCCGCCTGTTACTTTTCATCTGAGCTGTTTGGTCTTTTCCCATGTAGCCGTCCAACCTCTCTCACAGGGGACTGCCGCCTGTGATCAGTGAGCTTCGAGCATGCGCAAAGGATTGTTGGTGGTACCGAACTGTTACTGCAGTTTTCTTCCTCATCCAGCTGTTTCATTCAGCCTTTCAGTTTCCAACTGTTACCCTTGGTTGCCTTCGACTTCGCCACCAAACTCTACCGTGCTCGATTCTCACCCCTTTAGATCAAATCCATTTGGCCAGGTATTTGAAAGCTTTGTTATATAACGCGTGGGTATGGTCCTAATTCATGATAAAAATATTAATAATATTAATAAGCTAGTTTAGGCAACACATTCGCATCATAAAAACAATGAAATCTTATCAGAGAAAGAATTTCGCATTTGAGTAACGAAGTTAGCCTGTTCTCTGTTTACCCATGTAGTTTGGTGTACCCCTGAAGCCCTCAAGAACACAGATTCCATCTCTTGATAACAAATGAGACTGCAACTAAAAAAAAAAAAAAAAAAAAAAAAAGGTCGGATCGTGTCGCAGTGCCAGTATAAAAAAAATGGCTCGTGGGATAGTGGGAGCTGGGATTTCTATATCCAATACCCATTTTTATCGGAAGGAAATGCCCTTCCCACTTTTCTCTCTATTTGACAGTGGTGTCTTTCCATTTTCATCTACAGTCATTTGGTGCCGGACTGGCCTCCGCGTGTTTCTGTTTTCTGGCATGTGTCTGTGTGTTTGTTTTTTTAGTGGTTTCGACAAAAGTCCAGCTGACTATTTTTAAATATTTTCAGTGACTGATTTAATAAATAATTTTGCCATAATATACATTATGTATATACATATTCATATATATATAATATATATATGTGTGTGTGTGCGTGGGTGTGTGTGTGTGTGTGTGTGTGTGTTTGTGTGTGTGTGTGTGGGTGGGTGGGTGTTGTGCATGTTGTGCAAGTGCAGAAACTTGAAAATATTATAGTTTTTAAATTTGATTTTTGTTCAGAAAGTTTAGGACTTTAAAGAAAATTTAAATGTTATTTAGTAAATACTAGATCTCAGGGAAAAGAATTCTTGACTCAGATTTACTTTACAATCTCTTCCAGGTTTTGTTATCCACACCCCCCTAAAGTTTCAGTGAAATGCACCCATAACACTTGTAGATTAATTACTGATAAACAAACAAAAATAGACGCGGATGATAACGTAATTCGTCGACCTTCGAGGTCACAGCACTTTTGAAAGCCACTAGGACACAAGACGGCCAAGAAATGTTACGTATCCCCCGGGCGATCAGCATTCACTTTCAAACACAATTCTCATCTCGACTCGGTTCAAAAGAAGTGAGTCTATTCAATAAATTTAAAGGAAGTTTTCTCTGGAGGGAAGACAAAAAATCGACCGCTTAAAGCATCTCGGTCACAACTCGACTCTGCAACAGCGACCTTTAACAGTAAATCCCATTAGTCGCTCTCTCTCTCTCTCTCTCTCTCTCTCTCTCTCTCTCTCTCTCTCTCTCTCTCTCTCTACTTTGGACTCACTGCCTCACTGCAGGGACTCAGGGTCCCGTTTTGAGTCTCCTTTGCACGGCTGATGCGGGCAGTCGGTCTAAATGTGTTCCCTAGATTTTATTTGATAATTTCCTTTCCTGTCATTGAAATTATGTATGTATGTATGTATGTATATATATATATATATATATATATAATGTATATATATATATATATATATATATATATATATATATCTTTATATATATATATATATATATATATATATATATATGTATATATATATATATATATGTGTGACAATGTGTGTGTGTGTGTGTGTGTGTGTATGTATGTGTATACATATATATACGTATAAATAAATGCCTCTATACATATATATATGTATGTGTGTGTGTGTGTTTTGTGTATATGCAGTAGCTCCCTAGTCACAAGCGCAGAAAGTAAAAACCATGTAGGTCATTCAGAAAAGTTCGTTTGTTCGTTTTGAATAATGATAAAACAAATCTGCAGTTTCGTGTGGTGTGTGAGTGAGTAGTCATTACAAGTCTTACTGGGGCTCCCTTGTGGTCTTCATTCACGGTGCTGAATGGCCTTTCTGGCCCAGTGCCTGGGCCGCGACTCTAAACACCATTCCTCCAACCAGCCGTCTATCCATCTGTTATTTATGCTGTCTATTGCAATACCTTCTACTTCTTGTGCCCGTCACAACCTCTCGGGTCTGTTGAATGTAGGAGCGTGGTCTTTTGTTGCTGTGTTCATGTTATGGCCACCAAATAAAGCCAGTTTTATGGAGTTAGTAAAATGTAGCTGATGATTTCACGTTGTATAAACATAATATCTATCAGTGTACTTGAGGGGTTTTATGTGGAAAGTTGCCATTTCAGGCAGAGAGAAAAGTCACCAGAATGGCTCATGAAGAAGAAGAAAAATCAGCCACAGCTAAAAGTTAAGTTAAGTATATCTTAGTTTAACCAGACCACTGAGCTGATTAACAGCTCTCCTAGGGCTGGCCCGAAGGATTAGATTTGTTTTACGTGGCTAAGAACCAACTGGTTACCTAGCAACGGGACCTACAGCTTATTGTGGAATCCGAACCACACTGTGACGAGAAATGAATTTCTATCACCAGAAATAAATTCCTCTAATTCTTCATTGGCCGGTCGGAGAGTCAGCCACAGCTAACAGCGTCATGTCCCCCGCGTGGGGGGAAAAAAAAGAAAAAGATACAAAGTCGCATCTGGAATTCTCTATTGAGGAATTCGTTGCGCTGTCACGTTTGCCCTGCAATGTTGCATCACCGTTAATTATGTTTCCCGAGCAACGTAAGTGCAACCCATGTCAACGCTGTGAATCCCTCCCCCCCCTCCCCCCTCCCCCCTTCCCTCTTGAAACGTGGTATTGTTCAGTTTTCATTAATGGTTTTTTTAATATACCACCGATTCTCAAATCCTTTAACGTTGCCACCGAATTCAATTTTCTTTGTTATAAAAAAGTAACATGTTAATTAACTGGTTTGGGGTAGCAAAGGAAGTTTTGGGGTCGGGGGATGGGAGAAGGATCTAAGGAAATGGCGCGGCTGCGAGGAAGAGGGAAAAGAAGCAGATGAAGCCTTTGTGCCACTGAGGTTGTATACTTTTCTAGCCCAGGCCCGAGAAAGACTGGAAAAGGAAGAAGAGTTTAAAACAGCGGGCTCCACCCAGAAGGAAGAGAGAGAGAGCCGTTTCGTAAATGATTGAAGGCTATGTCAGTCAGAGAAAATCGGAAGCAGGAATCGAATAAAAAAAAAAAAAATAGTAATTCTGGCAGTCGCCGCAGTGTTTTCCCAGTTTCTATCATATCCCTGTCGGCTGAGTTGTATTTGCCTTGTGCTGCCGCATTTTTTGATGTCTTGGTAATAAGTGCTCTTATATAAGCCCTTCAGTCCTCTTCCGGCAGAGGACTCAAGAAGAAATATAATTTCGTTGACAAGACAAAAACAAACACCGGAGAATGAAAAAATCTTGCACCGCCCCTCACTTGAATACCTTAACTATACTATTGTTTTTTGCTTTGTTAGATTGAGGTGGCCTTGTGCCAGCACGGAATCTAGCTATTTCTGATCACAGGCGCTTGTTCGCATGAGCATCCTGTAGGGAAATCGGGAGAGGCACATCTCGGTTGGTTGGGGTGAGGCCATGGGACTGAGACCGGAGCGATAAATAATTCACTCTGAAGAATTCGTGGGTGTGGAATGTGATCACTTTAACAAATGGGGTCACGGCTCCATTTCCTCCTGGGTTGTCAGGTGTCCTTTTTGTAAATTGGTGTTTGGGAACCAGTGACCGACAGAGAACCCAGTGAAGTGTGTAACTCATGGCTGTGGCCAGTTTACGAAATAACTTCTTCTCTTGATCAGCAAGATTTTGATTTTTCTGTCCCTAGAACTGTCTCCTGATCAGAAAAATTTTTATTTCTCTGTCTCTAGAACTGTCTCTTGATCAGCAAGATATTGATTTTTCTGTATCTAGAACTGTCTCCTGATCAGCAAGATTTTGATCTTTATGTCTCTAGAACTGTCTCCTGATCGGCAAGATTTTGATTTTTCTATCTCTAGAACTGTCTCCTGATCAGCAAAATTTTGATTTTTCTGTCTCTAGAACTGTCTCCTGATCAGCAGGATTTTGATTTTTCTGTCTCTAGAACTGTCTCCTGATCGGCAAGATTTTTATTTTTTGTATCTAGAACTGTCTCCTGATCAGCAAAATTTTGATTTTTCTGTCTCTAGAACTGTCTCCTGATCAGCAAGATATTGATTTTCCTGTATCTAGAACTTTCTCCTGATCAGCAAGATTTTGATTTTTCTGTCTGTAGAACTGTTTCCTGATCAGCAAGATTTTGATTTTTCTGTATCTAGAACTGTCTCCTGATCAGCAAGATTTGATTTTTCTGTCTCTAGAACTGTCTCCTGATCAGCAAGATTTGATTTTTCTGTCTCTAGAACTGTCTCCTGATCAGCAAAATTTTGATTTTTCTGTATCTAGAACTGCCTCCTGATCAGCAAGATTTTGATATTTATGTCTGTAGAACTGTCTCCTGATCAGCAAGATTTTGATTTTTCTGTCTGTAGAACTGTTTCCTGATCAGCAAGATTTTGATTTTTCTGTATCTAGAACTGTCTCCTGATCAGCAAGATTTGATTTTTCTGTCTCTAGAACTGTCTCCTGATCAGCAAGATTTGATTTTTCTGTCTCTAGAACTGTCTCGTGATCAGCAAGATTTTGATTTTTCTGTATCTAGAACTGCCTCCTGATCAGCAAGATTTTGATATTTATGTCTGTAGAACTGTCTCCTGATCAGCAAGATTTTGATTTTTCTGTCTCTCCTGATCAGCAAGATTTTGATTTTTCTGTCTGTAGAAGACTGTCTCCTGATCAGCCAAGATTTTTGATTTTCTGTCTCTCCTGATCAGCAAGATTTTGATTTTTCTGTCCCTAGAACTGTCTCCTGATCAGCAAGATTTTGATTTTCCTGTCTGTAGAACTGTCTCCTGATCAGCAAGATTTTGATTTTCCTGTCTCTCCTGATCAGCAAGATTTTGATTTTTCTGTCCCTAGAACTGTCTCCTGATCAGCAAGATTTTGATTTTCCTGTCTGTAGAACTGTCTCCTGATCAGCAAGATTTTGATTTTCCTGTCTGTAGAACTGTCTCCTGATCAGCAAGATTTTGACT
The DNA here is from genome assembly GCF_040412425.1 of Macrobrachium rosenbergii. NCBI lineage: Eukaryota > Metazoa > Arthropoda > Malacostraca > Decapoda > Palaemonidae > Macrobrachium > Macrobrachium rosenbergii. The sequence continues at coordinate 26,048,935 of NC_089756.1, read as the reverse complement.
TTTCTTTATCTAGAACTGTCTCCTGATCAGCAAGATTTTGATTTTTCTGTCAAGAAACGTAATTACAGTTTTATGTGGTCCTGGCCGCTGGGGATCAAAATTAACCAGCTGACAAACCTGTGAAATTCTCCACTCATAACCTTCATCAGATTATGCAGTGGTCTTAATAAGATTTCTTTCTATTGAACCGAAGAGTCTGAATTTTACTCTAAAGAAACCGGCAGGATCGGCTGTGGTCTTATTTAGCCTCGGATCACGAAGAAAAAGGACAATAAAAGACGACTCTGTTAATGTAGTGATTTAGTTTTCCATATCTTGATCTCTTCCCGATTCGCAGTACAAGCTTAGTTTTCCTCACAAGGAACCGTGGAATGCTTCGTGAGATGAAAGTTTTCTCTGAGATGGACGGAGATTGTTCTGGCCGTTTCTTTTTCCGGCGTAAAAATAATCTCTCTCTCTCTCTCTCTCTCTCTCTCTCTCTCTCTCTCTCTCTCTCATTTTATATAAGATTTATTTCCTCAATTTATTCAGTTAACCAGTTTTTTCGCGTGTTATTACTGTCCACTACACGAAAAACTTACCTCTATTTTTGTCATTTCATTTCTTTTTATATAAAATATGTACCCTCCTGGAGGACATAGGCATCGACTAGCAACCTGATCCCAAAATCCTACATTAGAGCCGGAAGGGGTAATACATTCTGGAGCTACGCCTCCAAGGGTAATGTCGCATACAAATTACTTAATATTGTTTATTTGTTCATGGAAAATCCATACTCCCAGGCGGATCTGCGTCTCTCTTTTATGTTTCCTTTTCTCTTTTTACGAAAAACGGCTCTTGACTGCTCCAGCATTTTACTGTTTATTGTGCACGTTTGTCGATGGAAATTTGTTGGTTTGCATATTGAAATTTCTATAACCTTCACTTCATGAAAATTCATTGTCTGTTTTCATGTGGAGGCCACTTATAAACACGGGGCATGGTCGCGAGCAAAAGCGTTCGCTGAACTCAAGTGCAAAATGCGACTTTAATGTTATGCAAACATTTATTGCTGAGTAAACTCAATAAAAAAAAGCAGTTGTGCATTCCGGTATTTATTGCTGAAGAAACAAACGGAAAAGAAAATATGGTCCATTGAGACACATTTCAGAACAAGCGAAAAGAAATATACATATGTGCAGATATTCATTGCTGAATAAACGAAATGAAAGGGAACATTCGTTGCTAGATAAACGAAATGAAAAGGCAAATGCCCACCTCTAGGCTACGGGCACGCACCGCCGAACAGATGGAATAAAAAGCCCTTAAGTAAATCAAATGAACGAATGCCCATCGTGCGGTTTGGAGGGCGATCATTGGTTCTCAACCTATTTTTGGCCCATGCACCCTTTCACCATATGTTGAAGTCATCATCCCCCTTCCAAATGGTCTGCCCCCAAAAAGATGCATTCCAAATAATATGCATATAATACTAAAAATACTTATTTTCTTCCATATTAGTACATAACCTTTACATACTTTTCTTCCATATTAGTACATAACCTTTACATACTTATTTTCTTCTATATTAGTATATAACCTTTACATACTGATTTTCTTCCATATTAGTACATAACCTTTACATACTTTTCTTCCATATTAGTACATAACCTTTACATACTTATTTCTTTTATATTGTTTAACCTTTACATACTTATTTTCTTCCATATTAATTACATAACTTAATTTACATACTTATTTTCTTCTATATTAGTATATAACCTTTACATACTTATTTTCTTCCATATTAGTACATAACCTTTACATACTTATTTTCTTCTGCATTAGTATATAACCTTTACATACTTATTTTCTTCCATATTAGTACATGACCTTTACATACTTATATTCTTCCATATTAGTACATAACCTTTACATACTTATTTTCTTCCATATTAGTACATAACCTTTACATACTTATTTTCCTCCTTATTAGTACATGACCTTTACATACTTGTTTTCTTCCATATTAGTATATAACCTTTACATACTTATTTTCTTCCATATTAGTACATAACCTTTACATACTTTTCTTCCATATTAGTACATAACCTTTACATACTTATTTTCTTCTATATTAGTATATAACCTTTACATACTTATTTTCTTCCATATTAGTACATAACCTTTACATACTTATTTTCTTCTGCATTAGTATATAACCTTTACATACTTATTTTCTTCCATATTAGTACATAACCTTTACATACTTATTTTCTTCTATATTAGTATATAACCTTTACATACTTATTTTCTTCCATATTAGTACATAACCTTTACACACTTATTTTCTTCCATATTAGTATATAACCTTTACATACTTATTTTCTTCCATATTAGTACATGACCTTTACATACTTATTTTCTTCCATATTAGTACATAACCTTTACATACTTATTTTCTTCCATATTAGTACATAACCTTTACATACTTATTTTCCTCCTTATTAGTACATGACCTTTACATACTTGTTTTCTTCCATATTAGTATATAACCTTTACATACTTATTTCTTCCATATTAGTACATAACCTTTACATACATAGATTACACATTGAATAGCGATTGGACATCGAACAATTCCCTCAGCCCCCGAAACTCTGAAATCCCCCCATGGGGGTTCCCCCCCCGGGGGCGTTGAGAACCGCTGGGATAGATGGTCCACCGTGATGAATTGTCCGGCCACTGCCAAAGAGGATCATGTTCTGCGGCAACGAATTTCTCTCTGGCCCTGCTTGGAGATCTATTCATACAGGGGCTTCTGTGTTTCCCCCCTTACTTGGGGAAGTCCCTCTTGTGCGGGCTTTACATTTTTGAACTTGAAATGTCGTCTAATTTAAAGAAGTTTTGTTTTCACTGTAGGCGCTTGAATCGGGTAGTGTTGTGAAAGTCGTTTCACAAGGGGTTTTTCGTCCTTTATTCAGAAATTAGTGCAAGTTATGGCATTGGATTTTTGACGTACTTTTCTTTGGAGCCACACCTTATCAGCGAAAAGAGGCTTTTGGAATGTATGTACGATATACTGTATCTGTATATATATATATATATATATATATATATATATATATATATATATATATATATATATATACACTATATACACACACACACACTTATACATGTGCACTTGTGTGTGTGAGTATTTGCGTTTGTGAAGGAACGTTTGTATGTTTGTAACTGTGATCAGCTCAAGTGCTTAAAGAAAGTACAAAATAATGAGAAACGAGTGACTATTCTTTTTAACCAATTTTTTTTAATGCCCTGCCGCATTCACCTCTGGCATTCTTGACGACCTTATATCAGCAAAAGACGCAATAACTGTCGGATACAAAAAGACAAAAGAGAAAGGCAGTCCTAATTCCTAGATTCGGGGGGACCATTCAGCCGTGGCATGGCGTCCCATTCAGAAGACATAGGAGCGTGTCACGACTAAGCCGCGAATGGAACCCCGGGGGGGAGGACATTTTTACCCTGAAAGCCAGTTTTAGGAAAGTGTACTTGAATGCTTTTCCTCTGTATGGGGAACACTGGTTGCATTTTAACGCTGTCAATGCTAAAAGGCCTTTGTGTCAGAGTTAGACACTATATCGGCTGCCACGCGCCACTACAAATTGGAACATGGAAACAAAATTGTTCTGAGGAATTTCCATTTTTATTTTCGTTTCTTTTCATTGGGGGGGTTGCCGTGTTCCTAAAGGTGTTATTGAATTTCCCTCGAAATGTTTATTGTTGCTTTTTTTTTATTGAGGATAAACAGATATCCGTCTTAAACAAACCTAAAGAACCATTGCTTTGCAAAGCAAAATAAAAAATAAAAAACTCCTGACAAACACACATGCATATATATAAATATATACTGTATATATGTATGTATGTATGCATATACTGTATATGTACATATATATATATATATATATATATATATATATATATATATATATATATATATATATATATATATATCTTCTAAAAATAGCATCGTAGATTATTTATTTTAGATATACATTCATTCGTATGGAACTTGCTATAGACCCGCTGACGCCCAAAGTAACCTCCCACAGAATAATAAAATGAATATTCATAAAGTAAGTGAAAAGCATAGTGAGAGGAATAATAAACAATCGAAAAATATATCGTCGAAAAAAACTTTTGAAAATTTCTCCTTTTAGGCCCGACCGCTTTAGCCATTATTCGTTTTCCCTGGATTTTTAATACTCGCGTTCTTCCCTTCCAGTTTACCGTTTACCTGGTGGTGGAAAATCCCTCTCCCATGGATTTCCAGACCTTTTAGGAATGCACCGTAGGCGTGCTGGAATCCCAGGTAATGATTTCGCCCCCTGAAATTAACTTCGATTTGTATCTTGACGCTGTTGCACAGAAAAGGCTAATTTTGGGGTCTACCTGGAGGGCTGAAGAAGGCTAACTTAGGGATGTTTCTTGAGAGACTGGGAAGGAGTAGGCTAACGTAGAGATCATTCAAGAGAGACTGCCTAAGAAGGAGGCTAACTTAGAGGTTTCAGTGGCGAAACTGTCATGGGGATATATTCAGAGGTTTCTCTGGGTAGACTGGTAAAGGAAAAGGCTAACTTGAAGGAAGGTCAACTTAAACGTCTCTTGGGATACTGCAAGGGAAAGGGCTAAGTTAAAGGTCTGTCTTCGGGAAGGGGGGTCTGGAAAAGGATTAGGCTATTGATATGTTTCGCTGGAGAGAATGAACAAGGATACTGTCAACGGAAAGGTCTCTCTGGAGCGACTCCAAAGGAAGAAGGCTAATTTTCATGACTCCCAAGTGACTGGAAAACAAGACCTACTGGTATGCTTCTGATGAGACTGCAAAAGAATGCTAGCATGTTAGATCTTCCTCTAGAGACTGCAACAGAATGCTAACATTAAGTCTTCCTCCAGAGACTGCAAAAGAATGCTAGCGTGTTAGATCTTCCTCCAGATACTGCAAAAGAATGCTAACATTTAGGTCTTCCTCCAGAGACTGCAAAAGAATGCTAGCGTGTTAGATCTTCCTCCAGAGACTGCAAAAGAATGCTAAATTTAGGTCTTCCTCCAGAGACTGCAAAAGAATGCTAACATTTAGGTCTTCCTCCAGAGACTGCAAAAGAATGCTAACATTAGGTCTTCCTCCAGAGACAGCAAAAGAATGCTAGCATGTTAGATCTTCCTCCAGAGACTGCAAAAGAATGCTAACATGTTTGATCTTCCTCCAGAGACTGCAAAAGAGAGCTGGTTTCGAATTCATCCTCAGAAACTGCAGAAGGAGAAGGCTCATTTCGAGATCTCTCTCTAGAGTTTGCAAAAGTTGAATGCTGATAATATTCAGATAATGCAAAAAGGATAATGCCTATCTTAGGGTCTTTACTATACAAAAACTGCCAAAGACAAGGCTGACTTCCTTACTGCAAACAAGGCTTATTTTTAGGGTTATATCCAGTAACTGTGAAAGAAGCCTACTTTTGACATTTTCATCCAGACTGCAAAAGAATGATGCCGACTTTAAAACCTTCGTCTAGACACTGCAAAGGATGTGTAGTGTAAACGTCTTTATCCAGACTGCACAAAAGAAATGCTGATTTTGAGGTTTAATCCAGAAACCGCAAAAGAATATTTATTTTGAGGTTTATCCAGAAACTGCAAAATAAATTGGCTACATAAGAGGTCTTTATCTAGACTGCAAAAGAAGAAAAATGCTAATTCTGAGGTCTTTCTCCAGATCCTGTAAAAGAAGGCTAATTTTGAGGTCCTTTATTCAGAGACTAAAAAGAAGAACGCTCATGTAGGGGTCTTATCAAGAAATTGGAAAGGTATACTGGTTATTTTGAGATCTATCCAAATACTGCAAAAGACAGCTGATTTCGAGGTCTTTAGCCAGGTAATGGAAAATAAGAACTCTCAGCGAGGTCTTGAGCCAGGTGCTGGAGAAAAAGAACTCTCAGCGAGGTCTTTAGCCAGGTGCTGGAAAAGAAGAACTCTCAGCGAGGTCTTTATTCAGGTACTGGAAAAGAAGAGCTCTCAGCGAGGTCTTTAGCCGGGTACTGGAAAAGAAGAGCTCTCAGCGAGGTCTTTAGCAGGGTACTGGAAAAGAAGAACCCTCAGGTCTTTTAGCCAGGTGGAAAAGGAAGGCTCTTGGCAGTCTTTGCCAGGTACTGGAAAGAGCTCCCCTCAGCGAGGTCTTTAGCCAGGTGCTGGAAAAGAAGAGCTCTCCAGGTACTGGAAAAGAAGAGCTCTCAGCGAGCTTTAGCTAGGTGCTGGAAAAGAAGAGCTCTCAGCAAGGTCTTTAGCCAGGTACTGGAAAAGAAGAACTCTCAGCGAGGTCTTCATCCAGAGTGCTGGAAAGAGACCCTCAGCGGGTCTTTGGCAGGTGCTGGAAGAGGCTCTCAGCAGGTCTTTAGCCAGGTACTGGAAAAGAAGAGCTCTCAGCGAGGTCTTTAACCAGGTGCTGGAAAAGAAGAGCTCTCAGCGAGGTCTTTAGCCGGGTACTGGAAAAGAAGAGCCCTCAGCTAGGTCTTTAGCCAGGTGCTGGAAAAGAAGAGTTCTCGGCAAGGTCTTTAGCCAGGTACTGGAAAAGAAGAGCTCTCAGCGAGGCCTTTAGCCAGGTACTGGAAAAGAAGAACCCTCAGCGAGGTCTTTAGCCAGGTGCTGGAAAAGAAGAGCTCTCAGCAAGGTCTTTAGCCAGGTGCTGGAAAAGAAGAGCTCTCAGCGAGGTCCTTAACTAGGTACTGGAAAAGAAGAGCTGTCAGCGAGGTCTTCATCCAGGTACTGGAAAAGAAGAACTCTCACTCTCAGCGAGGTCTTTAGCCAGGCGCTGGAAAAATGAGCTCTCACTTTGAGGTCTTTTTCTAGACTTTAAAAGGAGAATGCGAATTTCGATGTCGCCGTCGAGACTGCAAAAGAGGGAACACAGAAGCCTTCCAGTGTAACTAGCTTTAAAGCTAGAAGGGAGGGTCAACCTTCCCAAGTTTTTCTCCTGCCGTAGGTCTCTTCATGGAATGGAAGCAGGGGCATATATTCCATCGGCTTTAGGAGAGGAGAGAACAAGATAGATTAACTAAAGCGCAACACACCGCTTACCCCTGTAAATATTTTATCGACGACAAGGCTCACCTCTCTCTCTCTCTCTCTCTCTCTCTCTCTCTCTCTCTCTCTCTCTCTCTCTCTCTCTCTCTCTCTCTTTAAGCCCCACCATATCTATTTCATTTCAGATGAAAATCTCAGCTTGCAAAAGACCAGGGTTTAGCGTGTTAAATATTCATGTCAGAAGGGGAAAACGACGCAGAAAAATATGATAAAGGAAAAAAAGCCTTCTTTGTTCGATTTAATATCGTTTGTGACCTACTGCTGCGCTCTTGTTCTTACCCCCCCCCCCCCACGGGCAAATTCCAGAATTTCTTCTCCGTTTGTCAGCTTTAAAAGATGCACAATATTTCATAGCCTTTGGTTAATTAAAGGCTCTGCAAACGGACGCATTCTGTTCTCGCTCCATAATTGTGAATGCAGACAAAAAAACAGTATTAATGATAATAAGTCATTATTGCCACTTGTGACATTCTGTGAGAAAAATATTTCAGGTACGGACGAATGATGTGCTCTCTCTCTCTCTCTCACTCTCTCTCTCTCTCTCTCTCTCTCTCTCTCTCTCTGTGTGTGTGTGTGTGTGTGTGTGTGCGTTTTGGTGGAACCGCGTCTGGCTCACAACTGGATGACCAGTGATCGAACCTCGAACCGGACAAGGAAGGACAGATAGGTTCGTTCCCTAAAATCCTCTGTGATTCTCATAACCTAAGCGGTAAATTAGGTGCCTAGTTGTTAGACTACTGTGCGTCCTTCCATTTGTGTGTCTTCGTTCATTCTCTCCTTTAAGCCATTCTACTCCCACGTCCCTCATTTCTCAGCCCAGCATGTTCATTTATGTACCTACGTGTTTCTTTTTTTTTTCTTTAATTACTTCCCCTTCCCCGGACCTTCACCCTCGTTCCCTGCCTCCATCACTTTCGCTTCTCCGTGCCTCTTCCTCACTAACCCACGAAAGAGCCCTTCCATTCTCATTTGGCGCTAATTCTGTCCCGACTTGTTATTCTTCCAGCCGTATATGTTTCCTCCCTTTTATGTGATGTTGCCTCTCCTTCCCTAGGAGGTTTCCCTTACCCCCCAACCCCTCTCTCTCTCTCTCTCTCTCTCTCTCTCTCTCTCTCTCTCTCAGTCCCTGTACTTGTTCCTTCCAAGCGTTCCCCTTACGCGTTTAGTTCCCTTCCCTCCCCTTCCCCAGTTGGCCCTTCACCCATCCCCTGTACTTTCCCTTGACTTTGTCCCTCCTTTCTCCCCCCAAAACCTTTTGTTTGTGTAGTGTTTTTCTCCTTCATTAGTGCTTCCCTTTTCCTTGGCTTTTCCTTCCTTAGCTCAGCCCTTTCCCCACTTCTCTCTTGTTTTTATGCTCCTCCCCCTTTTATTTTAAGTTCCTCCATGTCCATCCCCAACCCTTCTTTCCTGCCTTAAGCAAACCCCCTCCCCCTCCCCCTCCCCCTCCCCCTCCCCGTGCTGCTGTGTTCTTTCTCCTTCCCCTTTTTGCCCTCGTCTTCATCAACGCCACCTTCCAGCGGTTCGTTTTCAGTTCGTTTCATTGTCAACGGCCCGATCCGTAACTCTCCTTCCCCTTCTTTATGTGTAGTGTTGCTCGAAATTTTCGTCTGGTCTCGCTCTTTATGGCGTTGCTCTGCTCACCCACACAGCACAAGGATGCCCCGGGAACGGATCAGTATTTTTTCCCATCATTTTCCTTCCGTTTTGGAAGATGTAAAAGAATTAAAAAAAAAAAAATCGGAGCCCACGATCTGTAGCTGAGTTTGTATTGGTCCTTTTGATGTTTCTCTTCGTTGACAAATTGTTTTAAGTTCAGGTGAATGATTCTGTTTTGGAATGATTTTCTCTGTGTGCTGTTGTTTCTGGATGTAGCACCGTGAAGACTGGGCAGTCCCTGGGTGGTGCCTCGTTGGTGAATGTAAGACGTCTTTGCTTTGTAAGCTCCCATAACTGTTCTGAAACTTGAGACTGTCCTTAGGAGTCTGGTAGGAGTGTCAATGAGTCACAGCAAAGCTCAGAAAGCCAGCAAGGGTCATTTATTCAGACAGTAAATAAATTATTATTCGCAATGAGAGAATTGTGAAAATATCTTTTAGGAGTCGAAGTCACTATTCTCTCTCTCTCTCTTTCTCCGCAGAAGGTAGTGCCGTCAGTGCTCCCCATGCGGTGCACTGTTGGCATTACTTAAGGTTCTTTGCATCGTCCCTTTGGCTTCTAGCTGTAACTCCTTTCATTCCTTGCACTGCACTTCCGTTCATATTCTCTTTCTTCCATACTACTTTCCACTCTCTCCTGACAATTGACTCATAGTGCAACTGCGAGGTTTCCTTCCTGTTACACCTTTCAAACCTTTTTACAGTAGCATTAGATCTTATGTTGAAGGGATAGACCATTGGTAGGTTTATAATGGAAGTGCTCTTAATAATTTCCAGATTTTTATTATCTTATGTTTTTTATTTCATTATTAAAATATTTGTTCTTTTAAGAGGGGACCTGTCAAGGTTTTTTTCATTTCATGTGTTTTTATATTTATTTCTTATAGTCCTGTCTTATTTTAAGAGGGGACCTGTCAAGGTTTTTTCATTTCATGTGTTTTTATATTAGTTCTTATAGTCCTGTCTTATTTTAAGAGGGGACCTGTCAAGGTTTTTTCATTTCATGTATTTTATATTTAATTCTTATAATCCTCTTTTATTTTAAGAGGTGACCTGTCAAGGATTTTTTCATTTCATGTATTTTATATTTAATTCTTATAATCCTCTTTTATTTTAAGAGGCGGACCTGCTATTTCGGTAGTGGTTAGCCCGTACTCTTTTCTTTCCTACTTTACTTGCCTTATTTTTCTGGGTCGGGGCCATCTGAGGGCCATTGGTTGTCCGGTTGGCGATCTCTTCATTAAAAAGATCTCGAGGAACAACTGTCGTAAAGATTTTTATTATACTATAATGTTTACTATTATTACTTAGAGGTAATGTCTGAAGACACTTGTTCAACAAGGCCGCTCTTTAGTGCTAGCCTCCTCTCGTTTTTCTTCATGAATTTCATACGCGACTGTTTTTGTTTCTTCTCCGTTTTCCTCTCCAGTTTGCTCTTCGTTCTCTCTCTCTCTCTCTCTCTCTCTCTCTCTCTCTCTCTCTCTCTCTCTCTCGCTTCCGATGTTTATTTCCTTTGGCTCTTCCATTCCTCTTCCACAACTTTTTCCCCCTCTCGTTTTCCCCTTCCAAGTTCCTTCACCGTTCCACTCTCCCCTTCTGCCTCCCCCCCCTCCCCAGCCTCTCTCTGCTTGCCCTTTCTCCATTTTGCATATTTATCCCTTCCGTCCTCTCCCAACCCCTCCGTCATTTCTCTCCTCTGTCATTCTCTTTTACGAATATTTCCTTCCTCCTGCCGTTTTCCTTCCTTCCCCTCCACCATTTCTCTCCTACCTTTCACACACATTCGCGCAACCCCCTCTCCCTTCCCCCCCCCCCCACCTTTGAAATAATTCTTCCTTTTGCCATCTCCCCCTCCCGTACGCCATTCCTCTTCCCCTCCCCCAATTCCCGTTTATCCTTCTGCTGCTCTTCCGTTCTGTTATCAGGAATTGAGAAGACAGGCTTAACTGACTGTCGGGTTTCCGTGTAATGGCCGTGATAATCTTCCTTTCCTGCGAACGAAGAGGAGGAGGAGGAGGAGGAGGAGGAGGAGAAGGAGGATTCCCGAGAGAGGATTTTTCCTACGCAATTTTAGTGACTTACTTTTCTTTCCATGTTTTTCTTTCCCTTTTTCCTTCTTTTCCTGCTCTTGGGTGACAATTACTTTCTTATTCCATTTTATAGTTTTCCCCTCTTCAATTTTATGGACAGTGATTTTTCTCTCCATTTTTCCTTTTTTTCACTTTTTCAGCCTTCTCGCTTTTGCATTTTTCTTAATTTCAAATAACTTACTTTTTCGTACTTTTTTCTCTCCAGTGTATTCCTAAACTTCTCACTTTTTCCCTCGCAAAAGTAAAAGATAATGTTTTGCCTTTTTTAGGTTCGTTCTTTTTCCTAGTTTTTCCTGGTGAATTTTAGGGATAATTAATTTAACTTTCCCCCCCCTTTTTTTTGCTGCCCCCCATTTTTTTAAATTTCCAGTGTTGTCAGGTTTTTGCTTCTGAATTTTAGAGACTGGTATTTATTTATTTACATTTTTTACTCCTTGTTCCTAATTCCTAGTTTTTTCTGAATTTTCAACTTTGTAACTTTTTCCCTTCAAGTTTTTGGAAAAAATACTTTATTTTTCTCTTTTCCATCATTATTTTGTCTCTTTTTTCATGTTTATTCTCAACTTCTGCATTTTACGTGGAATTTTTGTACTTGATATTTTCTTTCCTGATATTAATAAATACATTTACTATGTTTCAAATCCATTTTATGTTCTCTTTAACATTCCATTTATTGGAGATACAAATGCACAGTTATGTATATTATGTACATATATCTAAAGATAAATCTGTACAGAGAGCCTTCGGGAATGCGTTCGTTTCCCATTGTCAATCTCAGTTGAAAAGGAGAATCGAACAGATTCCCGAAAGCTCTCTGTGGTTATCTTTCAATATGTAACCGCCATATATACATTTCATAGATTTTTCTCCATTTGAAGACTAATGCTACTATAAGTATTTTTATTCCATTTATTGTTCTGCGACAACACGAATCTATATCCCATGGTCGGACCCTCTCAGTTCCTTCAGGTCAGTTTGTCACAAATTTTACTAATCACTCCACTTACTTTTCTCCAAGGCCAAGAGAGACAAGGTCTACCCGGTTGGGTGGAGTCGCCTCCCGCCTGGGGTAACTGCGTAAGCGATGACGTATCTTAGAGGTATACCTGCCCATTACGGCAGTTCACCTGCTGACGCAATAAGGAGGTAGACAAAGCTCCGCCTTCATGGGGGATTTTGGGGGAAGTGAGCAGACCTTCTCTTACTCTAGGTCTTTCTTTTCCCTGTGGGAAACCAGATTCGTATGCTGGTCCGCGGTGTCTTTCTTCGTCGTTAGCGTAGTTTTAAGTTTCCTGATTGCTTGCTGCTTTCAAGTTCGCGTTTTTAGGTCATGATGTAATTCGTAAGTGTTATTAAGCAAATAAAAAGAAATTGGATGGGGGAAGGATGGGCCGTTACTAGGAAGGGAACAACCATAGGCCTTCGAGCCTTTAAAGAAAGGGATCTTTCCTAGATGGTGACCCCCAGCAAAGTGTGGGGGTCGTTATCTAGGACTAGTTTTTCTTTGGGGTCATTATCTTTATGATATATACAGTCTCGTTTATGTTTTTACGGTCATCCCCAACGGGCTTGTACTTAAGATGCCGCAAAGGTGGATACCCAAAGGGTTAAAACCCTTGGGGACCACTGTCCAGGAAAGATCCAAAGAAAGTTATAAAATTTAGAAGAACCTGATGCATAGGGAAAATTCCAAAGTTCGGAAATGGAAAGAAACGACTACGGAACCCCGTCATCCAAGGATGGCCGATTTCCACCAACTCCTCCTCTGTTTGGCTGTGGCGTTTTCCAGCGTTTGGTGCTCTTCCCTCCTCCGGTCGTTTCCCGTTAGATTCAATTTCCATGTTAGTTTTAGACTTGCATCTCATGCAATTTTCATTTATTGGTGTGTGTGTGTGTGTCTCCTGGTTGGGCGTAGGCTGTGCTCAGAAAACTTCCTTTCTCTAGCTTACTCTCAAATGGCTCTTCTAGGAATAAGTTAAACATTTCTTTATTCTCTCTCTCTCTCTCTCTCTCTCTCTGTCTCTCTCTGTGTTATCCTTTTTATTGACCCTAGCAAAACTTGGTAAAATCGAACAAGTGTGTGAATGTGTGTGGGATGAGTTCTGGGACAATCTCATTTTGTTGCTGATTACCTTGTAATGCATCAGTATTTGTTTTTACAAGGAATTGCCCATATTGTAAAACATTTCTTCTAAGTTTCCTTATCCTCTGTTATCATAAAGATGTCATCATTTGTACCTTATGGTTAACTATATCCTTTGTTCTCAGTTTTGTGTTTCCGCGTATTATCTCTCGTTCTTTTGGCCCCTGTGTTTGTTCTCAGTTTTGTGTTTCCGCGTATTATCTCTCATTCTTTTCACTCCTGTGTTTGTTCTCAGTTTTGTATTTCCGCTTATTATCTCTCATTCTTTTGGCTCCTGTGCTCAGCTGAAAGTATTATTAAGGCTTAGAATGACCGTTATCCCTACTTGGCCCTACCCCCAGCTCTTGGGACTGGAATTGGCTGCGGGGGGTTGGGGGGGGTGGAGGATGGAGGGCTGAAGAAAGTGATACTCTTTCTCTGAGCATTGACTTTTATGATGCGTATATCACCCTTCGATTTTTTATACTCCCCTTTATCCTTTTGATTCCTTAATTGTATATTTGCCTTCCTGATATTGTCCATTAAGTTTTTCCTAACCCTCTGTTTCTGTTCCACATTCCATTTCCGTCCCCCTCAGTGCAGCAGCATGGTCACATTCCTCCACGTCCTTCTTGCGATCTTTTTCCTTTTTTTTCTTTTTTCTTGCTGGTGGATGGACGACCCCCGTAAAAAAGAAACTCCCCTCAGCCAAAGGAACCTTTTCCTATTATCCTTTTTACTTGTTCATCCCCTCTTCTTTTTTCCCCTTACGTGTGCCACCCACACCCGCACCCGCGCCCGCACCCACACCCGCACACCCAGAGTGGGGATTAGGTTTAATCATCCTCCAGGGGAAAATTCTAGGGCGTCCATTTGAGTGGCTCATTGAATCTCCATCACACCTCATCGAGAAATTCCAGACGACTTCCATAAATCACGATTGAAGGGCGTCCTTCAGGAGATGACTAGTCGCATCAGTCATCCGATTATATTCCACTTCCTCCTCCTCCTCCTCCTCTTGGGTTTCCTCTCCTCGCCCTTCTCCTTCTCCTCTCTTCCTAACGGGTAGGATGACCGAGAGCCCCAAGTCTTCCAAAAGCCAGAACGTGTGGAATTGAGTATCTGAAGTATGGACATGCATCGAGAGCCCTCGGTCAGGCTACAGGACTTGCCGTTGATTGATGATTCTCTCTCTCTCTCTCTCTCTCTCTCTACTCTCTCTCTCTCTCTCTCTCTCTCTCTCTCTCTCTCTGACCTTAAATCGCAAGTGGTTGCGCGGTCTCCTCACAAAACGCGTTCCTTACCCGAACCAGAACGAGGCAAGCAACGGCGTTTTTTCTGGGTGCATGCATCTGTTGACTTGACTAATGAATTAAGTGTTTGATTGTTATTCGACTGTTGTTGTCGTAGCTGGGCTAGAGATAATAAATCACAGCGTTTCAGATCAGAAATCAATAAGTATAGTTATCACATCGTTATCGGAAAATGGGATTGTCTGAACAAGGTAACCCTCACCCTACCGGCATAAAGCCGTTCGTAAGATAGGTCTTTTAAGCATCTCGTAACCCAACCAGCGAGTTATTTTATGGGTGGTCATTCGACTGATGTGTTGCAGTGTAGAAAGGAAAAGAAAATAACAGAGGTGAGTGATCAGGGTTCTGTTGAAAATGACGACGTGTGTGATTATAAATAAGATATCCTCTGCGAAGTAATCCTCGGTAACACAGGATGAAACCTTTCGTCATAATACGTACTCTTTCTGTATTCCCTGTGCTAAAACATAAGCGTAGCATTTCTTATTTGAAAATAAAAAAAAAGAGTGAAAAACCATTCTCATTGGAAGTAGAATAATAGGTTTATTCTTATTTGAATATTTGTGTATCCATTTGGAAACATTTTTAAAATGCTAGTCATGTTTGTGTTGATATTCACTTTGCTTATGAAAGCGTGATAGCAAATATTTTACTGTTGATGGTCATGACACTTTTGACGGAAGTTTTCAATTTAAAATCAGTCAATCAATCTTGCGCAGAGGTCGAGTGACCGAGCATACAAATAGCCTTATCTTTTTCAGTCCAAAGAAAGAAGAGAAAGAAAGAAGAAGAGAGAGAAATAAAAATGCCTGATAATAAATGCAGAAAATAAAGGACAATAGCAGGCTAATATTACAAATTTATTATTTCCAAAAATTCCCTCCATGCGTGAGATGTTATTTTTCTGTTTTCCAGAACGCATCCAAGCTTTCGGCTTCATCCATAACTCATTTTTTATGCAAAAGCAAATCAAAACGGGTCACCAAACATTGAGTATCGAGATAAGAATACTGGGCACGAGCCCAATTTACTTTGGACTGAAATCTCAAAGCTCTTTACTGTATGTAGTCGTTGCAGCTTCCTCGGTTCGATATTAGTGGCTTTGATCGCTTCGCATGACAGTCTCTCTCTCTCTCTCTCTCTCTCTCTCTCTCTCTCTCTCTCTCTCTCTCTCTCTCTCTTCTGCATTGCTTGTCCCTCGCGATTAAATTTACATAATGTTTGCATACATATGAAAAGGCGATTACACCATAATACTTTATTGTAAAGAACATGCTATTATGCACATAGCGTGTGGCGATCCTTTTGTATTTCGAATATTGATGGAAAATTATATTTGTACGTGTAAAATTTTCAAGTCTTGGAGCAAGGCTCAAATCGTCCTTCTGGTGTCAACCCTTCATATGTTGATTAAATTTAAGCTTCTCCCTGTGAATTGGGGTTCAGATGTCAACTCATACCTGCTGCATGTGTGAAAGCGTAATCAAGTTTTTATTGTAAATAAAAGTGTAGTCTCTTACTATATGGAGGTTGTGTGCGTCCGTGGGATCTTTCCTGGATAGTGGCCTACAAGGGTTTTGACCCGGTATGTATCCTTCCTTGCGGCGTGTTTAGTACCAGCCCGTTGTGGATTACCGTAAAAACATAAACAAAAGGGCATTGTAAATATCCGCACAGAATAATGACTGAAATATTGGTCTAGATAACGACCCCCGAACTTTGTTGGGGGTCACTATCTAGGAAAGATCCCGTCCATACAAGTACTTTTCTGTGTGGAACACAAATATCTCACGGGTAGTGAACCCCAGTTTTATTTATCACAATATTTTATTGATTTTATTGAAAAATTTCTTGAATATTGCCATCATTTTAGGAGGGACCGGTACTCGAGTATTATGTAAGAGTGTGTGGCCAGCAGGAAGCATCCAGAGATTGAGGTGTTAAGATAGACGATATCTGTATATAATTATTTCATATTTTTTGTTTTGGTTATATATGTGATCATTCTATGTATAATGTGCAAGGATATACCTGAGATACTTGAATATATATATTTATATTATTATATATATAACTGTATAACTGAATCACGAAAATATGGAACGTGGTGAAAATATAAATAAAGACAAAATCCACGAAGGAAAGAGAAATAATGGAGTGCTGCAAGGCCTTTCGACTCATAGTCCTTTACTTAGCAGACTGAGTCTGCTAAGTAAAGGACTATACGTCGAAAGGCCTTGCAGCACTCCATTCTTTCTCTTTCCTTCGTGGATTTTGTCTTTATTTTTATATATATAACTACATACATACATACATACATATATATATATAGTATATATATGATATATGTATGTGTATATATATAGAGAGATAGATAGTAGATAGATAGATATATGAGTCCCTAGTTGCTGACTCGTTACCTTCTCGGCCTCATTGTGGCCCATTTCAGCTCACACCAGTCTTCTAAGACCTGATGCATGTTCAGTGACCATTAATCAGCACGGGAGCTTAACTATTTTGATAATAATAATATATGCTTGTGGCCTGTGGTAACCCATCTAATTACTGCTAGACCTAAGGTGAAATTTACAGAAAGTTTATATAGAGATATTCTGATTAGTTAGGGAATTAGAATGAAGAGAACTGGAACTCAGCGTCGATTGGTGATGAAATTATGCGGAGGATCAACCGAAATTTGTTTAGGTTCTTACTCTGATCTGATGACGTGTGACGGTCTTTGGTGGAGATCCGTGTAAAAAAAAGTATACCTTAGTTTAACCAGACCACTGAGCTGGCCCGAAGAATTAGACTTATTTTCCGTGGCTAAGAACCAATTGGTTACTTAGCAACGGGACCTACAGCTTATTGTGGAATCCGAACCACATTATAGCGAGAAATGAATTTCTATCACCAGAAATAAATTCCTCTAACTCTTCATTAGCCGGCCGGAGAGTCGAACTAGAGATAAGTACTTATGTGCCTACCGTATCCGTAGCATTTTGTTAACATATATGTTTTACTACGGTTAAGTGTAACAGTTACAAAACTATGAAGGGATAAATTCATAAGTTAAAAGTTGAAAATATATATGTTGGTTGCATGAAGAATCCCATTACGGAGTGTCAGGCTGTAATGCCACATATTACAGCTTTACTTCATAGCCTTTTCCCTGTATTGTGTTTATTTGTAATTATTTATGTTTCTATATCTTCATTTTCGACAGTAGTTTTCAACTGTATTTTATTGCAATTTTACACTTTCCTAATGGAGCTTTTGCTTGATACATATAATTGTGTCTCAGGTTGAATAATAATAATAATAATAATAATAATAATAATAATAATAATAATAATAATAATAATATGTATGTAAGGCCAATGAAAGCCCCAAAGACCACCTCTGAAAAGGTGACTGACAACCTCCCCTTAAACGTGCATGAGCATTTGAAGTAAACCAGAAGAATAAATCTCTTAGTAAACAATACATCTTTAACATTCATTAAGGATATTCATGTTGGCATTTTTCCTTACATGAGGACAATGGTGGCGGTGGCCGGATTATGTCACCCCCTCCACATTCGTTTAGAATTTTAAATGCTACAGAAAATGGAGGGACACAATGGGAAAGATCCTTGAAAAGAGGAAATCTGATATTTCCATCCGGCCAGCCGGATGACATTACGCCTCTCTCTCTCTCTCTCTCTCTCTCTCTCTCTCTCTCTCTCTCTCTCTCTCTCTCTCTCTCTCTCCGCGTGAGTGTTTAAGTTTTCTAAATGTGAAATTGGTATTATTTAAGTATTAGCCTCGGACAGAAAGACTGATAGAAATACTGAAAACAATGAAAAAACGAAAATATGCCTGACAGTTAAGGTGTGTAAGGATAAGAGATTCCTTTTGCAGTGTTCAGTGCATTGAAGGTGCTAGAGTGAACTGTTTGGTAGTATGTGACGCAGAAGGATTGATAAAGTGAGAAATGTGCAGATGCTAGCAGTGGTAAAAAAAAAAAAACTTAGTGGAGGTGAAGGGGTGGACCCAGGGAGTTTCTAAATGGTCTGGTCATGTGGAAAGAATAAAGGGCGATAGGTTGCTGACGAGAGTGCTTAGCTTATTCGGAACGAGGGGGAGAGGATGACCTAGAGAGTAATGGATGAAGAACCTGAGGGAGATATGGGACAGGAAGAACCAGTGCAAGAAGTGTTCGAGTACGTACTAGGTGGAGGTGAATAGCCGAATGAGGGAAGGGGGGCTTGACGCGCTGCTGATAAGGCTTCAGTGTATTTTAAGGCTTGTGGTTTTATTAAAAACATCTTATCATTTTATGTAAATATGTAATTTTTCTCTTATTTATGGCAGTTTTTAATTCCATCAGAAATTAAACCTCTTCGATTTTACCAATTTAAACATTGCTCTTTAGAATATCTATTTTAAACTCAGTATTTTATTTATATAAATTTCCATTTTCATTCATTCTCATCGTAGCTCTGAATGACCCTGTGGGTTCCAGTGCTGCTTGGCTTTATGCCTAAATCACATATTCCATTTCATTGTGTATCAAGCACCTGATATTGTTTATACCAAGAGAAATGGCGTAGTGTTGAGCCGTTTCCTGAAAATGACTTCAATGAAGAAACAAGACGGTAGTTCCCGCCACATTCATATTTGAACTGCTTAATCATGAAATTTCCTCATCACTAGCCGTTTCATGCATCCTCACAGGGCAAGAGCGATTGTTTAATGGTTTACTGAGTAGAAAAGAATTTCTACAACTTGTTTTTGGTCCGTACAATAGTATCGCTGAACACAAAGATTTTATTGAAAGTCTCAAGTTGTTTGATCAGCCAAGGCTGGCGAAAGCACATTTTGTAGCCTTTTACAGCGCAAGAAGAGATCAAAGTACAGTTATGAACTTCGAATGACTCTTTGCCTGACTCAGATAACTTTCCTTCCTGTTAAGACACAGCTTTGTCGTTTCTTGGTTAACAATTCCCCTTCTTTCTTTCGTTTCTAGTATGTTGTTTTCTTCGGGCCTGGGCGAGAAAAGGGCAGTAAGTTGCACATCACTGTGGTCCGTACTTTTAAAGATATATTTAAAAAAAGGATACAAAATTAGATCATTGATGAGTTAAGCAAGAAAACTATATGTATTTGGGGATGTCCCGTCTTCTTTTTCCTTCTGTAATTCGAAGTCAACCCTTTTTTCCTCTTTATCCTAACCCCCCGTCCCTGTCTCTCATTTTGTCCACTGGCATCGTTCTGCACCCGCTGACCTGCTTCACTGCACCAGATTCATGTGTCAGCTCTCTCTCTCTCTCTCTCTCTCTCTCTCTCTCTCTCTCTCTCTCTCTCTCTCTCTCTCGTCAGTGGTCAGGAAATTCTACGTTTAATTGTTTTGTCTCCTCTCGTCTGTAGCTGAAACTACGTTGACATTCTCTCTCTCTCTCTCTCTCTCTCTCTCTCTCTCTCTCTCTCTCTCTCTCTCTCTCTCTCTCTCTCACACATATCTAGAGCCTGACTATACTGTGGCTGGAGCTATACGTTTAAGCTAGCTCTCTCTCTCTCTCTCTTTCTCATCTGGAGCCTAAACTGTACTGTGGCTGGAGCTATACGTTTAAGCTCTCTCTCTCTCTCTCTCTCTCTCTCTCTCTCTCTCTCTCTCTCTCTCTCTCTCTCTCTCATCTGAAGCCTAAACTGTACTGTGGCTGGAGCTCTCTCTCTCTCTCTCTCTCTCTCTCTCTCTCTCTCTCTCTCTCTCTCTCTCTCTCTAACTGGAGCTTTAGTTCAAGTACCGATTGGTTTGTAGGAATGGGATGGGATGGGATGGGGAGTGTGGTGGAGAGCGGATCTCTCCAATATTGATTCCATTTCATAAACGCAGTCGAGCGACTGGGGATGCTTTTTCTTTTATGTAGATTTTCTTTCCTTTTTTTTTTATGAGGAGGCCAATGAAACTGGCTCAGCCAGAGCCCTTACCTAGCCGAAGCCCCGAAGAAAACAAGCAAAGGAACGGGAAAGGAAGGATAGAGAGTAGGCCTTAACCGCTAAGGAAGCGATTGACCGACCTCTATATGAAAACAAACTGTCTGAAATTCCGTCAGCTTCCATTAGTTTTCTGTAAAAGAAAACTACTGAGATGGCTATTAGGCTGTCCGTGTGCACTTTTTCTGTCCGCACAATTTTCTGTCGGCACTTTTTCTGTCCGCCCTCAGATCTTAAAAACTACTAAGGCTAGAGGGCTGCAAATTGGTATGTTGATCATCCATCCTCCAGTCATCAAACATACCAAATTACAGCCCTCTGGCCTCAGTAGTTTTGATTTTATTTAAGGTTAAAGTTAGCCATCATCGTGCGTCTGGCAATTCTGTAGGACATGCCACCACCCGGCCGTGGCTGAAAGTTTCATGGGCCGCGGCTGAGAGTTTCATACAGCATTATACGCTGTACAGAAAACTCTATTGCGCCGAAGAAACTTCGGCGCATTATTTACTTGTTTTTTATTCCGTTCATTTTTTTAAACGAGTAGGAAAATGTATCAGAATTATTCCTTAGTAATTCATTGAATTTTTGGGCGTTAAGTATAAAACTCTGGTGGCAAAGAGAGCCCCCACTCTCTCTCGAGTGATTGTGTCTTTGATTTTATGGACTTTGAGATAACTCTCTCTCTCTCTCTCTCTCTCTCTCTCTCTCTCTCTCTCTCTCTCTCTCTCTCTCTCTCTCCTCCGGGCACCTCAGTGTGTAGGCGTTAGAAGTGGCATTCTTATTCAACACTGGAACTGAATAGGAACTGTTTATTTTTCAAAAACTTGGAGGAGGAATGAAATGATCCCTTATGGTGTTGTAATTTCTCATTTACCATCACCGTTAGTTTTCTGTTTGTTCAGAGGCAAAGGAAATCTCATTTGCAAAACCGCACAAAATTTCTCGTAGTGTTTTCTCTCGTGTACTTTGTTTCATCTCAAAGTTTGTTGGTTGTTGCTAACATCTTAGTTTTACTTCTTTAACTCACTGTCGTTAGTTAAGGACACGAAACCATTTTTTTTTAAAACCTGAAAAGTCTATTGATTTATTTGTTCAGTTAATTTCTCTTACTCTCCTTCACTTTCGAGGCTGTTTCTTGTTTAACTTAGGAGAAATTTGAGAGGACAACTTTTGACAATTGAATTTTTTTTTTTTTTTATGTGGTTTATTTATATTTATCACATAACTTCCGGCTCTGGAGTGGGAAAACAGGCCTTTGATATTTTCCGGCAGATCATTAATGTAGTTATATCCGCTAGCAATTGCTGTATACCCGAAACAAACATGGCGACTTTCTCGGTTGTGAAACATCAGTTGTTCATAAATATGAATCTGGCATTTTTTTCAGCAATATTATTTTGGGATAAATTTGAGAAATATGTTCTGAAATCCATTTTCCTGAGACGTGACAAAACCTTGTCACATTCACGTGTACTGTACAAAGCTGAAGTCAAGCTGAAAGGGAGAGGGTCAAATTTAAAATGCGGTTTTAATCGGGTGATAAATAGAATCCTACAATCTTGGTCTCGTATGATGAAATTATTACTCTTTTTTTCTACAACACTACAAAACTCAGTAGAGACTCTTTTTCAGTTTTCTGCAAAAGAGAGCTATTGAGATGGTTGTGTCTGTCCGTCCGCACTTTTTCTGTCCGTCCTCAGATCTTAAAAACTACTGAGGCTAAAGGGCTGCAAATTGGCATTTTGATCATTTTGATCATCCACCCTCCAATCATCAAACATACCAAATTGCAGCCCTCTAGCCTCAGTAGTTTTTATTTTATTTAAGGTTAAAGTTAGCCATGATCGTGCGTCTGGCATCGCTATGGTGCCAACACAGGCCACCAGCTGGCTGTGGGTGAAAGTGTCATGGGCCGTGGCTGAGAGTTTCATACAGCATGTTATATGCAGTACAGACAACTCTTTTTATAATTTCAGTTGACGATAACCACTCGTGTTTGATCCTCAATTTCTTTAACTGATAATCGCATTTTTGTTTACAGAGGCGGCCCCTCACAAGAGACTGCTTTATAATAATGATAATAATAATGACTTTTATTTCAGCTCAAGGCCATGTACATGGAATATACAAAGTAGAGACAAAACACACAATCTAGATACATGAAATAACCTGATGAAAAATGATAATCGGCAATATCCACACAGTTGCTGAAGAAGTAGAAAAACTAGTATTCATAATAATGGTAATAATAACAGTAATAATATTGAGAATAACAGTAAAAAAAATATTAAAAATGATAAAAATAAAAAAAAAGATTGCATACAATTAATTTCATAATTTCTTTCCAGATTCCCTACCTTGATTAATAATACGTAACAGACACTTTTAATCTGTTTTTTTTTTTTTTTTGGAATTATATGAATGATGCATGTTTGTAACCAGACAAGCACGAGCATATGCGACTTCAACTCTGTCACCAGTGTTAATTAATTGGGGAACATTTGCGGCTTCAGGTTTGTCACTAATATTGGCTCATCTGAGAACAAAAATAATGTAGCTATAATTTTGGTTGCTTGGTGAATGTGGTAGCTTGGAGTTTGCTAACAATATTTGGAACTTCGGAAGCTCAAGCGAAAATGCAATGCATTACTAACCTAATACTATTCTCCTTGCATTTTAATACATTTTTATCTATTTGTTCATTTATTTTTTCTTTTTAGTTTTCTGTAAAAGAAAATTATTGTGCCAGCTTTGTCTGTCCGTCCGCACTTTTTCTGTCCAACCCCAGATCTTAAAAAATAATGAGGCTGGAGGGCTGCAAATTGGTATGTTGATCATCCACCCTCCAATCATCAAACATACCAAATTGCAGCCCTCTAGCCTCAGTGGTTTTTATTTGATTTAAGGTTAAAGATAGCCATAATCGTGCTTCTGGCAACGATATAGGATAGTCCACCAGTGGGCCGTGGTTAAAGTTTCATGGGCCGCGGCTCATACAGGATTATACCGAGAAGACTGAAAGATAGATCTACTTTCGGTGACCTTGATTATACGCTGTAGCGGCTGTACAGAAAACTCGATTGCGCCGAAGAAACTTCGGCGCAATTTTTACTTGTTTAATGAGTGGGATCTCTTTCTGAATTTCCCTTCACTTCCTCTTTACTTCTTCCTAATGAACTCCATGTTCTTTGGAAGCTTGAATTTCAAGTCAATGGCCCCTGTGGTGGGCTTGCTCCATATGAATAGGCTTCATCTACTGAATAACAATTATAATAACTTGTTGAAAACTTTGGCTAGAATTATGACGATAATATTTAGTTAATTGGTGAAAGTAGCTTCTGAGCTTTCACGAACGTAGGTTACATGCTTAACATGGTGGCTTCAGATTTGTCAGTAACGTTTAGCAACGGTAAAGGCTTCGAATATTTCCCCAGCAGCGGTTACTTGGTGCGAAGTTCAGACTAGAAGATGCCAGAAAACGCGGTCGTGTGACGCCAATGAAGAGGGTGGCTAATGCAGCCGATAATTTCAGGAAACTGGAACTCAGCCATGAACAAGAAGACAACACTGGGTAACGAGCCTCATTACCGTAATTGAGCTCTGCTAATGAGTCATTAGTGTGAAATTACAGTTGGAAATAACGATTCATTACTTGAATCACTCGGGGAACTTGGCGAAGCGTCCTCGTTCGCTCACACTCTCCCAATCACTGTGCCTCTTACGCCAGGCTCCTAAGGTCTGTTGCTAGGTTTTAAACATTGATTTTGGGATATGGTCCCTAGTCCTACGATCTGGAGATATCTTTATTCGGATTCTTGTATGTCTTTGTGGGTGTGTGTACGTGTGTGTGTGTGTATTTTTTTTTCAACTCGAACTAGACTCCAAAGGTTTGTTACAGTTGTGTAAGCTTTGACCTTTGAGATCAGGTTGCTGGTCCAGTGCCCAAAAAAAGACCCGACTCGTTTTTAGTTTTCTGTAAAAGAGAACTATTGAGAGGGCCTTTTGTCTGTCCGTCCGCCCTCGGGTCTTAAAATCTACTGAGGAGGCTAGAGGGCTGCAAATTGATATGTTGATCATCCACCCTCCAATCGTCAAACATACCAATTCGCAGCCTTTAAGCCCCAGTAGTTTTTATTTGATTTGAGGTTACAGTTAGCCATGATCGTGCGTCTGGCACCGCTATAGGTGCCAGCAACTCAGGCCACCAGCGGGCCGTGGATGAAAGTTTCATGGGCCGCGGCTGAGAGTGTCATACAGCTTTATACGCTGTACAGAAAACTCGATTGCGCCGAAGAAACTTCGGCGCATTTTTTACTCGTTTTCTTTTCCCTTGCACCTTTTCATTTTTTCGAAAAAGAGCGGCCGAGACAAGCTAAATAGCGTTGCCGCAACAGACCCACAAAGGAGACGTTCCTCCAAAGAGATGAATTTGGCCAAAATGAAATTTGACCACACGCGGCTCTTTTTACCGAGATAAAAGGCTGCCGACCGCCCCCGCGCGATCCGCTCCATCAGCGCGTTTTTGGGCGGAGAAAGAAAAGGGTTAATGTAGTGTGAAGAACCGATTAAAAGTAGAGGGAGAATTTTTCCCAGCTGAACTTTTTCAGTTTTATATTTGGGAGCCGGGGGATTTTTCCAATTGGATCAAGTGCAGGTCTTTGCTTATCCCCCCAAAAAAGGGACACGAAAATACCTTTGTTTATTTCCCTAAAAATAAGCTTCAAAAAGAGGACCGGTCCTAAATGAATCTTAGTTCATCCCACAAAAGAAAGGGTCATTTAGGTGTCTTTATGTGTTACGGAAAAGGAACTTTCAAATGTCTTTGTTTATCCCAAGACGGAAACTTCGAATGTCTTTGTTTATCTGAAATCAAGAAAGGTGCGGATACGTGTCTGCGTCTTTTCCCCACAAGAAGACTGTCGAATATGTTTTTTTGTCCTGGAGAATCATCTTTCAAATATGTCCGTGTTTATTCGTCAAAAAGAACTATCAAGTGTGATCCTTTTAGTTTTCTGTAAAAGAAAACTATTGTGACGGCTTTGTCTGTCCGTCCGCACTTATCTGTCTGCCCTCAGAACTTAAAAACTGTTGAGGCTAGAGGGCTGAAAATTGGTATGTTGATTATCCACCCTCCAGTCATCAAACGTACCAAATTGCAGCCCTCTAGCCTCAGTATTTGTTATTTTACTCAAGGTTAAAGTTAGCCAAATCGTGCACCTGGCAACGATATATGCCAGGCCACCACCGGGCCACGGCTCATGCAGCATTATACCGAGACCACTTCAAGACAGATCTATTTTCGGTGGCCTTGATTATACGCTGTACAGAAAAATCGAATTGCGCCGAAAAATTTCGGCGCATATTTTACTTTTTTTTATCTCCTGAAAAATGACCTTCATATTTTAAGTATGTCTTTATTCACACACGAAAAAAAAAATCAAACACGAGTCTGTTCAACAAAAAGATGAAATGTGGCTCTGTTTAACGTAACCCCCACCCCCCCAAAAAAGTAGGCACTTTAAAAGTGAGGTTTTGTTTATTCCCTAATAGAGAACCTTTCTAATTTACTTCTTTATTCTAACAGAAAAACTTCCAAATAATGTATGCCTTTGTTTGTCCCTAATTGGGGCAAATTTCCAGAATTATTTTTTTTTTCATCTTGAAAATTCTAAAAAGTAATTTTCAAATATCTTTAATTCAACCCTGAAAATGAACTTTCATTTTTATCTTGGTTCCTTCATTATGAAGGGAACCTTCATTTATAAATCTATTTTAATTGCAGCCAAAATGAACATTGAACTATTTCTGTTTATGTCTTAAAATCCTTTTTGATTACTTCCGCGTATGTCATCTGTGCATTTTTTCTTTGCTTCTTTATTACTGATTGTAATTCTTTGAATTTTATCCTTGTTTCCAAAGCTTCTCATCATTATTCAGTAGTTTTATTACTGCCGTTTGTATTTTTCGTCTTCCAACATTAATTTAACTAATTTCTCTTTTTTTCCAAGTTTTCTTTTTTGTTATTATTCCTTAACTGTTTAGTGTATCTTATTCCTTGTTTTCCAGTTTGTTTCTGTTATACATGACATTCGTGTTATGTGTCTTCTGGTTCATTTCACGCAGACTATTTTCGTGTATTTCACAAGTTCTCGTTGTCCGTAGGTGTTCTACATTGTCTTCATTTCCTAGTCACTTTCTTAATCCTCTTGTTTTGTTCTGCTTTCCATTCTTAGGTTCCAGATAATATAGACTTTCCTCCGTTTATTTCTGTAGATCTCCAGGTGCTGCGTTTATCTTTATTCCCCTGATTTTAAACCCTTTTGTTTTCAGCTCCTTTTTCCATTTACCTTAAGCTATCCCCCGTAGGAAAAAAGTTAAGTATACCTTAGTTTTACCAGACCACTGAGCTGATTAACAGCTCTCCTAAGGGCTTGAAGGATTAGACTTATTTGCGTGGCTAAGAACCAATTGGTTGCCAACGGCGGGACCTACAACATTGTGGAATCCGAACCACATTATACCGAGAAATGAATTTCTATCACCAGAAATAAATTCCTCTAACACTTCATCAGCCGGCCGAACTCGGGTCTAGCGAGTGCTAGTTCACAGCTCTACCGACTCGCCCAACGAAGAGCTTATCCCCCGTAGGGATGGGGGCTTAATGCCGTCAGTGCACCTCATGTGGTGCATTGTAGGCGTACGTGGAGTTCTTTTGCAATGTCCTTCGGCCCTAGCTGCAGCCCTTTCATTACTTTTACTGTGCCTCCGTTCATGTTCTGTTTTTCCATGCACTTGCCACCCTCTCTACAGTTATTCTGTTTCAGTGCTGAATGACCTCATAGGTCCCAGCGCTTGGCCTTTGGCCAAAATTCTGTCTTCTTCTTCTTCCTCCTTAAGCTACCATATTCTGACGTTGGCTGACGTCTAATCAGGCAATCAGTCATTCCTTATTCTTCTTTATGGCCCTGACAGGCCTTTCTGGCACCAGTGCCCGTAGTTTGGGCCATAGCGCCATTCATCTATCCTTCCATCCCTTTATCCATCCATCTATCCACCCACTGACTTTCTCTGTCCCTTTCTCCCTCCGGCGACGTCCGCGGAGGAAAAAAATGGAAGAAAAATCCGATTGTGATCACAAAACTTCACGGCATTGATAGATGACTTGACAGCCATTGAAGATCATATCGACCTGTTGCTGTCCCCCCACCCCCTTCCCTTCCGAGAATGCTGACACACACAAGGGACACCTTAATGTCCTTGTCCAGTTCAGCCTTAAAAGGAAAACAAAAGTGTTGGGGGAAAAAGTGAGAGAGAGAAGATATTACCATTGTTATTCGGAATGTGTAAATATCCTCAGGTGACAGACGTCATCTGAAATTGCTCCACAGAACACAAGGGAAAGTCGTCATGAGAATCTCAAAGAAATAATGGAAAATACACAAACGGTCATGTACATACGTACTTAAATAGGTGTTTAAGGCTGAAGAATTAGGATTACAGGGCTAAATTGTTCCACTGCTTGTAACCTTACAAATTATCATATAATTATGTAACCCTTAAATAGATTTAAGTCTATATATGTATGTATGTATGTATGTATGTATAATGTACAGTAATGTATATATATATATATATATATATATATATATATATATATATATATATATATATATATATATATATATTATATATCATTTTTAGCACGAACAACGTCGGAGGGTGAGTGAAAACAGGACTTTGAACAAAGTACTTTCGTAGTTTATTCTACATTTTCAATTTCACACTATATATATATATATATATATATATATATATATATATATATATATATATGTGTGTGTGTGTGTGTGTGTTGTGTGTGTGTATATATATATATATATATATATATATATATATATATATATATATATATATATATATATATATATACACACACACACTTGGCATAACTGCATACGTTAAATTGTCAAGAAAGTCTTAAAATTATACAATTTTACAACAGTAGTAGCAATTATAAGGTCATTAACATAATTATAATATTCATCTTAACTTCTTTTTTTCGTTTTGTGAAATTTTATCCTTTGGACGTTGCTGTTTAAACCCAGGTCACCCAATGTCTGTTGGAAGTTTAAATGCATTGAGTGTTGGGATGAGTGTGCTAGGCCCAAGCCCCCAGTTCCTTAGATGGTCTAAGAATTTCATGTACCGAAGTGTTTCTTGATCATTGATGGTCACCAGTTCAGCTAATGACCCGACCACTGTTTCCTAACGTCTTATTGTCTAAATGTTACGTCTTAAAACCGTCCATAGGATATTTTGGTCCTTTACATATATCAGTTCTAAGGTTTAAAAAAACAAGTAAAATAGATGCGACGAAGTCGCAGTCGAGTTTTCTGTACAGCGTATAATGCTGTATGAAACACTCAGCCATGGCCCATGTAAATTTAACCTTAAATAAAATAAAAACTGCTGAGGCTAGAGGGTTGCAATTTGGTATGTTTGATTATTGGAGGGTGGATGATCAACATGCCAATTTGCAGCCCTCTAGCCTCAGCGGTTTTTAAGATCTGAGGGCGGACAAAAAAATATGCGGACGGACAGACAGATAGCCATCTCAATAATCTTCCTTTACAGAAAACTAAAAACGAAAGTACACCACTTCCCTAATGAAACGAATCATATTTCGTCGTTGGAATCTGGTTGATCTCAAAATCGTGGATCAGTTTTCATGTGATTCCAGCTCCACCTCAAAGACATGGATTGGCGTTTGGATCTGGAACCATCTCAAAATCTTGCTTCGGAATCCAGATCCATTTCAAAATCATGCACTGGCATTTAGAACAAAATACTTCTCAATATCATGAATCGGGATCTGGATCCATCGCATACTCAAGGATCAGCGTCTGGCTCCAGATCCATCTTGAAGAATTGCATCAGCATCTGCAACCAAATGTATCTCAGAATGAAGCATCAGCATTGAAACCCAGATTCAACTCAGAATCATGCATTGGCATCTAGATCCAGATCAATCTCCGAACAAATGCATCGGCATAAGAGATCCAGATTAATCTCAAAATCACTCATAAGCATCGGGATTCGGATCTGTCTTAAAATCCGCCAAATATGTCCTTGGTCCAAGTATAATCATCCCCAAATCTCTCCGGAATCCCTTAATTAAATTACCTTTTGAATAGACTGACAAAATAGGGATTAAATTACCTGTGGAACAGAGTGGCAAAATAGGGACAAACAGATGCGGATGAGTAGGTGACCACTTTCCACAAATTTTCATCGTAATCCCCGATATCAGTTTGAGACATGTGGAATGGAATGGAATGTAGAGTTCAGGCCAAAGGCCAGGCGCTGGGACCTATGAGGTCATTCAGCGCTGGAAAAGAAATTGAGAGCAGGTAGGTTGTAAAGGTGTAACAGGAGGAAAACCTCGCAGGGAAGAAAGGAGGTATGAAAGGAGGTACACTAACAGGAATGAAAGGGGTTGCAGCTAGGGGCCGAAGGGACGCTGCAGAGAACCGTTAGTAATGCGTACAAGTGCTTTGGGGAGGTGCTGAGCTGCCTCCCTGCTGGGGTTTGAAATATATGGTCAGGCAGGCTGGGAAGAAGAAGAAGAAGAAGAAGAAGAAGAAGAAGAAGAAGAAGAAGAAGAAGAAGACAGGCAGACGAACAAACAAACAAACTTGGGTGAATATATAACGTTTGTCCAACGTCTTTGGGAGCTCGGGGGTTTAGAGGCGGGGTAGGGTAAACATTCTATGTCAGGTGTTATGTCATAACGTTCCAGATAACTTGTTTACTTCCCTTCCCTCGTTCGTAAAGCCATAGAAGTAACCCGTAAGCCATGTTCCCCTGGCCCGTGTTTCTCTTTCTCCCCTCGCCTCTTTCCCTCCCTCGCTTTCTCACAGACATGTATGCACATACACGCACGGGCATACGTCTACTTTGTCGAACAAAGTGAATTTTTCAGTTATTATTGTTTGCACAAAGCTGCACACACACACAAACACTCATATACAGCATTTGTACACGCTCACTCACATATATAAGTATACGTATTTTATATATATATATATATATATATATATATATATATATATATATATATATATATATATATGTGTGTGCTCACAGTATAATGTATATGTATATCTGTATATGTGTGTGCGTGATTGCGTGCGCATGTATGTCTGTCTGTTAGTCTGCATGTAATAACTCATTTTATATTTCACATTATTTTAGCTCACCTGTATTTTTGTAATTATTACCACCGTATTTTTTTATTAACACGTCGCGGGCGTATTAAAGCTTTTAGGCATTGCATTATCCATGTTTTCATTACACGGTATGATACGTCTCGTGTGCGTGTGGAGAGAGAGAGAGAGAGAGAGAGAGAGTTAGAGGGGTTGAAGAAATACCTAGAATAATGGTTGATCTTGGTTTTTATTTGGCATTGTAGCCCTGGTATTTGCTATGTCTGTGTACATTTTGTTAAGCGTAATGTTAGCACAAGACTGTAATGGCCTCAAGCAAGACTTTCATGTAGACCTGATTTTGTTCTTGGGAATAGAAAATTGTAAGCGTTAATTTTTATATTCCGCTTTCATATTAAAATTTAAACATATA